>NW_018408747.1:320484-703451 GCF_002113885.1 Mizuhopecten yessoensis | reverse complement strand
GGGGGGTATTCCTTCGGAAGAACCTCATTTCCCTTTCAAAAGAGAAATAGCTGTTTTGAAACATACGGAGAGTGGTACGCTACAATGGCTGGGGTAAGCTCTTGGTTCGTCGTTTGATGTACCTTGATGTTTAATATAACAGTTATGCATGAATGTATTTGACCATAGTGACAAAAAATGTAATACAAAAGAGATAACAAGAGAGAATTTTGGAAGCGCATTTAAGTTAACAGCAGATTTTTTCGATTCCCTGATTTATGAATTGAAATAGAAGGAAATATGTGCTTCTATTTAAACTTCAATGTGCTTTACAGTTAAATGACAAATGTATGACATTCCACAATTGCCATATTACTTGCTAGGCCATATATCATATCTCACTGCATTGCATGTAAATTAGAACACGACATCGTACCATTTATTATTGTAAGTGAAAGGGAATGCATCACAATCACGACGATTTTCAGGGAATGGTAAAGACAGCTCGTAGAAAAGATTAAAGCATTTATTAGTCTTAAATTTCACGCCTGAATTAAGTCCATTTTCTAATATACAAATAGGATTATTAAATGCCATTGTGAACATTGATACTCCTTTTTTTTGGTTGATGTTGATCTTCCTTTCCAAACCAATGTCGATATTATTTTCGCTGTACAGTTTACATAACATATACAAAAAAAGTTTGAAACAATTTAGTGGACAACTTATGCAACAAGGATATCTCCTGAATCTTCTGTTCCCCCATTTCACCTTTTTCCTCACTCCCTTTCTCTTTCTATTTTAAATATCAATTATTGCATAAGATATGTTTGTCATCACTTGATATTAGTAACAGTTGTTTATTGTACTGTTGGGAGAGGGCCTTGTAAGTTGTAAGAGGTTGTGCCCAATCCCTTTGACTATTTAATGTTAGTAAAATATTTTTTGAATGAATTAATGAATGAATGAATGAAGTCAGAACTGCAACACAAAATGTAAACTACAAAACTCGGAGATTTTGAATCATTCCTGAACTGTTACGTTAATTAATATCGAATTGTCATAAATAAACATATTTAGTATACTATGTTAACATTGAGATATAGACATATGTTTTGTGATTGATTGGCAAGAATTTCAAGGACCACTTTCTTCTTTCCAGACTTTGAAAGACGGACGTTGAATCAGATACAATTTGCTAACTAATATGTCCTTATGTAAGTATAAAGTAAGTTAAATGAATCCCAGATTGTCCTCGTGCTAATCAAGGAAATATTCTTTATCACTTTTGTATACATGTATGCAATAAGTCACTGAGAACTTGAAAACTGGTGAAAAATACCCGAAATTCGTTTAAGAAAAGTCACCGAGAACTTGATATCTAGTGACAAACGTGATTGTTTTTTTAAATGGGTGACTTGAAACTTGACAGCTCGTGAAAATACGGATTTAATAATGAAATAAGTGACTGAGAACTTGACAGCTCGTGATACTACGGATTTAATAATGAAATCAGTGACTGAGAACTTGACAGCTCGTGATACTACGGATTTAATAATGAAATAGGTGACTGAGAACTCGACAGCTCGTGATAATACGGATTTAATAATGAAATAAGTGACTGAGAACTTGACAGCTCGTGATAATACGGATTTAATAATGAAATAAGTGACTGAGAACTTGACAGCTCGTGATACTACGGATTAAATAATGAAATAAGTGACTGTAACTTGACAGCTAGTGATACTACGGATTTAATAATGAAATAAGTGACTGAGAACTTGACAGCTCGTGATAATACGGATTTAATAATGAAATAAGTGACTGAGAACATGAATATAGTGACAAAACGCATTTGTTTATGAAATATGTCACTGAGAACTTGAAATCTAGTGGAAATATTTCATTGCAAACATTAAAGAAAGCATTAACTATATACCCGCTCATTAAGTGAAGGTATAGAAGCATATCACATGTGCAATACAAGTCCTTTGTTAGGGAAAGTAGTCTTGATGTATAGGCATTTCTATGACCAAAAATACCCATGGATGCAATCGACTAAAATAAGGCCCGATAACGGTAATGTATGTTACTCGTTCGTTTCAGAATGGACTAATAACGGTAATGTACGTTACTCGTTCGTTTTAGAATGGACTAATAACGGTAATGTACGTTACTCGTTTGTTTAAGAATGAATTGATAACGGTACTGTATGTTACTCGTTCGTTTAGAATGGAATGGTACTGTAACGAATATAATATTACGTATTTTACTAAAGCAGCTGCCGATACGCAGATCGGTAACATGTATTACCCCGAATTGCCGATATTCCATAAACACCAAATATGTTATTTTATTGAATTTGATATATAACCTAAAAGAAATGAAGTAGTTAGGAATGAAGAGGCGTACTTTTAACCAAATTAACATTTATGTTAATATGAAAGTCATGCACATAATACGTTAGAAATATATAATATAGCGTTAAGTAAAACGTTTACATCTATGAAAATGAAATAAGATATGTCGATGTTGCAGGTAGAGATAAACCGTTTATCGTAGGATAAAGATTTAAATAATGCACCCTTTTATACAACTTCAGTTTGTGAATACAAACACTCGACCAACACTACTCTTCGGGATAATTGTTGGACCAGCTGTTTGCTCCACAAATATAGGTTTATGTCCTACGAAAATCGTGAAATATCCGATTATATAGTCATCAAATGGTATTCTAAATACATCTCAAAGTCCGTCTGCGCTCCCCAAATGGGCCCCTACTTCCGGTACCCCGGGCATCGTTGATGAAGCTGACAACGTTTATTGACTACAAAGGCCTTGCCGCGCTTTTATTGTTTCTGTTGTCGTCTGCACCTGCTTGCGTCTCCTGCTCACGGCGGACAGACCTCTACATTGAATAATTTATTGTACACTTTTCTTGTCCAAGAAGGATAGAGTCGCTCTGTAATTAGTACACTGCCAAACTAGAAGACTGAAATATTGTTCTTATTTGAAATATAATGACCGGTGCATGAGACAGTGGCGTAGTAAGGTCGCGACTGCCGACCAGAGAAGGCCCTCGCGACACAGTTTATGTCGTAAATATGGCCTGATGGTTTGCTATCAAAATCTTTTATGGAATTGGATTCCCTCGTTTAATTTTCTTATTATTCATGACTTAAACAAAATGGAAGAATTTCATGATATTTCAGTGTTTGCTGGTTGCTGTATTTGCATGTTTATGGCCCTTTCTGATGCTTGGGTAGATGGCCGCCTCTCTCCCTGCTAATGGTAACAAAAACGCATGCATGTATGATATTACAAACTTTTATGGTATGTTTTCCTCAGCTGATGAATTTGTCATTGTCCAAACTTAAAACTTATCAAACAAACACGTAATAGCGAGGTGAAAACAGACATTTTAAAGGGGGGAAATATGAACAAATGAAAGATTTACATGAGAATCCTTAAACAAGAACTAGAAAAATAAGACCATGTGTCCCGGAAGGATAAGCGTCCTTTTTTTTTTACTCGATGACATTCACCATAAGATTTGGGCAAATCCAAGTAACATAATGTTCACAAAGCCGGAACCGATGTTATGAAAACGAAACAGCAAGGCACACCAATGAACATTATACAAAAGCATCGACGTTCGTATATAAAAAATAAATAAAAAAATCTCAATGAGATTAGGATAGCGACTATAAAACTTTTCCATAAACTTTATCAACTGTATATCTCGAAACCCGGTGTTGTAAGTTTGCCCGTCAGCGGTGGCTATCTACCACGGAAATTAAGGTTTTTTTCGGAGCAACCTCTTAAATACCTAATCGATTGCAACGAGTCAACACCATACGTTCGGGAATGAGGGATGTTTCTATCGAGAAAGGGAAAAATTCTCATTCGGAAATACTGAAATCGTCATATTATTAGTAATCCGACTTTGCTGATCATATTGCAAGTAAAGATCGAAGTAGGCGGCTGAAGAAGAAATTGTAGTGTCCTTGATTTCAAGTCTAGAAGTGTACAGACGATCGACGTGGTCAATGAATGTCTTGTTATTTAAAGACAGCTTGGTCGATTTATTTTGAAAGAGAAAACTTGTCACCTATCCTTATAAGCTAGTCAGTAAATTGAGCCTCGTACGAAAGAAACAACACGGGCATCCATCCCATAAATTTAAGCTTATCAAAAGTTATATAAAATGAAAGAGTAATGCATTTTAACTTTATATTATATTGTAAGCATGTTTTTTAATTTCATAAAGTGTTTTTCCTTCAAAATAAAATGTGTATAGTTCCATATTTTCATTTTTTTCAGCGTTGAGAATTGCCCCAAATGTGTATATATTTCTGTAAAATTTAATATTTCGCACAATTTTTGTTTTAATTTTTTAGCATCAAGGTTGGAAAAAACACGTCTGTTTGCTAGCATAAAAACAATCTAACCATTTTTCACCACTTTATTTCAGGTATCAAGATCGGTTCTAATAGTCGTTTCTATTTTACTACAGAAAGTGATGTGCTGTCAGCAAAAATTCTGGAAGCAGAATGCAACGCGGAGCTAAGCTGTTAACGCAAAACTGAAAATAAAGGAGGTCATAAAATAGAACCCTGAGGAACTCCTACTTTTACAATACCCATATTGGAAAGATAAATTGAAAATAAATAGTCGGTGTTGCCTACCAGAGGGCATTTTCAAACTGGCTTAAAAGCCTACTAATTATCCTAAGTGATTTTAGTTTAGTTATGAGTTCCTTATACCATAGCTGTTCAAAGATTTTCGATCTGTCACAAAGTCACAAAGCGACTTTCTAAAACAACATGTATAAACCAGCTCTCAAACACATTATGTATCATACTGCGATACCGTAAACGTTTATATTTTAGCGGTAATTATATTTCAGCGCTTTTGTCGTTTGGCGCTTAAATATTATTGCACTTATTCAATTTCTGTTTGAAGGTTTCTATGGCATTTAATGTAGGTGAGCTTAATTATTAATGCTGTAATCTGTTAAAGTTTGATAATGTGCTAAAATTTGAGTGTACTAAAATAAATGTGTTTACAGTTATCTACAGGGAAAAAACGGTTTTCAATTTTTTTCAACTTATATCTGATCCCATTTGGGTTTTTTTGCAAATAGAATATGTTTAAATCAAGCAGTTTATTTTTAATTAATGTGTATCGTATTTTAATTTTGCGTTTTCACATGAATTCTAATTATTTAGCAAGATATCAAAACTATCATAAAGAAATTATATCCTTTTTATTAAATCGAAATTATTTTTGACAGTTGAAAATAAACAAAAAACGAGCACATTTTTCTGTTTATCGCGTCTAAATCTCGTGAGCTGGCAGGGGCATTTAGGAGTGATGAAATGAAAAAGACAGAACTATAAATCGAGGTTATTTTATGGTAGTGAAAAATGAACAAAAACGAGCACATTCTTCAATCTGCGCTTCTAAATAGCATGAATTGTCAGTGGAATTTAGGAGGAACGAAATGAAAAAGACAAAACTTAAGAATTATTGCTGTTTTTACATGATTCGAATTATCATTAGATCTTTGTTAGGCTATACGGGTGATGTCTGTATGGTGTTACGAGGCGTTTTATAAGGGAGAGGGGCCCCCGTCTAGGGAGAAGGGGGAATTTAACTGTTCGCCGTCTGTCATCCCGACTTGTGTGATACGCAACACAATTTCATCTACAGTAAAAACACTACGGCCTTATCCAACACTTGTGACAATCTCCTACGTCTGTGATGATAATTTTAGTGTGTGTATTTTCCGTTTAATCTGCGCGCATCCACTTCGTCCACAGTACTGTTATCAGTACCATCGCCTCTACTTTAATACGCTGTATCGGTAACATATATTGCGATCTCGTTATGAAAATCATCAAAGCCCATTTTTTTTTATGTTTCCATTATGTTGCCTCGATAGGGGGGATTTTAAAATAGCTAAAGCAAGGGATGAAAATCTACAAATGGTTTCAACGATAACCGGCTATACAAAAGTACGTTAAACTGAGATTTACGACTATATTGGCACAAATAGAAAAGCAGACAATTCAGGCGTCCGTCCGTGAAGTGTGTTTTAACTGCTTATATCTACCATCCTTTTCCCAACAATCGCAATTTTTTTTCTCGATAAACATTGTCAAGCATAGTCCTAATAAAAATGTGTTAATTTTTTTGGTAGTATAAATAATCTTGCTCTTTTCAATTTCGTGTTAAATGTTTTTTTTAATAAATTTTCAGATTCTCTCACTCGTCGAGAAGATTACTGCTGCAAGTAAAGGACTATATCAGTACGATCGTACTGGTTTCGTATACAATAATCTAATGATAACCACATACTTGTATGTCATGTTGTCCTCATGTGGAGAAAACATCATCTTTCAATTAACAATACATCAAGATCGGAGTTAATACTCACTTGATTAAGTTTAAACTAAACTCAGATGAGTGTTATTGAAATATCATTAGAATAGATATAACATTTAAGCAGATTTTAAGCTGAAAAACGTCCTAAGATTAAAATTAGTTACTGCCCCTGAACCTAACATTTAAAACATCATTGGATTAAACTTAATATTGACACAGATAATACTAGTTTAACTGTATTTTTAATAAGAACCCGTGCAGGCTCGGACAAAGAAAAGGTCTGATATATCCCACTGCATGATCGTAAGAGGCGACTAATGTGCGACCGTCGCCATATGACCCTGGCGGTTGCATGGACGTTAAACCCCAAAAAAAACAAATAAATTAATTGTTTTATTAAGCTTATTATTGATTCAGATAAGAGCTTTTAAAAACATCGATGGATTAAATTTATCATTGACTAAGATCAGATCTTCTAAATGTCGTAAGATTACCTTACTACTGACTTAGACAAGAAATTTTGAACTATTAATATTGACTCAGATCAAAAATGTTGTACCATCATCATAAGATTAAACATATTTTTTACTCAGATCAGAGCTAATAAAACTTAACAAGATTAAACTTGATATTGACTCAAGCAGAGCATTTCAACCTAATATGATTAACTTTAGTATCGACTCAGATTGGAATTGTTGAACCATCATTAGATTAAACTTAATATTCACTCAGATCAGAGCTTTTAAGTCATCATAAGATTAACATTACTGTTGACTCAGACAGAAATTGTTAAACAATTATCAGATTAAACCTATTACTGACTCGGAGCATAGCTGTTAAGCCATGATTGGATAAGACTTAAATTTATTCTGATTTGAGCTGCTGAAACTAAGTTGTTGATAGTTGATCAAGAAACATGGAATATCCTCAATCTATTTTGAAATAAAAAATAAATAATAAAAAAAAAACGAAAATTAAAAAAAAATAACAAACTTTAATTTCAGCAGTAAAGGACAGAAACTGGAAGCTTCCCTACGGAAGAACAATTGCAGGATACACAAACCAAACAGAAAAAGGTAAGTGCTCACAGGTGTCACCGATAAAATTCAGAAATCATCACCTTTGAAAAAGATCTCGTGTATCATCGACCGCTGAAGACGTTTAACCTATTAACATATGTACACACAAGACAATATACACCTCTAACACGATATTGTATACCATAGTGTCAAGAATCATGAAGGAAATCAGAACCCAAAAGGACACGAGAAGATATTGAATCTGGTAGTTGACGTGACAAACAACACTCCCAGCAGTGTCGTATGGGGGACTGTGTTCCTTTACCCCACTGCAGGATTGCATCCGATGTTTACTAAAATGCAGAATCGAGAGTATCCTTCTGTGTCGGCTGAGTGGAAATCAAGGGGATATTTAGTGACGACGACATTTAACATACATTTAGTTTTATTTACATATTCTGTTATCTTGTTATCGTTATACTCCTCCTCTAGATATCCCCCGCGGTTTATCTCAATGTAGAGAGTTATACTGTACCATTGGAACAAGAACGCTTCCCTTCTAGATCCGTAGCACCCTCTTACGACTCCATAGTTTTTGAGAACCATTAAAGTTGTTTGGGTTTTACGGTTTTAACGGCCAATCAACACATTCACACACAAAGCTAATGGTTGTAAAAAGAAAACGATAAGTATGCCAAATGAGTCAAGAAAGTACAGAAATAATGCAATGGACGCATCAAGATCATTGGCGGATGTGAAAGTGTCCATTTAGCAGACGACACAGACGGAAATCCCCGATTATGCATTTCAGTGATCATAGGATACAATCACGCAGTGGGGTAAATGAACACAGTCCCTCATACCACACTGCAGGAATGTGATGGTCTCGTCCACCATCAGATTCATTAACTCTTGTGTCTTTTTTGAGTTCTGGTTTCCTGTCTCTGTGTTGACACTATGGTATACAATATATATGTGTGCCGGTAATGTGGTATATATTGTCTTGTGTGTTGGCGCAATGGTATATTTCTATTTTATCTAGTAACTATGCATTAATTACTCCAAGTATCACATTATGCAAAAGTAACATCCTAAATTATTATTCTATAAAAGAGAGAAAAAATATTCGCAAAAATTACCTTTTTTCGTGTTACAAAAAAAAGTGAAAAACTGTGGAGATTCCTTTCTCATTAACTTTTATTGTTTTCATTATCGTCTACATAGGCACAAGCTTCCTTTTGAATTCTCGACATTGTAGATAAATATGTTAGCATAGAGTTACTTTTGTTTGAAAACGAGAATCTGCCTGTAGACACGACCACTATGATATTTAGGAATTTGTACAGTGGTATAAAATACACCAAATGATTTTAATTTAGTGACACAATTAAACTGTATTAAATTTCGTATCTTTCACTATTTAGGAACAATGTTACCATAGCAGTATATTATAAAATATTGATGACCTATAAATTATTACAATGTTGAACCCTGTATATTATTTGGGAAATGGGTTTAATAATGGTTTTATGTAGCATCTGCCCAAACTTAAAGCTGATTTATTGACACCAGAATATGTTTCGATAAAACTTAATTACAAATATATGTTGTATCTGGCCATATGTAAACTTTGGTAAACTTTATGTAAATAGAATGCGAATTCCTTTGTTGTTTTCCCAGACTAGTGTTGGCGTTTAACACCAACTTCAGATTTCCTTTTAAATCTGTTCAAGTATATCCTGTCTGCAGAAACAAATTTAACAAAAAGGTATTTAAGCGTTGATCATTGCACATTTTTTTTCATGTTGAACACAAAATACAGAACGATATTATTTACTATTTGTAAAGTTGAAAAGAAATGGCATTAATGCCTCCATTAAGGATATACATGCATCAACTAAATATATTTGGCTTTTTGCATAAATAAATCTTCCGCTAGGGAATCATTCAAATATAAGGAGCTGAAATGACGAGTAGCAAATTAATAAATGGCCTTATTTAAACAAGACTAGACACTGTAATTGGAACCTTTCATCACAATTTGGTGTATTTTGTAAATAAACTGGTCTAATAAGATAACACATACTTGACCGGTGACCATGTTCTATATAATTTGTCAACACTTTATTCTGGGTTGCACCTTATAGTTTGTGTTGCACCTTGATCCTTATAATGACCATGCCATAATCATGCAAATTTATTTTGTAGCACCCTGCCCTATTTCGAAAAATAAATGTGAAGAAGTTGGTAGTGGGTGTTTACTTTACATGTTTAATGCATTGATGTGTTCATACCCTGCCTTTGATACATTTCATCTCGACATTTGTTTTTTAAATGTTTTCTATAAAATAAAGCAGTTTGAATAAATTAATCAGAGGTAGCAAAATAGTAAGATATAGTTGTGACCCATTTATGTTTTTAACGATTTTGAAGAAGGTTTCTTTTCTTTTGTTGTAGTTGTACCGTACCTACCATAACATCATAACAACACAGGGTACGTCCAGATTTACCCACAGGTAAGTAGTAAATAAGTAAATAAATTATCAATAATAAAATAAATGTGCGTAAACTCTACCCTAAATACCTCCAACCCTGCATTTCTGAAAACACTTTTAAAGTTTACATGTCTGACATATGGTGAATGGGATCTTTTAAATTAAACCTTTTCTCTTAGCTTTGTTGCATTTTTTCTTTGACAATCCAGATATCTATATCTACTGTTGCGGTAAAAGGCGTGTTAGACCGAGACACCTGCATCCTCGTTATTTCAGGGGTTATGCTCTCTTTCGTTTTCCGCACCCCTCATTGTTATATTGTACTTTATGATGACCTCTTGTTGCGCACAATAGTGTGCCTGAGTGATAATAAAAATCTCTGAAATCTCTGGAAAATCAAAAATCAAAATCATGACAAAATCGAAGAGAAAAAGGAGAGGCTTACCTTAGAAGGACGAGACACAAGTTATTTGTTAAGTATGAGAACAGAGCTCTACCTGTTTTGATATCAATGGTAACAGATTTTCGTTGTTAAAGATGAATGGTTTGGCAAATATTATATCAATAATCTATTTTCAAACAAATTAAAACGAGAGAAAACAGAGCATCTTTTCAAAAATCCTTACAACGCTGAAGTATCTAACATCTTTATCTAAAAAACATTGGTTGTCCTCCGTTATACCTACATCAGTAAGACCCGGATGTTCCAATCAACAACCAATCAGAAAAAAATACGCGACATGACGTCATTATACTTACTGATGAAATCTCAAAATTAAATATCGAAATGGATTATGGAAAATTTCAGAAGAAATTAGTGAAGCGAGAGCATTTGTGAGCATGTGGCCATGTTAAGTATGTTGAAGTAATGAGAGAATGATAAAACGAGGAATGTAAAACAGTGGAGCTGATTGGATTTTGTGTTGGACATCTGTGGGAACTGGTGTGCAAAATGAAGACAGTACACTTGATTACACCGACAAATGAAGCATCGCTGCCCCCTCCTCACAACCCTGTACCTCCGGGCCAAACCACGGCGGACCCCGGTAGAAACAATCAGACAAGTATTTAATACCAATCCAAGCGGGTACCACTTCAGCTTGTTTTTTTATCATGTCTTTTTGATAGTGTGTATCATGTAAAACCGGCTCTATGCTGTAGAAATAAATAGGTTCTTCTCAGATACATGAATGTTACACCTGACGAAGTAAAGACTCATTTTAAAAGATAAAAACAATTGCATTGCTAGGTGAATTATGTCAAGTGTATGAGTGTTGTAAAACGCCTTATATAGAATGTATGAATGTCATTTGAATTTGCCAGGGATACAGTGCCATACAGTGTACAGTCATAAAGGTGACACAAGATATATTTACCATTTATACAAATTGTCATAGACACCATTGTAGTGACATAACAAGGGATACTTACTACATACACATATATCACTTATATAAATATAGTTTAACTATGTGTAAAATAAAAAGGTTTGTTATATCTACATATTCAAATTTGGAGAGAAAAAACACATAAATGAGAAATAGCAGTTTGGAAATGGAACCAATTATTATATATTCATTAACTCATTTACCCCTGAAATGTCATATGGACCTATTCCAACCTTTGAATTGGAAGAGTTCAAATGTGTCTTCAGGGATGAATGAGTTAACAGTAGTACTTAAAATGAAACAATAATTTTCGTATTGATTGGATTTGTTAACTTATATATAGTATGACTTCAGTCATTTCCAGCTTCCCTACGCAAATATCTTAATTCCTTAATGGAGTTTGACTAATTACATGTATGACACTGCACATATGGTACAATATTGTTAAATATTACTCTAGATAGTGTACTCATTCTATATGAATCGATATTTCAAACATTGTACTATATTGTTCCAATGTGTATGTATGTGAAATAAATGTTCACTGTATCGCTTAGAATAAGTTTGCTGATGATTCACGAAACATGTCAGATGTTGAATGATGCCCACTCTAAACCTACGACACTGTCACTGGAACAGAGCTGCATAACAAAGTTATATGTCATAAAGATTTACTGCGCTGTAATACCTATCAACACTAACAGTGGTATATACCTCATCTATTGACAATTTTAAAACACATTATCGAAAAGTGTAGTTACGTGCAATTTGACTTTCAACTTTTTCCACATATAATTAAAATGTAATAAAAGAATTTGTGTTTGAAATAATTATACTTTGTGATGCATCCAAATATGCATGTTGAAGAAAACTACGGACATTATTGTATGGTCCCATCAGGATCTCGCAGAGAAGTATGCTATTTCTATATGTAATATAAAGGTCGATATAGTTTATTACGCTCATTAGAGTGCCTAACGGTTTTGTTGTCACAACCCGAGTTCTCGATATGAGGACGTGACATAACTTGGATTTGACTTCTTGATGAAGCAGAAGACGCTTACCCTTCCAGAACACCTGGTCTTATTATCCTTGTACTTTTTCAAAGCTGACGATGTTAATGTTGCCTTTGTTCATATTTCCCCTGGTTTTATCGATTTTGAGCTCGAATTATGGTTCTGTTGACAGTTGATCATTCTCTTTTTGTATTTTATGTCACTAAAATGGTTTCTTAAGTAACTTGTAAATTGCAGTAAATGTCTCTTGTTGTTCGTCTTCGATTACCACTGTATGGCATTCTCACTCCATACCCATAACAAATTCAGGTGGCATTCGTATCAGCAATGAATGCAACGGACTCATTTTGACGTCATCATTATTTTGACGACATAATTGGAACGTTGGATGTCACTCATCCTCTCTAGAAGATGACTGTTCTTCAAACTAAATAAGTATACATGCCACCTGCACTTATTGAACTAAATAATTTATTTCAATATAGTTTTTCACTTTTCAATGAGGCTTAAATCTTTCCAAACTTGTAAATATATGTATTTTGAACTGCTTTCATTTGACATCTGTAGTCCATGTGAATGTCATCTGGAAATAGTTAATTCTTTGATGCTTGCTATGTCTATGTTAATTTGCATAATATGTATATAATGTCTATGATCATTTGTATCTATATCTTATTATTTAGATGTCTGGTATAATAAGTATACATTTTATATAATTTGTTAATAATGCCTACGGTAAGTATATATTATGATTATGCCTATGATTAATTCGTATGTATACTTGATTATGGCTATGATCATTTGTATATTATATACATACATTGTGATGCCATTACCTCAATCATCATCATCATCATCATCATCATCATCATCACCATCATCATCATCATCATCATCCTCATCGTCGTCGTCGTCGTCGTCGTCGTCGTCGTCGTAATCATCATCATCATCATCATCATCATCATCATCGTCAACAACAACAACAACAACAACAACAACATCATCATCATCATCATCATCATCATCATCATCTCACATACATTGTGATGCCATTACCTCCATCATCCTCATCATCAGTATCGATACTTTTTAATAACATAGGATTTTATATCTAAAACGGTAAATTGATGTTGAAATGGTTGAAATTGATAATTTGCATATTGCCGTAAGTATTCCTTGCTTAACCGCTATCATGATGTCCATATCAATTTGTATATATATACCTGTACATTATAACGATATTCATGATAATTTGTATATATACACCTGTACATTATAACGATATTCAGGATAATTTGTATATATACTGTTCAATAATTCCTATGATAATTTTATACAAAACTTATCATACAAATCCTTACAGTGATATACAACTATATAAGCAGACATCATTATAAATTAGATGTACAAATAATAAATCATAACCATTATTACAAAGCACATGAATATATTTCGAATATCACAAAAATCAATTTATTGCTAAATACACTAGTAATGCAAATTATCTAGACCTCATTATAAGTATACATCAAAAACATCATTACATATAGGATCCTACATGAGTTTCCATTTCATATGAGATTTATGAAACGAGTCTAAGAATTTTTCAATTTAGCGAGACTCTGGCGAAACGAAAACAAGTGTGAGATCATTTGTATCACATAATCAAGATTTGTGGCATTTATTCGTTGTAAACGACAATTTTCATGCAACCTTGAAATGTAAAAAGCCGCCATTTTGACTCTAGTGAGTAAAGTCTGTGACGTCATGTACTTGTCCTAGGCGTGACGTCACAATTGAAAAAACAATTGAAACTTATAACTAATCACAGGGCTGATAGGTCATATTACATGGGTTAATACGCAAAAGATATGACATGGGTGTATTCACTGGATAACACAGCACATTATGTGATAAAATGGTTTCTAAGCTAGTTATACAAATTGTTATAAATTTCATTATAAGATATCATTATATAATACTGATATATAAATATACAAATCATCAAAACATTATTATAAATTGTATTTAAATATAACTATATAAATCGTTATAAAGTATATTTAAAGTATCAGAGGCATCGTTATGATACAAATTATCATAGCCATAATTATATAGTTCAAATATATACACAAATGATCATAAATGTTAACCGCAAAAACATAAAAATCATCATATTATAGACGTGATGATAATGGCATAACAAGAGATCGATTGTCTTATATTGTTCGAAGCTGGAGGAGGAACTTCAAAATGACGCCAATCAAATTGCGTTTATAGCTCTATGAACGCAGTTTCTTCTGGCAATGCTTATAGATGAACTTGCAGTGGCAATGTAAATATATCAGTATAATAGTGTATTGATTACTTGTATGTTGTCACATGCTTTATTATTTAAAAAGTCTTTGTGTAAATACGATGTTAACGTGACCTAATTGATATAGATCATGTGGGATACATAATGGTTCAGAATACTGAAGTCATCACTGCGGGTATATCGTACTGCAGCGTTCATTACAGGAGAAATGGGTCGAAGCTATCAGTTTGTGTGTATGGTGGACGTGTAATACACGTACAGTGTTATAATTAACAAGTGTGCAGACATTTCTGACCTTATGAGACAATTACGTTAGCGGGTGACGTCACGTTATCGTCGTCACACTTGAACACATCAAAGTAGTAATTCCCTGGCCGCATGTAACGAAGAAAAAGATAGCATCTACATCTAAGGGTGTAGATGTCCTCGCCTTTTTCGTTTCGTTTTATCGCGGACAATTAAGTTGCCGATTTTTGCGCAATCCTTATCTGTGATGTAATACGCAGCTACCAATTACGTATGCACTGCTTGCGTTCTAATTAATTGGGTGGCTAGAGATCCGATGCTAATTGGATGCCAAATGGATCGTGGTGTTTGTCCACGTTGGAGATATAGGGAGTGCAACCATCTACATACGTCATCAATACACAGGGAGGCCTGACATCAGGGATCGATCGAATTATGTATGACACGGATTATCAATATATACATATTCATACATATGTCATGATTCAGGAACATACAGTATAGATATCTGTGTTTATATATCATTAAAATACCAATTGTGAACTAATAATCAGAATTGTAGGAATTTAATTTTGCCGAATGTATTAAATTGTTTTGTTTTAGCATTGGTATAATGGTGTGCTTGCCTGTACAGCTGGGCATTGGTATCCTACTTATGTTATTATGTTTATATAAGGATGTTTTAAAACAAATTAGTAAGTACATTATATAATTTATTTCTTTTTCATAAAACTCTAATTACGCTGATTAAGAACATGAATTCCATTTTTTTCTTTTTGTGGAGTATTCCGTCTTTTCGTATTGCAGAGTTATCTGCTCTTGTGAGCAGGAATTGATTGTTACGTCATTTGTTTGTGTGAGAAAATTACGTCGTTTTCTCAAAAAATTATGACGTTACTCTCACAAACAAGAGCAGATAACTCTGCAATACGAAAAGACGGAATACATTTTGAAGTGTCTATATAATGGTTAAAACCTCTGTTTGAAAATATCATAAAACGTAACATTTTTAGAAAGTATGCAAACAAAACTTACACTTTCATTTAATCAGACTGATTAAAAGTGTTTGCTACCATGTGAAATGATTATTGGAGAAAGCTAACAGAAAAACACTATTAAAAGTGTTAATTTTTATGTAGAAATTAAAGCATTGTTTAACAAAACTTTGGAGTGTTCATAGCGTATAAGGCGTTGTACCATAGGGGAAAATCTGTAAGGTTGGTATCGGAGAACTCCAAACTTAAGCAATGGAGTCAAAATGGCGGCTTTTTACATGCAACATGAAAATAGTCTTTTTAACACGAATAAATGCCACAAATCTTGATTATGTGGTAAAAATGATCTTACACTCATTTTCATTTTTAATTGAAATTTATGAAACTCGTCACGAATTGTTCATTTTAGCTCGCCAGAGGCTCGCTAAATTAAAAAAATATAAGATTCGTTTCATAAATCTCATAAGAAATGGAAACTCATGTAAGATCCTATATATATATATATATGTTTGCATGTTAAGAATCTTTGTTTCCGCAAAATTCCATTTAATTGAAACAATCGCTCCTCCATGAGTTGATGAGGACGGTGGATGAAACAGAGAATGCTAGTACAATTATTAGAAAAACAGTAATTAACATTTAAACGTATTTCCCGGTCATTCGTTATCAAGAATTGAGATGTTTTAAGTTGAATTGTGAACGAAGTCCTTCCGTAACGAACACTAACTAGTTCATGCGTTCATGAATGTACGTTTAAATGGCCAGTGTCAAATTCAAATTATGATGACCAACTAAAAGGTTGGCAACACCGAACCTCTAACAGCCAGACTGAATTCTCCATTCATTGGTGGATAGGTTCGAATGCTGTTCGACTTCCATCCGACTTATTCTATATATTTGTAATTCTTAACAAATAAGACCACACGTAGTGACAAAAATCGACACCTTCAAATATTACAATATTATTCGCATAGTTCAATTTTAAATTACTTATTGATTTTTAGATTCAGACTGTCCTTAAACATGAACTAGTCTTTCTCGTGCATTTCTCGCTGACTACCACTAGGAGAATTGGAGCTGAATTATACAGAAGTTTTAAAAATGGTTGACGTTGCCTATTGACAATAAACAATTTACAATACGTATCAAAAATTAATTCAAATTAAGTGAATTTTTCCTATACGGAAAATATATAATAATATTGAACTGTTTCTCGCAACAAATACCACAGTAAATGAAAAGGTGATACGAAATAGACAAAACTTCATGCCATCCTTCAATATCTCACATAGACAATTAATCCGCACGTGAATTTCACGTAAAAATCACGTGACGTGATAAAATGCCTGTTATGCAGAAGATGATGCCGTTTGTAACTCGGAACTCTTCGTTAATGTGTCAAAGTAAACCCCTTGCAGATGTTCAATCGTTATTTCCTTGTTTATTCGCTAGATCTTCTATTTTCATTTTATTTCAATCCAATCTTCTTTTTTTTCATCAACGTTATCGATGCAGTTGACGCTATCGAACACACAGAACGGTGTCTTTTATTATAACAGACGGAATTGAAAGAGAATTGTCTGCCATTTCAACATATTATAACGTTTGAAATCTTATTCCAGTGAATGTGATTTTAATTTTCGGTCTATTTCCTGTTTGCTTTCTAATGTTCGCGTAATGCCTAAATACGATCGTTATGTCTCAGGGCGCGTTCGCATGCCTCGCCGTCATTGATAGCCTTGTTTCAGGACAATTTCTCAAGGAGGACCCCAAATTGGCCAATTACACACAGGGTTTACCCCGGCTAATTAACGCACTCGGGTCCAATGTGTCCCGCTCATACTAACTTCCGAGGGGCAGCTTTTGTAGTGGTATTAATCGGAGCAGACCGAGAAATGATTTCTTGTATTTTATAGCACATGTTTGACACGTGTGTAGAGTAAAACAAACATGCGTTCCTGCCTGTCGACGATAACGCAAGTTTTATGGAGACTGTACAAACATTCGGACATCGTTCCGTCCTTCTTCAATTTGTACACATTGATGGACTGCGACAGAGAGCGGAGAGTAAATACAGAACCAATACCGGACCGTGTAATCCGCATTTGACGATCAGAGTCTAGACTTTAGCCATAATGGTAACATTTCGTTAGGCTGACCTTAAGAAAATACACGATTACAATGGAGAGACGGGCGCGACCATAAGGACTCCCCCGGTACCTCTTGTCTGTTTTCATTGTGACAGTTGGTTTCGTCAAGGTCGCCCAGCCGACTTGTTTCTATGTGTAAAATTCGAAGTGTTGAAGCAGAAGTACCAGTACGGCTACAAAAAAGGAAAATGTTCACATTAAAGTTTTTAGCTAAGACCAAGAAAAAAACTAGTTCTGCTTTTTTATTTCACGATTTTTTTCCCGGATAATTATTCATTGTGGTTTATTGAATTTTAACCGGAATTTTCATTACTTCGCCTCCTCAAACATTGGTAGGTGGAGTTCGGTGATTTTTTTTCCATTTACAATATTTGGGAGTCTTACCAACCTAACTAATGGAAAACTAGAGCCTGATACCTATATAGAGATCGAAAGATAGCTATTTATAACAGAATAAGCATGTCAAAAAAGGCATATATCTTGTACAGAATGCATTGCTAGAATTTAAAATGAGAGATAAATAAATATGACAGAATAACAAAATAATGGTATAAAGTTGCAAGAAAATAAGGATATTAAATAATAGAAAGATATTTTTCAAAGAATCAGTATATGAATCAGGGGTATATACTTAAACCAGAATTATTATTGTTCCAGTCTACTCAGCTGTAAATGAGTACGTGGTTGAGCAGTGCAAGAATTGTAGAATGCTAGCTGTGATTGCCGAAATGGTAGCACCGGCTGTATGCTCCTCGGGGAGTTGAGAAAGTGTTATTGGCTGGTTGCAAAGGTTCTATAACCACGGATAATAATTTGTGAACCGCTTTGAGACGACCTACAAACTAGGTTGTGATAAAGCGGTATATAAGAACCTCGAGTTATAATAATTATTATTATTATATAACGATATATGTGTATCTCAAACAGATTATGTTATAAAAACAGAGGTTTAAATCAATAACGGAATACGTATATGAAACGAAACATACATAGATTATAAAAAAAAAAAAAAATCTAATACAAAAGATATACATATAGATTATAACAGAAAATTATAATAGAGTAAGTGTCTAATACAAAGGATATATAGAGTATAAAAGAATAAGTATCTTATACGATAGATATATAGATTATAACAGAATAAGTATCCAATACCAAAGATATATAGATTATAACAAAATAAGTATCTATTACAAAATATATATAGATTATAACAGAATAAGTATCATAATACAAAAGATATATAGATTATAACAGAATAAGTATCTGATACAAAATATATATAGATTGTAACAAAATAAGTATCTATTACAAAAGATATATATATTATAACAGAATAAGTATATAAAACTAAAGGCTGATTTTTACAACAGAAGAAGCTAATAAAACTAGAGGTAGAGATTTGTAACGGAATAAGCAAACATTTTCCTTTTTTGTGGAGGAACCCGACAAAATGATTCCATATTTATGTTGTCTATAATTTACACCTTAGCGTCATTATAATATATAAAACTGTTTACACTTGTTATTAATTAATTGTTCATGAACTTGCTAACAACAAATGATAATAAACTTATTTTGATAGGGTTTTATGAATGGAAATCCTTATTCCAACATCCAAGTATAGAGAATGGCTGCTGCAAGTTTAGATAAATATGTATAGATCACAAACTTCTTTTAAACGCCGCATGTTTAGAGCTGTTCCTGTATTGAACGATACCAGATTTGTCATCGTTTAACTATACAGGGCCTAACACGAGATTCCACGTTAAGAGATAAGACTATGGTCTTTTGAAAGTCGTAACTTCTGACATACTTGACGCTAATTACATCCGAAACGTTCGCGATAACACACATTTTCATCTATTCGTAATTCGTCAAATCTCACACCTCAGGTCCAAAATGGTGTCTTATACACTAAAAGAGACTAGCATCACCCTTCAATGAAGTGCTACATTCCCGGACAACTGGATTAGCCAGAGGACGATTCCTGTTTGGGTTGGGGACTAACTTTCACACAGACACTTCTGACGTACCGCCTTAAGCAGTTTAGCCGCGATTGTTTAATTTGTTGAATTAACGAGATTACCCCATTGTCCCGCCCCTTATCTACGTGTAACTAAATATAAAACACAAAAGATAATTAGATCAGAAGTACTAAGTGCTCGATAATCGCATCGATCTTTTCACCTGTGTTTTTATTGTATGGTTGACGGATTTACACTTGGACGATCATTTCTCCGAGGCAATAGATACGGTCCGGTGACGACTCTCTTCGTTATAATTACGCAATTCCGGTTCCACTATTGTATGCTGACAAGATAATGTAAGGTGTTGTGTTATCACAAGTTTAATCTGAAGGTATTTTAACAATGTGTATTTGAACAAGTCCGTACAGACGCTTATTACTGAACACTTTGTTCATGTAGAAATATTCGGAGGTTGACAAATTAGCAGAACATACACACTCATTTAGGCAAAGTAAATTAATATTTTACCAAATATTGATAGAACAGCAAACAAATTGGTAGGAAAATGTTTCATTGGACATATTTTGAACAACGATCATCAGTTTTCAAATATGGAGTTAAAATGTAAAAAATTGCTAAGAACGTTTTTTTTACTATTTTTGAACTTTACAATTTATGTATCTATTACTGTTCATATACAAACATACACAATCCTGTATGAAACACTGATAAAAACATAACTCCAAATGCCTCTGAAAATCCGACGGTAATCGAGACAAAAAAAGAACGTGAATAACCATAATTTGTCCTAATTACATTTTGTCTAGAGTAGGCTGTTCAAGGCTATGTGATTGGTCTGATATCATTTCGTTTCGTATCTATTTTGTCTGTTGTTTTGTAGACACAGACATTACATGCCTCGTGATTTCGAACACCCAAGTTATTTGATTACAAGTAAATATTTATAAATATTTATAAATTCGAGCGTTCGCCTGTCACTCTGTGTAAGTTACATAATAGACAATATGATAGACTGGGAAACAAATGTTTCAACAAGTATTAACTACTTGATGTGTCCCAGTGAAATTTGAATCTAAAATAATTTCGTCATTAATAAACTGAAAATATAACCAACACATTCCTTGATTCACAATTATGATCATCTGACGTCAGCAGAAAGCCTTTATTATAAAGGCAGTTTCAAAAAGAATCAATTTTAACATTAAAGTTATTGTTTAAGTAAGCTTATGCTACTTGATAGAACGATAAAATTGCTGGTAATTTAGTTAATTGTTTCTTTACTTTCGTTTTCCATACTATTTAAATGGCCAATGATTACATGATAGATGTGACAATTCAATAGCAGCTATCTCTTGTTTCACTTTCCCTTCTATTTACATAGACAGTTGATTACACGTAACGTGGTTAACAATGAAACACAGATAATTACATTACGTAGGAAACCACGGGGTCATTTGCATAAATTAGTGTCCGTGATATCTGTCAAATACTTATCACCCTGTTTGACCGATATTTAATTACATTACCATATTCACAATTTCCTAATACGGACCCGCTGATAACCCGTTTTACTTTGTCGACAGAATTGAGATGTTGTAAAATTAGAACGTATCAGTATTTTGTTTACATGCCCATACAAGTGTTGATCTAAACACGGACACACGTGCCTACACGTACGTTGTGTATTCATGCCCCAACACGGACGGAACAGGATACAAATAAATACCGTTATCTTTGATTTATATGTATCCATTCTGTGCAGGCGAAGATTGTTTTTGCTATTTTTCATATTTATA
This sequence comes from Mizuhopecten yessoensis, assembly GCF_002113885.1. Classification (NCBI taxonomy): domain Eukaryota; kingdom Metazoa; phylum Mollusca; class Bivalvia; order Pectinida; family Pectinidae; genus Mizuhopecten; species Mizuhopecten yessoensis. The sequence continues at coordinate 681,669 of NW_018408747.1, read as the reverse complement.
TAATTGCCATTAAACAATGGGATTACGTTACCGTTAGTCAATTTATTATAACATTTTCCTAATAGACAATGGCTATGCTATTACATTAAACTTAAGACAGTAAGGATGCACACAGTGTGACAAATTACCAACGTAAGACGAGCGACTGGCGGTGACAGAAATAGTGACAATTAAGTAGATAAGAATGGCTGAAATATACAAACTGGTGGATATGTATGATATTTTTTTTATGTGTTCGTCGATAAAGATACTTTTACTGTCATTGGTTTGCACATGAGATATATTTGGGAATGTATACCATGGTTGCTAATTACACTCAATTTTAAAGTTAATTAAAAAAAAGTATTACACTGATTTGCCATAGTGATGAAAAGTGACAGCAGATCAAAATTCGTCCTGCAAATGATCAGCAGTTACGCAGTGAACGATCAAATTCAACTGAGCGAATGAAAGACATTCGCTCAGCGAACGATCAAAATTCGCTCAGCGAACGATCAACATTCGCCCAGGAAATGATCAACATTCGCCCAGGAAATGATCAACATTCGCCCAAGAAAGGATCAACATTCACCCAGGAAACGATCAACGTTCGCCAAGGAAATTATCAACATTAACCCAGCAAATGAAAGACATTCGCTCAGCGGCGAACGATCAACATTTACCCAGCGAATAAAAGACATTCGTCCAGCAAAAGATCAATATTCATCCAGCAGACGAACAACATTCGCTCAGCGAAGGATATATATTCTTCAAGCGATCAATCAAGTTTTCCTTTGAAGAGGAAAAGTGCTGATATTGACAAATGTAATGGTCACCATCGAATGATAAAAACAGTTCCCTTTAAACGTTTTCAATTGTCAATTTCAATTAAAGGTAAAATGTGTGAAATTGTGGTGATCAAATTCCATCATAGTAAAACTTGCTAATTATGTAGAGAAAACACATGTTACAGTACAAATCAATGTTAATGTATACAGGAATATCTTCACGTAAAACACAGCTATGTCACTCGATCACCAGAATATATCATGGTCGGGGTCAGTACGGGTCACATGCAAATGACGAAAAAATAATTTGCATGAGTCATTTAGTGCACTGTACAAATATTTTATGATTTGGCATACAATTCTCATACACTGTAGGTAGGCATTATAAGATAACGCGCTAACGGTTGTTGGAATTTCTGCTCCCTGAGGGCCGTCGGGGGTCTGAATTATGCAAATGATGACAGGGCTGTCACTCTCGACATGTCCTTGGGTGGTGCATGCCTTGGTGGGGTGGCTGGGCCAGGTACAGACGTCCCCTCCCCCGGGGGGGGTCAACGATGCCACAGAATACACTTGATTTTACTGTGGCACAAATCCAGACTGTGCGCTGAATTTACACACTTCTAAAACGAAATTGTTTAACTTTAAAATAGCTCAATCGTTAATAAACGCTTTTGTTTTCCAGACTCGTTACATTTTATTTGTGCGAACGAATTTGAAAAAATCTGGAATATTTTACATCCATTAGTTATGTATAAACATGGCCGGTACGGGAGGTACCGATGAGAATTTCCAAATTTTCACACGGATTCAGCATATATGTACATTACCTTACAATGTACAAGGCCGGTCGCTGTTAAATAGGCTATATCTAAGTGAGATTGGTGACCTTTTCCGGACACGGAGGTTCGTCCTCGAAAATTAAGATAAAAAGTTTGGGTGAGTTTCATTCCTCGTTAATGGATTTCTAATAGGTAAAAAACATGTTCCCTATCGGGCAACACTTATATCTCCGTTCTAAATAGATGTCCAACCACAACTTAATAAATCTGTGTCGGCAGTTCTTATCCACTACATTAATTACAAACCTGAATGTGTAGAGACACGCTCAACTATTTAAACTCTCCCAATTCAAAAGTACGAAAGATAAACACATTTTCAATAAATATGATTGATTAATATTTCTGTATATTTTACATACAAGATGAGATTATCAGCGATTTAGCTAACGATTCTCATCTTTATAAAGTACACGTGATGTATTTAATATATTGTATCTAGATTTTCCAACTGTCACTGATTTCCGGAAACCATGTACCCCTGATTTTTATTTGACTTTACCTTACTCAGTAATATTTGTGTATATATATCCGGTAACATTATGCAATAGTGATATATAGAATTGAGTTTTGTTACATTAATTTACTGACAAAACTATAAATAATGAAATAATTTCAATCCTTCATCTGGAAGACATGGTGTCTCCGGTTTTTTTTTTGAGGATGGGGGGATGGGGGGGGGGGGGGGGGGGGGGGGGGTCTGCGGTATGTATGTTTAAAATACATAGTTTTCAAACTGTTTATCGAGTAATAAATTGAAAACTGCATTATAAACAGTATTCTCCACTCCTCCCCAACACTCGACCATACTCGCTAGATCGGCACTGAACACCTAGGTATTTACTTGAGGTATAGGAGAGTGTAGACCCTCTTAGACGCTTGAAGGTTCTCTTCACACTAAAAACAATGTGTTTTCGCGTGAATTTTTGTTTGCCAATGGCCAAATGCACGGATTAGAAATACTTAACATATATAGCTAAGTCAACGATTCGTGGCCACCATAGGACTTGAGTCTGAGTAAACATATAACAAGCTAGTCCAGCACCCCCGCGCCACAACACAAGAACCTTATGGTGTATGGGTGAAAGGGGACCCACAAACCAAAGCAAAGTTGGTCAAATATTGTGATAGAACGTTATTTATTTTTCGCCAATTTCTATATACATAACGACGTATATGGTGACCAAGTTTATACCCGCTATATATATATAGTGTGTGTTATGTCCACTGACCGCTCCAAGTGACCACAGCGGCCGGGTAGACTTTAGGCAGGGAAAACAAATATTGTTTCAACAAGGTGCTCGGTAAAGAAACGCTATTCTTTGCGGTTACGGATAAGTTCTTAAGAAAATTTATACATTTATAATCCGCGTGTATGATATTCAATGACGACCAACTTGTCAGTGTTTTATCGGTAAAGTATGAAGTGATTTCCACCCACCTTTATGTTTATTTAAAAATATTATTTCGAATACAGAAAACCGTATTCAGTATACGATTTTACATATTTTTATAACATCAATTTATTTCTTACGTAGAGAAAAAATGATACCCTTTCGGGTTTGTAATAAATAACTAATTCATAGATGAATCAAAATATTATACATATTACGAAATGGCATGATCCTCATTAAATTATAACCTAATTATCTTTAAAGTTTAATATTTTATCTAACCTGTCGAAAAGACTCAATTTAAAGGGGAACGGATGCATGTATATAGATACTGAACATGTTTGTAGTGTAAAGAGGCAACACTACAAAATACTGCGTTGCTGTTCATTTTGTTTCAGCTTCAATAATAATTTCTAGAAATCTTCGCTTTCTGGTATCAATATCGACCGCAGAGAGTTGGACACGCCCATTATTCGTCCATGCAGCCGTAGGCTCAGGGACTCGTATTGATTGACGGCGCGAAGTCGTCTAAGCCACGCCTACTCCAAGGGTGCCTTACAAGTCTTATAACATGAAACGGTACACGCTGGTTTCACCAATAAAAAGCTGACAATACGCGAGAGGGACCTACCCCAACCGGCTGTTATTGATGGCCCACACCACTTATACATACACAGCCAGCCACAGCTCAACATTCTAAAGTGAAAACGGGGAAAAAACTCCGGATTGACAGACTACAGGGAGTTGTCATTTAGCCAAAAATTGTCTACATGTTTGTGAAGTCCAACAGCGCCTATAGACTGGACCTAATGCTACTCTAACCAGGAAATAACACGGTTTATCTGGGAAGACAACTTGGACAACTACAGCCGGAGTTGGAATAGTGTTATGCTTATGTTTATTGTAACTAGTGTCACTTGTAATGCCAATTCTGTATAGGCCTACGACTACATACCCGGACATCACAGAACAAGCTATCCGGGAAACATCGACAGAATCCATACCACTAAGGAACAGCAGACAGTGGCTTTAATTTCGTTTTCCTGCTTTTTGTGATATTTTCATCTTTCCACCCGCCGAGCTGTGGGTGTCTGCCCCACCCTCAGGCCCGTGGGTGTCCTACCCACCCGTTTCCCCGTGGGAGCTGGCCCCACCGATCACACTGGCGGTTGGAGGTAAGAACGCCGCGGTGCAGTGCGCCGGGTGTGAACGTCCCATACTGGATCGCTTCCTGCTAAATGTCCTGGACAGGGCATGGCACGTGAAATGTGTCCAGTGCTCGGACTGTCGCTGTCCGCTCACGGACAAATGCTTCTCCAGGGATGGGAAACTCTACTGCAGAACAGACTTTTTCCGGTACGTATTTGTCAACGCCAAAATCAAACAAGTCCGAAACCTAACCCCGGAAAGTCTAGTTTCGGTTTGTCCGATACCGGCTTTCCTTTTTCCGTCTCCGTTTTTTCATATAATGTTTCTTTTTTTCTTCTTCTAATACTTTGTTTTTTAATTACTTTTTGTAACTATAGATTAAAGCTTCTTGTCATAAAACTGACATATTTATTGCCGATTACGACCAATCATTTGATAACAATGTTTTTAGTAAATGCGATTATTGTAATGCCAATCTGTATTAATTGTAATCAATACATAATAATATAGGAACACGCGACGGTAAAGATGACACGGGTATCAAATAAATCTACTTGAATATTTGCTCTATTGACATTATAATCAATCAAGCAATAACTGTTATTATTATTTTCTACAAACTGCACATGGGTTTTTATTGAGTTTTAGCCATTTTGGTCCAAAAAATTATTTAAATTTAATAATATAACAAGAATAAGAATGTATATATATATATATTTAATATGATGTGGCACACACCTGCAAGTGGTACACATTTATAGCTATTATAAATCTTATAATATTATAATATTCAATATACATTAAGGAAACCCCTATGATAACTGTAAAGCTATCATTTTATTTCCAACACATTGCTATTTTAAAGCTGTCAAACATCCACACACGTGCAGCTTATATCTATACTAGATTATGAGTTCTCTCGATACTTTGGGGAGCATTCATTATTCACGTTCGCGACACATCTCTGATTCGCTCCGTTACGTTTGAACGGTATATTAGGCCTTGGACGTGCGTAAGTATCTGTAAAATCTAGCTGTTCTCTACAAAATCCTGTAAATTATTTACACACTCCTTCTCGCCTTCTACCAAACCGTTTTAACAGATCAATTTTTCAACTACTATAACCCTTCATATTTGCACCCTATGTAAATATGTAAAGTCTTCACAAGGGGAAAAAGGGCCAGGTCTCTCTCACAATTTCAAACTTTGCAAACGATTTTAATTCCTGATAAAATACAAGCACAGACATTCTACTTCAAATATCTGTCATTGTCCGGGATTTAATTAGGTTTGTTAATCAGAAATGATAAGGCTTTACTTACCAGGGAAAAAATCTCGTGCGCAATAACCATGTTTGACTAGCCCTAATAAATAGAGTGGGGATTTGTTAGAAGCTCACTTCTCTAATTGTCAGGTACTGCAGACAACTCTCAACAAATGATATAGAATTTCCGATTGACAATAACCGGCGGATGGGCTAAGTGTATTCTAGGTCAATATCACGCTTAATATTGTCAGTTTTATCGACAAACACATTCATTCTTGTTTCAAAAAATTAAAGAACATAATTGAACGGAATGAAAATCTCTTTATTCTTTTGTGTATTTTATTTTTTTATTTAAAGTTCGATATCATGCATTTATCTTGTCGGATGTCTAACTTTACCGTGAGGTTAGATACTCCAGTCAGACTTAATTGTATTCGACAGGATGTAGACGTACAGATGTATGGTATAGGTTTCGGATATGTTACCTATAACGTCGAATTTAACTATGTATGGATCATTTCTTTAATACATACCTGAGGACCGTCTTTCTGATAGATGCCTGTGCACAAACGATAGAAGATAAGGAGAGATTTGAACTTGAAATAAAAACCTTAGCATGGCTCTAATTGCATAGACTATATCCATATTTCATCAGTAAAAGAAATAACCCCGCGTTTAAATGTTAAAATTTTAAAGTTTTTTATAATGTATAGTAATGTCTACCTAATAATTTCTTCTTTTTAAAACAAAACCCACATTTGTAGAGGATGAAAGAGAATCAAGTTGATGTAAAATATCTATTCCAGATATTACATATCTTTTTTAAATAAACAAAGCATGCAACTAAATTATTTGATTTTAAATGATCCGTTGTTTAAATAATATTTAGATTTAAAACAACATTTGTTTAAGAGTAACTAAAAATTAGATATGTAATGCAATATTTATATCTAAATATTTGATGTGAAATATTATACTGTATTTTGCTGTATACCATAGCTCAAATAAACCTATAACGTTTTCACTTCTTAATTTTCTGAAAAAGTTTTAGTCTAGATTTAATAAAGATAAATACAAACATTCCTTTTTTTTTGTTATTATACATTAAAACAACATAATAGAATTTCAACTTTTCAAGTCGTACTTGCTGCTTTGAAGGGATTTTGGAATACCGTTATAATTTACCTGTGTATTGTTGTCGCACCTGTAGAAATCGATCACAGATTTTACTCATCAATGTTTCATTGAGAGTTGATCGGAAATCAATTATTGTGTAGCTAGTAAACATCCGTTTGTGAAGTACAAGATAACATCACGAATGTTTTAACGCCTGTAGTAGCTAATAACGGAAACATTTAGCACAGCAAGGCAAGTGTATATTCAAAATTTCGAATCCATAGTATGGTAGTAATGGATTTTTTTTTATACAATGTGAATTTATTTCTTATCGTTTAAATAACAATTTATGAATGAATATTACTTCCTAAACATTTCAATAGTGTTTAATAGTACAGGCGGTACAGGCAGGGTTCTTGTGTTTAAAGTATAGGTGCGTTACAGCTATTTAAGACATGTAACTTTAGTTCAGAAGTTTTGTATCTATTTGTATCGCTAAAGTTTCCTATTTATTACTGTCAAGAATTTAAATAAAATTGTATTACGGAAATGGATTTAAATTTAATTGTGTATCTCCCATGGTGGTATTACAGTTTCAAATTTTTTTTTCTACCGACTAAAACAATTTTAAATACATAAAATTGAAGGTGAAAAATCATTTTTTGTTACTATTTTTATCATGTCTATAAAAAGCGAAATTTTATTTTGGATATGAAATAAGGAAATGTTGTAACTAAGATGTGCTGAGCCATTTGACAGATGTAGTGATTTATATGGAGAGAGTGTACGCCTGTTGAAGCTATGATGAACTACATTCCTGTATTCTTACATTTCAGACGATTTGGAACCAAGTGTGCCGGTTGTACCCAAGGAATATCTCCAAATGATCTAGTGAGACGCGCCAGAAACAAAGTGTTCCATTTAAAATGTTTCACGTGCATGATATGCCGAAAACAACTGTCGACCGGGGAGGAACTGTATATAATGGACGAGAATAAATTCATTTGTAAAGAAGATTATATTAGCAGCAAATGTCAAGGTAATACCATTTTACATATATAATTTATCGCACATTTATATTTAGTCAATTTACAACATTATTTCAAACTTTGATTTTTTAGATTTACCTAAATGAACTCTAAGTCGTATATAACGGTCAGATTTTCCGGATAAAGGTGCCACCACATGCTCTTGTTACAAATGGCGGATGTTTGATTTGGGGTGCTGAAATGATACGTACAAGGTGTCGGTCTAACACTTTCTGCGTGTAAGCGCCTGAAAGTAGAAATATACAAGTTCCTACTACAATCTCTAGCGTGTTCATTGATTATTCAGACTTCGACAGGTCTTAAATCACACAGCATTAGTTTTCTACGTGTATTTGGCTATCAAAACAGTGAAATATTTATTATCACGAACTAAAATATACTTTTAGTAATATATCCATTTGGTATAAATATCTTGTTTTAAAATACTTAGTTCGCTCTTTCATTGATTATATTCCTTATCTAATGGCGAATGCACGACCAGATAAATATTTATTTTTTAAAATATTTATTTCTAGTTTTCCTGTTTCGGAAACTGTTTCGGTCAAGTCTGATTTCTGCTTGGCCATCCGCGCCTGCACGTGCGTGGTTTACGAGTACAGTATAGAAGTTTGGTAAATGGTGAACGTTTCGGACCCTGTTTATTATGAACTACCCTCAAACCTCCACCTATCTGTCCGTCCCCCTCCTCGTCTGACAGCACTGTAGATAAAAAGGCTTATAACTGTATATTTCGGGCCAGATTATCGCAGCTGTAAGCTCTATAGTAAATTCCTATTAATCCCTTTCAACATATTACAGACTGCCTCAAGTATGCGAGGAAACAGTTTTCACGTAAACTTAGAAACATGTCTGATAATAGATGCTATGCTATTTAGGCGTAAGAAAACTCCGTAATCGTTTGTTTTTATTTATAACGGTTGTGTTTTGTATTTCGAGGGGAACGAACCCAAAACATTAACGCTATGTGATGTTGAATTATTAATGGTAGTACAGAATTAATTGATACCTGTCACGTGATCCACAGTCAATCAATAGGTGTCCCTAGGTTAGGATACGTGATTAATTGAAGATATGCGCAGGTGTTCTATCTAAATGGCGAAATAATCTATGTCAAGCTCATGGCTGGCTTTCCGGAATATATAACACAGGTTTTTCTTCCTATAATATTTTGTGGGCATTTGATAAGTAACATATATAGAATATTGTTTACTATATAGCGCTGTGTAATTTTAAAGATATTATAACTTCTGTAGCTAAGCGGTATCAAAAATGGATAATGATATTATTATAGTATATTTAATATTGATTCGATACCGAAAAACATCACAAGTATACAAAGAGCTATTATTTCATTGCGTCCCTAAATTCATTAAACGGTGAAAGCATAAACAAAGAGCAAACCTGTTATGTTTGCCAATATTCAATTTTTCATCACATATTTATGAATATTATTTAGATAAAATATTCTCTCTAATCTTTTTATAGACAAATGAACCTCTGAAAAAAGTGATTGTTTTATTTATAAAACGTTAAATAAACATGCTTGAATTCCAATCACATAGGAAATGTTTGGAAGTTTTGAATAATTTATAATTGTAATTAATGTTTCAACGCCTAGAGCCAAGACTAGCTGGTTATGTGTGGATGTATTAAATATATAAGTTGTTGTGTTTTACAATTGTATGTATGTGGGGGTTTTCCGTTGTGTTCGGTGCGTGTAAGATGTCCTGTGTATCATGTGTGTAATTTTCTCTTCGTTCTGGCTATCTTCTCTCGCTCACCACAGTCCACTTTATCATCATTATCGTCACATAATCGCCATTTCCTCACATTTCTCCTCGTTTTAGGGAATTGCCCCTATTCTTTCCCCGTCATCCCGACTATTAATTGAGAAATGTTTTTAAGCTTTACAACAATTGTAATAAGAACTCGAAACACCATCCTCACATATTTCTCCTATTTTATTTCGCCAATTATCCTAAACAAAATGACAGATCGCATAATATACTCCCGTTAACGGTGAGTATCCGAGAGATTAAGTTAATGCCATTAGCTATGTCTGATTTTGCAGATGAATATTTTCATCTAATAAAACTGCAGTAGCGTTAAATCTTCATTATAAAATTATCTTGAAGTGTTTATTGTCGGAGATTCTTTGTTTTATATAATTCTAATAATACCCTAAACTAGTATTTCATTAGTGTATCTTTTAATCCCTAATTTAAGAGGATATCTAGCATGGCAAACGTTACTCATGTCTTACTCTAGCAATGGGTATTTACACAAGTTTTCTATTATAGACACACGCGTAACCGTCTACGTCTCCGGGATTAGATTGTGTTTTTCGTATTCTTAATTGAAAGCCGTATTTATAAAATGTGGATGTATGAAAATGCACTTTGTGACTCTTTGCTGAGTTTGTTTGAGGCTGTGGACCCTATACTTGATACTATAAGGGCCACAATGGAGTGTTGGGGTAAGGATCCCATGTGTTTGGTCGAGAGTCTATATTCAGAAATTTGTATGGGACGTTTTGAATTCGTTTGTGTACAAGGTAAACTAAAAATGTACCGGTTGTCCCCAGACTACTGTGGAGTACGGGGACAGGGCCTTACAGAGCCAGATAATATGGGGGAAGACCTTCGGTGGAATATTGAACAAATATAACAAAAACTCAAGTGCCCTCTATTTGTGTTCCTTTAACTGAGCTTTTGTAATTTCTACTTCAGAAATCGGTACATTACCGCTGTTACCGTGTACAGGGGTACAAATGCATAGCCAACAAAAAAGTACATAGGCAATTGATAAAATTAGGGAAGAGATGAGGTTTGTTTTTAAAAATAAGTTGTTTATTGGTAGCCCCTTTAACATAGATTATTACAGATAAAAGTTGAAGAAAATTTAAAATGATATGTAATAATTTATAAATAAACCATGGAATATCAATTTCAGACACAGAAACAGGGAGAAGAAAAATCATCATATAACATTTATTAAAACGGTTAGTCTTATTTTTGCGTAAATAAATAAACAAAATTCTGTAAATACATATAATAAATTTATTTAGACATTATACTTTTTTGAAATATTAGAATAAATAGCGGCATTGTACAATATGTGAGTTAAAATTCATTGTATAATTTGTGAGTTAAAATTGAATCCAGCCGTATCAAGGCTTGTTACAAATGAACGTTTTACAGTTGGAAACTACAGGATATTTGGTCTGTTGACGTTACCGTGGTGATTTATCTTACTTCGCAATTGTTTATTTTTGCATTGCCAACTCTTGTCTGCATCAAGATATAGGGGTGAAATTTAGTAAATAGAAGAACAATTTTACAGTCTATGATACCTCCAACATTTCAGAAATGTTAGAAATCCAAAACTACTCGTAGTCCTCAAGTGTTTATTTTTGTTTTTACCGGGGCAGAAAGTAAAAATAAAACCGACCATATTTTGAGATCGAATAGCAACAGTTCTGAATTTGACATACTAATAATTAACTGGTACCGGACTCGTATTTCCGGATTTGTTACTGTTTTTGAAAACTCACCTCTCAATTTCAACGTCAGTTTTTGAGCTTATGTAAATGTTTATTCGTTAAAGTGATAGAAAACCTTCCAGATTTAGAAATAATTTTAAAATATATCAAAATCCCTTGAGGTCATGTGATACTTGTAGATAAATAAACAAGGTTTGGTATGCCTGTTTGGTGTAGACTGACCGTGGCTAACCCAAGCCCGCCTGTCTCGTGTCTGGGCTTAAATACAGTTACCCTTGCTTGTTCTACAGTTGGTTTCCTACCGATAACCTAGCGGGGTGCTCGATGTGTTCGACTAAAAAACTTATTTCCCAGTGGAGATGGTGTCCACACTTAAGATGATGTTTGGAGTTTTCTACATCTAACGGCCCGGAGGCAACACTTCGTTACTCATATGTAGTGTATGTCTCGGCCCCACGTAGTTGTCCTGTGATTAAATCTGGGGTTGCACCCATTTGAATTACCAATATTTAAAAAAGGAAAAGAACACGCGTTCTTCTTATCCACTCCACCTAGAAATGTTAATATTGCCGCCTCAACAACTAGTAAACAACACAGATCAATCCACAAAAATCTACACATCCACATAACCAACGAATCCACATACCGAACACATGTAGCTATATATCCAACAGAAAATAACGGTTGGGAAAATATTGCTAAATTACACATTGCTTTATTTATCCCTCCATCTAATCCGTCATTTTACCTATCTTTCACAACCATCGTTGCATCCAACAGTTCATATACATTTTTCCAGCAACATTCATCCAGTCTTTTCAATTTATCTATCCATCCTTCCGTCTAACCATTCATCCATCCACGTGCAACAACCATTCATCTTATCAACCCCATTCATACATCACCCATGTGCATCTACCCTGTATAAAACACACATACATGTACATACATAACTGCTATTGTATATTTGTATTTCTATACACGTTTTATGGAGAATGTTTTTCCTTTATCCTGCTCTCTCTATCCCGCGGCCTTACACAAGTCGACAGATGCGATATATCACTGGCCCACCTACGCGCTCATATAAACCCCACACGTGTTCTCACGTACGCGTCATGCATGGCAATCTGTGCATTACGCGATATGTGGTCCAGGTGATGATCGGTGTTATGAATAAAAATCCTGAGAAAGGATTTGTCATAATTTCCAGATTTGTATTTTTTTTGACGTGAATATACATATATATATATACGCCTGAATCAAATTATCTAAACAAAATTGAAATGTTACCTTGATTAACATTCAGCTATACATATTACATGACAGATAATTATTTACACCAACACCCAAGAATGGGCCAGGTAGTTTATTACAATCTCAATAAATACTTAACTGAAGGAAATTTGTGTAAGATGATTTTTTATATAGAAAATGATATCAATACTCCCACGAACGGAAGTCATTAAAAGTATTCTAATAATAACAGAAGTAACGGTCACTCAAAAGACGGAAAAGTCGCAAATGTATCAGCGACCAGTGGAGTTTTGGTAGAGTGGTATGCGTCAGTGTGAGAGCTATGGAATGGTTTGATCAGTTGTCCTCGAGTTGTTTATGTATGTGTGTCAGATGTCATCATGGGTTATCGTCCAACGGTTCAATTACAGCGGTTAACATGTCCTATTAGTCTCCAGTAGCCAATTCCCATGATTTATGGCTTTTTAAGCAGAGATGCAATATGACGTATGACGATAGGGCATTTTGTAAACACGGACAAGGATAGAACTTGTCATCAAAATCAACTAAGTATCACTATAGTTTTTTTGCAAAGCATTAGGAAGGCAATTAAAAAACATTATCATGAAAATATATGACTTTTTAGCTGTTAAATTTTCAAGTTAGCCTTGAACGGAAATTATGCAAATTTTTCAAAGTATAGAATTTTCCCCCCTGTTAAAACGCAAATTAGAAAATCTATAAAAACGGTTATGGCACCGGTTTGTATGATGATATACATTTGTATTAGTCATAGAAGATCTATTTCCCCTCATTTGACCCCAAGAATGATGCATGAAAACCCCCACGCGAGGTTGGAGGCCGGTATTCTATGTAGACCTTTGGGTATGGAGAGTGGGGGAATGAAATGTCCTAGAGTGTTAGGTTATAGTCGGGACCATCAGCGGATCTTCCGACAAGCGGAGTCCAAATCCCTGAGCACGGATAATTTCTTAGTTTTGCAGCAAGTAATGACAGGCCGTAAAAGATGAAAAATTGTCCAATTGTCACGTTAGTGAAAATTTGAGGAAATTATCTTGTGTTCCCGCTGCGCGAGAGCACGAGGTGCGCGAGATGGCCCTCGTGGCATTTAGAAAATGGAGATGTCGTCTGTTAGGCCTATATTTCTTTGGGGCATTTTTGACTGTATGACTCGTGATGAAAACAGAATTTTCATGAATTATGGTGTAGGAAATGCCATATAAAATGATAAATTAGAAATTAGCGATAATTTAATTAACTATGTCAAACTTTCTCTACGAATTATAACGCCTAAGTACGCTATTAGTCCGGGATGTATCGGGTCCGGCTTCGCACTACGAGCTACTGTGATGGCGACTAATTAATGGATCTAATGCTGCCGTAATGGACGATAATTTAGAAAACAAACAATATCAAACGTAAAAGGGATTCTGTTCCCAAACTGCAATGATTGGTCGCCATCAAGACCGAGTATAAGCGTTTATAGGCGTTAAGTGCTTGACAATACATTCATAAATATAACTCATTGTTTCATAAAGCCATATTTAATAACAATTCTCTGACGCATGTGTCGATTGTCGTATTTAAGTTCTAATAAATAATACTCTAGTGTGCAGACAGATTATTATATTACTTCTGATATACAAAATAACATCAAATTGCACAAATTACCGAAAACATATCGGTGATATATTGCAAGTACATTTATTATAGAAAAAAGGACAATATTCTTTGAAGTGCAAAAACTACAACTCGCTTCGTAGACTATCCCATTGTTCTGACTAGTGGTTTCCAATGGGAAGATGTCCCGTGGTTTTTCTCGCAATCAGGTCCATCGTTTTGTAGAGATTGTCTGGCACAATTCCACTCGCTCTTAAATCGATGCATTTCCTTTTATTCTGATTATTTGTCTTTTATTTCTGACGATATTACGCCCGTCCACCTGTTCTCGTCCCACGTTATCGCACCTGAGATGTATTGATAGGGGATCTCCGGCTCACAGACTGCACATTGTACACACATAACTACAGTCGCATTAAAACACTACTACAATCAATACCGTTTATTAATGTTCGGGGTCTTCAAAAGGTACATTTTCACATGCGCCTTCCGTGAACTATCAATCCTCTGTTTATACTCTTTCGAATTCCTTTATTACTTGCAAACAGACACCGTTTTTAATTTTAGAAATATTAAGATTCATTAGTTGTTAATAATGATCGCATACATTTCTGACCTCTTTCCCTTTGAACATTGCAATATATACATATAATTCTACCTCTACCTACAGGAGTTTAATAATCGACTTTTGTCGAATATTTTATTTCCTTCCGTCCTTCCTTCCTTCCTTCTGTTAAGTTCTTCCTTTCCTGTCATCACGATGCCGATGTCACCACGATGGAGCTACCATGGAGTCACTTACAAAGGGAGTTAATAACGTGCGATTTTAACACACATCCCGCACATCGATGCAGAAATCCTTTCTGCTTCATCACTGGAAATTGCATTTGTTGCTACATCAACTGAGATTGAATACAATACTTGTGAACTGTCTTTTCTATTTAAACCGATGTACACAAGTGTTTTGTGATTGTGTTACTGTCGGTTGGGTGGTAAGGCCGATCTGGAGCTCGTGGCGGCCGCCATTGTTGTCCCGGACATGACGCATTATGTATTGTGGTGAGTCGTAGTGCCGAGAGATCAAAGGGGGCCGAGGTTTACCTCTTACGCTACAAACCTGTGACATGTGTACGTTACGGAAAAACAACACGGCTACAACGTGTCGCGTTTACGCTGAATAACGTCCATTGAATCGGTAGCATCAGTCACATTGGTGTTCATCGGGGGAAAACACGGGCTAAGTCCGGGACACGTCAATAGGCGGAATGTCTGCCCCATCACTTACAACTGACAGACACGGGTTCAAAGGAATTATGTAAAGAGAAAATACAGATTGAGATTTATATTAAAAAGAACACTATTATTAGAAATGTATTTATTGTAGTTGAGTAAGTTTTGTTTATTAGGTCGCTGCATTAAATTTTATACTATAGTAAAGTACATACACAGAAATACTATTTAACCTTCCTTCATAGCACATATAATTTATATCCCCTCTCTTGCAAGAGGTTTGATCTATTGCAGTTTCACCTATGTGGCTTCACATTTCTGCACTTTTGTTGGAAAACCTAGATTTCAAATACCTCGATATCGATTATGTAAATGGTGAAACACAAGGAACTTTATTTATATCATTATCTTCTGTATATGGAGTGTAACTTTGAATGTGTCTGCAACAGGTTTTATTCCACACAAAAAGTTCGAGCGCGGTGATATAAGGCCCGGTGTAGCCCAATAACACACCGCTCTGTCAGCCTCCGTCCCCAGGGGTATGGCATGCTTGTGTGCCGCGTTCGATCCCGTTTTAAATGCAAAACGGTGAAATACATTTCCTAGAGTACCTAATTTTGCTATAAATAGCGACTTTAATTTATTATTACGGTAGTCTGGGGTGTCGATTTTCCTGACGATTCCAATCCCCAGTGATTAGTGATGTACTATTCGAAAATCATGTTTCATGGTCTGAGCACATAGTGTAAATACTTCAGTGTGTACACAGTGAGAGTTGCTTTATTGTTTTTGGTGTCCCAATAGAAACACAATGTACTGTTGCAAAGAAACAGGAACTGTTTTATTTTCAAAATTGAGTCACAGAGCATTGGACATAGGATACAATGCATGTTTGTTTCCGTGTCGATTTGATATGAAAATGTATCGAATTGTTCGAGGTTGATATGGAGTGGTACTGGGCCGTTCTAGGTTGAGTTGGAGTGGTACTGGGCCGTTCTAGGTTGAGTTGTAGTGGTACCGGGCCGTTCTAGATTGAGTTGGAGTGGTACTGGGCCGTTCTAGGTTGACATGGAGTGGTACTGGGCCGTTCTGTGTTGAGTTGGAGTGGTACTGGGCCGTTCTAGGTTGATTTGGAGTGGTACTGGGCCGTTCTAGGTTGACATGGAGTGGTACTGGGCCGTTCTGTGTTGAGTTGGAGTGGTACTGGGCCGTTCTAAGTTGAGTATGGAGTGTACTGTGCCGTTCAACATTTTTACCTTCTACATCGGTCAGATCAACACGCCGAAACGTTAATCTTATCTCGATAATTTGGGTGCCGACTGATTCAACTATCCGAAGGTCGTAAATGTGTCTACAATCCCTGATATGTAGTTTTCTATTTGAAAACACTCAATTCTAGCTAAAGTTTAAGAAATAAAATCCGTCATAGCAATATCTTATCCTTTCATCTAGGCCGGAACACTGGAATCAAAGTTTCCGTCGTTTCTAACTAGAAGACTCGAATAGATAACGTCCGCTCCGGATTTTTACCGGATCGATTTCATTATGTTATTGGCCAATGGTACTGCCAGCCAAGTAGAATGAAGATAACTATTTATTCCCGTCCATTACCCTTCATTTCTTCAGTTGATGTCTAAACGATAAATAGTCTCTCAAGCTATTTTAAAAATGTTTGTCTTTTTGTGGAAATCAAAGGTCTTTGTGGCACAGTCATCACCCAGCGTTAATGGCGGGTCTTCACAGTCATTCCCCTGTCATTAATGTAAATTCAATTGCCTGTTTAATTGGGGGCTGTGAGCCCCGCACGATGATCGCTTGTACAGTTGTCGAGAGAGGATTACAGCTCTTACACGGACTCGGGAGACCGGACTCCGGACAGGCTATTACACAATCCATGCAGTTTGACCCTTCCACCTCTACCGCTCCTGTCAGTGCCGTTGGACGAGAGAAGGGCGAGAACAGCTGATTTGTACATTCTTTTCATTACCGACATGTCACGAGTATCGTCTTGTCTACAGAATTGTATTACAACGCTGAAAATTGCATTAGTTTCTCTGGAGAATATTCCGTACTCTCCAAGCAGCGATTCCATTAGCCTGCGATCTATGTGAAGGCTCTAGCTTGACCGCAATGATTCGGCCTTTAGCCACGGTATCAGACCTTGCATATCAACACGACATGTTTAATGGACTCCAAGCCTGACGGCAATCTTCCTCCAATCGGTATATCATAAACGTCCATCGAGTTCACTTCGACAGTATTCTTTAAAGAATTCTGGTAGATACTAAGCTGTCATATCCTAAAAACTTCTTTCCAAATCAAATTTCTGTATAATTAATAGAACTCATGTGAAATGCTATTGAAAACCTGTTTTTTTTCCAAAATTAATTTATGATGCCACGAATATATGTGATTGCTTACTGCGTTCTGTATTTTGTTCAGAGTTACACACTGACATCAATCTAAAACGTTGGCTATCAATATTTGTTCTCCTGCATTAGAATCGCGAGGGCCTTGGTCGCGGTAAACGTGAAAGTATGTAGGATTGCTTCTCAATAAAAGAACCACGAGGACTTTCTTTCAGACGTAACCGACAGAAAGAACTTCCCGATACAATCAAACAAAGGAAATCTTTCCGACACATCCCTCGATTTTTTTTTATCAAAACCACCAAGTTAGTCGGAAAAGTGTTGAGGAAATGGCGGAAGTGCGAAGTCACGTGGTGCCATTCACGTCAGATTCGGTACCAGGTCGTAAAGACGGGCGCGCTGGCAGATGGACAAAGTAGTTGTTTATGGAGTGTACTTTCTTTCTCCTCGCTGTATTTCGTCTACAAATCAGGAATTCTAGGCTGCATGTACTTTATCTGGCCACCAAGGTCATCAGTCGAGTAATGCAGGATTCGAGAATAAGGAACATGACTTTGAAAACAAATCCTTTATTACCATCAAAAATGTTCACCATTTAGCAGTTAACAGGCAATTTAACAGACAACTAACAATTTCGAAATTGGAAAAAGACAAACATGTCCAAAACAGAGATGTTTTTCTTAACAAAATTACCCTATTTCTCGTAGTGGAAATATATTTCGATCTGATGTCTTTCCATATCGAACTGGGTTCTTTTCCTGAAGTAGGTGAGTGTTTCAATAGGGAACCTTAGTTTTCCAGAAACGCTGTTTGTTTTATCCAAGTATCAGAGGCCCATCCATATTGTATTCTCGAAAACTTAGTCAAATCTGGCACGGTGAAAACGTGATGCGTTAGAGGGCGCGTCGGTGACTTCTTTTTTGTCATTGTCGGCTCCAGATGACATTTTTCTACGACCTATTTATGTTGTGTAATAACGCTTAAACTAAAGAAGGTGAATCGGTAAAGAATCGGCAGACATATGAAAGTTTAAACACGTCATGTTTTTTGTAATATTCTCATGAAACTGTCCAATATTTGTTGCCATAAGAATAACCCTTTAAAATTGACTAGACAAGATTATGACTGAATAACAGTAGGGTATGAGAGTTGACAATAAACCTGCTGAAATAAAATAAATTCGAAACATATCTCTTTTTTTTTATTTGAACTATAGTTTTGTTCTAGGCTTCATCACAACCCTCACTCGTGAAGAGGGATAGCAACGTTAGTGTTGGAGAAAAGATGCTTTAAATGGCCATAAAACCATTCCACACTCAGCAATATTGTGACAACAACTTGTAAATTAGAAGCTGACGATTATCTTTTCTTTGATCATCTGTGCGTTTCGATCGAATGCAGACTAATCTATGTCATTCCTGCTTCTAATGGACCCAGTACAACATTTACTCGCACCATTTAGTCTCCTATACCCAACCACTGTTTACTCTGAGAATCAATATCAGCTTCTGCTCTTGCTTTTTTCTAGCCTAAGTATCCGAAATCTATCCCTCTCGTTACTGGCGTTAACGCGTGTTTGAAGAGGTATTGAGTTCTATAGAAGCAGTTAGAAATCTTTAGATAATGATTAATTGATGATATTAATCATGTCGCTCTGTGGCGAGTCTTATCAGATTCTTTGCGTTCTTACATCTTCGAGGAATAGTATCGACTAGAATCCTCATGTTTAAGCAGCTTTTGTTTGAAGTTTTAATTGTTCCCAACAATCGAAAGTTGAGTCAGTCACATACCGGAAATCAAAGAATTTTCGCTTCCGATTCGTTTTGATCGATGTCAGTAAGAAGCTTACTTTGTCACATTTGAGGACGAATACCAAAGCGTCTGAGACAGCTTGACCTTGTATTTGTAGTATCATGACCCGGACATAGCACTGGATTCACGATACTGGGTTTGTGCCCCATAACCTTTTGTTCTCACAAATACGTCATTGATATATACAATACATAATTGAATCAATTGAAAACGTTAAACAATGTCTATAAATAATTTCCTTTTAAATATGATAAGGAACATATCGAACAAGCAATTACAAGCTATATTTGTTCCCTCACTTTTGTTTGAATTGATTAATTAAAATGTTGATATCCTTAATAGTAAAATTACAGATAATTTACCAGCGTGATAACTCAATTAATAATTTATCTCCATACACTAACGGTAGATTTGAGGAAAAAAATATCAATTTCTGTAGGTTATTATTTTAAAGTTTATTTAATTTCATATTCAAGATTTGGATCAAGATAGATGCTTGGAATTGTTAGTTCTCACGGGTAGTATAGAAAACCCCTGTTACTTCCTCTGTCGCTTTCTGGTGTGGTCTGGAGAAAAGATGCATAAGTAGTAGATTTAATATATATAGTATATACCTAGTAGTTTTTATTCCTTCAGGAAAGCCAAATAAACTCCGTTTATCTTATCGACTCCTAGTTGAATACACATGGAGAAATATAGGGACTTTATTACTCCATCTCATCTTTGATCAAGGTTGAAGATTTTAGGCATATTTTCTTTAATCAAATGCTCATTAAAGAGTGTAATACTTTAATAACGGGGCAGATAAATTGTACCACACACGTCACAGGGAGATGCTAAGATTAGACTATCTGTATGTGATAGGTATATTCAACCCAGGAATTGAAAAACGGGCTAACTACATTTATACACAGTTTTGTAATAAGAATATATTACTTCTTACCAATTGATTTATGTGGAGTAATCCACATTTAATCTAGAATCAAAGGTTATGGAACGCAAGATAAAATATATATTTCTCTGAATAGTAACGGCTCTGGAAAATATCACAAATTACCAATGTGTTGGTAGTGCAATTCCCATTAGCAGACAGATTCATGATATATTTTCATCATTTCAATCAAATTAATCAGGATTGAGAATAAAGAAGTCTTAATGCTAGTTGATATATTTCCTTGAAACGAAACCTTTTCAAAAATATTCAGAAACTGATAAAATTTCGGTTGTCGAGTTGATACAAACGTTTGTGTACCGATTCCCAATAATGCTTTGTATAATTTTTCTTTTCTTTGTGGGCGTCTTTTATAGCCGGTGGTAATTTATTCGATCATGCTTTCTATGTCTATACGGAAATAAAGCCAAACAACCGTATAATATCCTTCGAAACCTGAAGAAAAACTAATAAAACATTAAAAACAAACACACAAATAAACCGCAAAATATTTCTTGAAGGAACAAACGGAACACTTAACTGTTGGCAGCTAAAATATTCCGCTTAACGTGATTATTGGTTCCGCAAACTCGATTTGCGTCCAACATTTAACGAAGTTGACGTCGACTTCTCTTTCTTGTCTGTTTCGTGTTTTCATTTTCATGGGAGATAATAAAAGAGGGTATTATTAGAGGGGATGCGACACAAATTGACCCCACAGACTCAATCGTCTCTCATTATCACAAATAAACAGCGCTTTTCATCAGGGTGTTGCTTCCCGAATTGTTCACGCTCGCCTTCGCTTACCAAGCATTGATCCGAAGCTCGCCCAGGACCTGCTGGCTCAGTTCTGTCTAATGATGGGGACTAATCGCTCCCTTTGGAATCTAATGTAATGTGTTAAGATGCTAAACAAGGTCTAAATAGAAGGTTTTAGGCTCAAAAAATCGAATTAACATCTTGGCTATTTGTAAGCACGTTGTTATCCCTGTGCCTTGATTGGCTGGGTCTCCGGTCTCTCAAAACACATATACATGTTCAAATATACACATATTCATGAAGCTATTGGACATGGTTGTCGTACCAGTATCTGAACAAAGAATGCATATCAGCTGTCAATAATATTGCTGTTTATAGGTCAGTTGGCGAGGATGGTTGATAGTTGTTTAGAAAACGTCGCTTCTAATCAATAATCTTCCAGATTGTTAGGTCGTGTTGTGGTACTCTGACAAAGAACGCGCTACAGACAAATATTTGTTATTCCCAGCCTCATTCATCATTTTCTTGAAAGTACAAAAAAACATTTGTTATTTAAAGATTTTCTGTACGAACAATATGTGATACAAATATATAAAGGCTATTTTAACTGTAACGCTGTTACCTACATATTTTTACTTTAATATTTGTTTTAATTCAAATATCGATATTGCATCAATTATATTGCTTTGGTTAGTGTTCCTGAAAAAATATCACATTTCACCAATGTTTTTATTGAAACATAGGTGATAATCAACGATTCCTATTGTTGATACGTTCGTCTGTACTAAATGTTTAGAATTACTAAGGTGATGGAACAGGCATATTAGACACCAACAATGCTTTGTCAAACATCTCGTTGATTTATTGTCTAAACATCAATATAGAAAAGAAAACAATGTAAAATATATATTAAACGCTATTTTACATTTTGCAATTACCATTTCTAAGGACATGTCAAGGAATGTTTATATTATAAGAAATCGGGTATACCTACTACATACAAAAGGGGACAAGCTTGAAAAATTATTAATAGCCAATAGTTAATTAAATTATAGAATTTATATGGAATATTGTTTTACATTGTGGGATTACTGAATGTCAAGGAATACAGTATTATTAGAACGACTGCACTATATGCAAAAGAAGACACTTTTTAAAAATTTCCCAATAATTAATCCTAGAACACATCAAACACGCAATGTGTTTGTTTGATAGTAAAACACTTATGAACTCCTATGAAGTCGTTTAGGGAATAACGAATGATGTCGTGAACGTAACGTGGTTTTCGGGTCAAACTGTTGTTGTGTAAAGTGCATGTATTGCATGCTTGTAATCTCGCACCGACTTGTGAAATCTCGTGTAGGGTTTCCCTAATCTCGTTAGTGGAACCCATTCTGGCCTGTTATGCTATTCCGTGAAATCTGTAGCCCCGAGATACAGACATTGGTATTAGTGAGTATAATGGTAACACCTGTGTAGGAATAGGGAAACACGAGCCGGGTCTGATTGCGTGTGGTTCTCCTAGCTTTCCCTTTGTCTCACGTTATGCGGATCAATTTACATATTTCAGATTATGTTACATGCTGGTATACTAGTTATAGTGAGGTCAAAATTCAATATATCATATACTTATATATAAGAAATATGATTCGATATTATGTGATTATTATTAGAAATACTTGTTCAACTTCAGTATTTTCTTTTATTTTCATTGAAAATACGACGAGAACAAAACAATGTTTTTCATATTAAAATTATTTTCGCATGAAAAACCCCATTAAAGCTGTGAGGATAACCTATTTATAGTTTTGTTAACTTACATTCTTTATATACCATTACAGTTCTTAAACATTTGTGCTGATTTGGTGAAAACTACTACGCTATTATTATTTATTTTCCACTACTAAATATGCGATATTAAATTTGTATATATTTTTTAAAATGAAAATCATCTATATTTTTACTTTATTTATTATGTTACGTATGTTGCCTGTAACTGATATAATCCGATATACAAATATATATGTGTATATATACATATTATACCTTGTGTTTATATGATTTCTTGTACATGCATTTCGCTTGCCTGTCAAAAGCACAATGCACTTGATTCTACTACCTAAACAAATAATACCAAATGTACGTTTAAGCTGCACTTTGGCGATGTTTTTTTTTTCTAAAGTCGTTAAAATAAGTGGCACCCGAATTTTGTCGAAGTGTTTTCAGACACTTTGGTCATTATTACTCGGCAGGTATCAGGAGGAAATTCTCCCGCGGATGTAATAAATAGTCCCCCTAATCGGCAGTCGTGCTGTGACCGGTGTCTCGTCCGCCGCTAAATGTTTCTCTAGAACCATGTTAAACTCGGGTCCTTTGAACTCAAATGCCCGCTTACTTTTCTCTCACAAAATATGAATTTATAATAGATATGAGGAAACATTTGCAAACTTGGACCGTTTCTGGGCGTACTGTGTAACTGACGGCTGTAGTTTTTTTTAATGAAAAGCATATGGAACTCGATATACATATTTTAAAAAAATCCACTTTCAATAATTTAAGTACGTGAAGAATGTTAAATGTTACAAATTCATAGACCTCCATACACCATAGAATGAAGTGTGTGATTTTTGTTTTGAAAATACTGTTTTATGAAACATTTCTTTGGATTTATTTCCTGATATAAAATAAAAAGATGCATTTGTGATGGTGTTATCTAGCACTCTGGAGGGGGTATGTTTTCCCCGTCTCCCGTTACTACTTCTGAGGACGATAATTTTTATAATACTAGTCGTATCGCTCAACATCGTGTTAATTCGGGGTCTGAAGTCGCGGGGTTATCTCGCGCGCTCGTAACTGTACATGTAGACCTGATAACGAAGACAGAAAATTAAAAAAATGTCCCAGTTTTATGCAAGGAATCCATTATTTCATATTCGACGTACAAACAATTTAGATACGCACGTGCTTTTCCTACGGCTTTAAAAAGATAACCGTTTGTTCATTGTAGTTTCAAGAGACTATCCCTATCTGAGTTCGATTTAATACAAATTATATGTCCCATCGTTATAACCTTTCGTCTTTATTACTGATTTAAAAAATGACAAAGAAGTGTTTCTTATTTTTGGCAAAAACAGCTTACGATTTTATCAGCTCTTAGAAAACCGGAATAACGTGAGAAGGGTGTTAGTTGGAGCTGTAAAAATAGGAATGGTTAAATGCCTCGTGGAGGTTATATATGGGGTGGGATTATTTGTGTAAATCTGAACAACACCATGCAAATTTAATCATTTATTTAAGTGCTCTTGCTGACTAACCGAGAATTTCATGTTATCTTTATTGAATTCCAAGCATTCCATGGTCTGCATTTAATATAGAAGATACATATCTGCATGAACATTTAATTTTGAAACAGTATGCTTTGATTTGCTCTGGAGGCATGTCATACAATGTCCTCTGATAAATATTATACTTTATGGAGTTAAATGATTTATACCTTTTATATGTAATGCTCATTACTACAGGGTATGAGTTGATGATTTGCTATGGTCTATAAAATATTGCTTATGTTTCAAAATGTATGGTTTTATTGCTGTGCAAAATTTTGCATACAGTTCATCTTTTGATATTTTGAAAGGGAAATATTGTCATTTTTTTTTTTATACCTTTTTACTTTCTAAACGGTTAAAATTCTCTGAATTTGTATCCTAGCTATTTTTTTTATATTATGTCTAGAATTCAAAGTAATGAGGACAAATTTTGATAACTCTTTTTATTTTCTAATTTCCCAGGTTCTTCAGATATAGAGGACGAAGCAGAACTCGACCATTTGGAGCATACGGCGAACCTTTCAGACAGAGACTTCAGCATCGATGGTGAAAACAGTACAGAAATAGACACCAAGGAAAACGTATTGTCTAGTATCACATTAAACAACAACACAAACATTACCAATAACAACAACAACAACAACAACATCATCAATAACAAAAACGACATGAACTCAATCCCCTCGAGCCCCGATCCTCTAAAGGACGATACAGCTCTGCTTAAAATATCCTCAGACTCGAACCATAGTACACAAAGTTGTGACACGAATGGAAATTCTATTCCTCCCAACCCGGGTCAAACGACACCCGAGGGGGATGACAGATCGTGCGAGGAATTGGTTGAAGGAAGTGCTAATTCTACTGCCGGAGCCAAACGGCGAGGACCAAGGACTACAATAAAAGCAAAACAATTGGAAGTTTTGAAGTCAGCATTTAATGCTACTCCTAAACCAACACGTCACATCCGGGAACAGCTAGCTCAGGAAACGGGACTCAACATGAGGGTCATTCAGGTACGGTTGTTTTTTCAATTTTTAGTTTAGCTTTAAAATGTATCAAATGAAAACTCGTTTGGACAATCATCTATTTCAATTCAGACTTACCAATCTCCTTTTGATATTTGTTTGCTTTAAGGATGATTTTTTTTTTGAAATTACCATGAACGTAAAGTCGAGTTGTTTTGTTCTTTTTTCTTTAAAAAAGCTGTTTCAATACACATATATCATGGTTAGAATCAATAGCAGGTTTGGTTTGAGGGTCAGAATTTGTTTTGAGATGTGTTTATATATTTTGGATTGTTTTGTCAATGGTTCTAAAATATTCTAAAAGTCAACAAAAGATTTAATAATATTTGTGATAGGTTGAAGATGTTAGGTTGAAGACATAACTTGTATATATTTTCCGGAAATGCAAATTTGTTTATAACAAACAGCTTCATACGAGTATGGAATCGGACGCTGTAGTTTGCTGACCTTTTAATACTACTAACTTGAATGGTGTTTTCCCAGACCGTAAATTCCTTAAATGTACGTCCACAAGATTCAAACGTGGACAGTGAATGTCTGTAAGCTTTAAGAAAAGGTTTCCAATTTCAGTCCTACCCTGCTTTTTACAGGGACACAATAAAGCCCAGGGCGAATGACGGCCCGAATCTTTGTGGATTTGTTTTGACGCCTGCGGGTGTTTTCATTTCATTTGCACGGTGAGACGCCTGTGACACAGAAAGGAGCAGTACCAACTCCTGTATTCACGAATTTCTGTGTCGGTATTAACCTTTCAGTTCTCCTGTATAGACACACAGCCAACGACTCGCTGAAACCTGTAACAGGATTTCTCGTTAGAGATATACCTAGCATTGCACCCGCTTAATACCTGGTCTCCCCCATAATTTGAATGCTATCAATCAAAATAGCATCATTTTTCATTAAGTAATTACGTAGAAATAAACATATTTATCAATAACATTCTCGTTCTTATAACATTTGATAGATATATTATATCGTTAATATTTGTTCATCACAGTTTTCGAAGTAAATCCATATGTCTTCATTTTAATGAATGGTAAACCTTGGAAATATCCGGACCAAATTGGTCAAATATTAAAGTGTATTGATTTAGTACGTTAACAATGAAAAGTCACACAAGTTATAATGCCAAACCTATGTAAAACAGATGATATTGCGCTGCAGTAAAATCACACCATTGTCGTTCTGATATGTTTTATTTTCATTAAATATGCAAGAATCGCTTCTGCATAATACAATAGAAAAAACTAATAAGCCCATAAATATTCAGAGCTTGCAAATCCTGGTGCTTTCGATTGATGCTTGACATAGATTGTTTTAATTTGTGTTATAGGAACCGTTAAAATATTCTAGATGACAGCGAGAAAACCTTATTCTTTCTTTATTTATTTTATTATTTTATCTCGTTCGAACATATTGATAATTTCTTAATCAAACCGGACGTATCGTATCAGAATTGTTTTTATAATTTATATAGTGTTAAACATGTATCATAGGCTTGAGGTAAATCAACATCAAATCCATAATGGCAAACTCGCAAGGAATTGTTCTCATATATATATTTTGAAAAAATATCTTTTGATATAAAATGTAATAAAATATCTTCAAAATAAGAAACGAAGGAATGGTATCCACCATTGGCATTGGTAAAAGATACCGAGATACAAAAACTGGATGTAAAACCGGGTAGAACGGTTTGTTTATTAACTTCAAGTAAAGTTTAACAATTTTCTTCGTAACAGGACCTGAATGAATGTGGTAGTGAAACTTAGGCGATATAAAAGACTGGAAATTAATTATCATCCGATAAAAAAGACTTAAGTAGAACTGCTGCAGATGTAGAGTTATAGGGTCGGATTTATACAGCTCTGATTGTATTCCAGTATGGTAAGTATCTGGTTTCCTGTCATAGAATTAAAATATGATTAAGACTAAAATCTAGGCCTGTACATAATGTGAAACGAACGGACCTTGGTAGATAGATATATGGAAATGAATTTTTGTATGGATGTGTTACACATTAATCTAAACGTTTATACCCATAAGTTAAAGGTACGATGTCGAAACAGGACCTAAATAATTATAACAGCTTGTGAGTTCTTCAAAACGAATTACCTGTGCTATCATTGTGCAAGTGTAAATTTGGAAGCAATAAACATTGGACCACAGTGCGTAAACATTTAATAACTCGAGCTCAGTGAAACTTTACCGTGCTTCTGTTAAACGTTTAATTCAGCCGGCTACAGCTGTTCCCAGAGTGTCGTCTTTACTTGCGAGTTTATTCTTGATAAAATGCTTTTTTAATTGACCCGAGCCTGTTTGTAACTATATTCAGATTAACGTGTAAGCCAACGAAATGACAACAAACGTTTTTAATTGACCAGAGAATATTTATAACATCATTTAATTAGAACAATCTCAAAGGACAACAACAAATCGTTTTACTTACCAAGAAATATATACTTATATTTGAGAACAAGTGAGATTACATAGAACATTTACAAACATCAGCTGCATGACAAACAGTTTTGGGATAATCTCACAACCTTGTAATTGTTCCCAACGACTTCAAAGAAGTCATAACGAAGCGGCACCACCTCTTCACGCACACTGGCGATTAAATAATTAGCCATGTACATTATTATATAGCGGCTTTAATTATCTATGATAAAAGCGAGAGGAATGTCGGCTTTGTGTGCGATATATATACTCAAGGTTTTAGATAGCATACATGCTGTCGACAGTTCATTGAAACAACGTTTGAGTGAACTATGAAAGCAAGTGAACATTTACCAGATCGAAATAATTGAAATAAACAACTTTAACAAGGAAAGTCATGTTAAGGTTTAAGGACAATACAAAAACGATTTTAAGCGTATTATTAAAATGAAGAATCACATGTTTGTCCGAATGAAAACAATACATTTGTCATCAACCTGATTTTAGTATTGATTTAGATTTTTATGGATATATAAAACATTATTTAAATGGTTGATACATAAGTATAAAATTACTAATATTGCTTAAGTTGCTCACGAGCTTCTTAAGATAAGTTCCGTTTTAAAGAAAATTTCTTTGCAAACACAACTTGATACTATTGTGAATGTCATTTGAATTACACTTATTAAAAAAAAGCTTTTATTGAATTTACGTACTTTGTAATTTTAAATTGTAAATATACAAAATCTTACTTGTTTCACGGCGGTAATTTCACGGTATGAGACTATAAACTTGAGTAGCTGTATATAAAACACCACAATGAACGGGTATTTCCGTTGGGAGGGAGAAATTAATATGATAACAAAATATATGAAATCTTTGAAATGCGTCACACGTTATAAGAGCTACTTCATCAATATTGTCTTATCTAATTTCTTAAACAGTTTCATAGAATTATACAAATGTACTGCGTTCATTTAAAGGACCTTTATTTTATGCAAATGTACATTAATATTAACAATAACTGTAAATGTTCAGAGATATTGTCCATTTACATTAAACATTAAATTTTGTTCTCGTTTACAAGGTCTGTTTTCATTTAGTGGTAGACTTACGGACAGAACGTTTCAATGCATTCCATATAGCACCAGCAGCCATTAGTTTCACTGGAATTTTTCCACTGAATATTTCGGTATCTCCCAAAAACAATGGATCCACGAAAACGCCATACTGTGGTAACTGAAAACGTCATTATTAACAGCACAAGTGATGGAAACAATGTTGCGCGCATGGAAAGAATTAATTGTGATATTTCTGGTTTATTAAGTATTAATATGTATATTTAAGATGTTTTAGCTAATACTTATAAATCTGTTATACGATACGTTAACGCTGTGGGTTATCCTTTTCAAATATGCACTGGATAGTACATGGACATTAGTGAAGCCGAAGCAGAGCAAAAGGGGATATTTTGGCATTACTTGAATGTATAATTTCATGCATTGTCATGTCTCCTTATCCAACCTTAATTTCAGACTTTCACAAAGCACTTAAAGACATTTAATATTATAAAATAATACCAATACCATTTCTTAGGACATTCTGGAATACTCAAATTTATAAATACATTATGAAAATTACGTCATTATTAACTGCATTTTGAAAATTTCGCTTTTATCTTAAATAGTTTCACTGTACGGCTGTCACGACCGTCTACATTGATGTATTCCCTCAGCAAACACCCCTACCCACCTACCCTGATATCATGTATGATATATGTGTTTTCAAACGGTGGTACCGCGACTCTAGATTGTTAATGATGTCTACTTCATCTACCTGTGATTTACCTACGACGTCGTCGAGCTGACGACAAAAGGCTGCGATTTCCTCCACACGATATGGTTGACAGGTCCGAAAGTTATCGAGCAAATTTGCCTCCAATGGCGGCCATAAATCATATTCGTGACTGTCGAAAGCATTTTACGTTAAGTTTACATATCAAAAATATATTCAGCATGATTAAAGGGAAAACTAGCTAAAAGCATTCAAGTGCAACGTTTTCTTATGAAATACTTAGGCATATGATAGAAGAGCGTTCTCGTTTCAAAAGGGCTGACGACAAAAGTGGTACTTTGTTTGCGTGGAGTCGTCAGGAGCTTATGCCACCCATACTCCGGGTGGGGAGACCCGAGGCATGATGGGACGATATCCTATAGAGTCAGTCAGCCGTGACGAACTCACAACACCACTAGATCATAGCTATACCCTAATATACACTTTTTGATTAATGAGTATGGCGGAGATGAGTTGGTTCTGGGGAAGGGGTGTATATGCGCAATTTTCATCACTCTAAACGATTAGGGTTCGCACAAGATCCCTTCGCTGATAAAATGATACAGGACGAGTATGTGGCACGTGATCCACGAGAAAAAACGAGCGACACAACTAGTCGATAAACATTTTTCTAACGTTACACGATGAAAGTGAAATGATAACGGGAAATGGATTTTGCTTGTTTTTTATTTACCAGACTACCGCCAACCAGTCCGGTCTCAGTTTCCTTAGCATGCATGGCATGACGTGATCTGATTGGTCCACGTGATAAATTGCTATTTTTTCATATGTAAATTAGATATAATTACCTAAATAATTTCCAAAGTGAAAATTTTATGTTTAATTTAACCTTTAATCCAATTTCTTGAAGATTTGTTGATATCTTATCAAGTTTTTTCTTTATAAAGTCGTGTTTTAGTTTGTAAACGTTAGTTAGTCGAAATATGA
The DNA here is from genome assembly GCF_002113885.1 of Mizuhopecten yessoensis. Classification (NCBI taxonomy): domain Eukaryota; kingdom Metazoa; phylum Mollusca; class Bivalvia; order Pectinida; family Pectinidae; genus Mizuhopecten; species Mizuhopecten yessoensis. Next base: position 651,040 of record NW_018408747.1, on the reverse strand, counting down.
CCTCCATATTATCTGTGATTGAAAAGTCATGAATCATACATAATGACTGGAAAAAGTCTATCTATTAATCTATTGGCTAATAATGGATTTCAATCATTTAAAAATCTCCTTGATAAATATTTCAAGAAATGTATGAAAACCATACGTTAATGGGTTTTAATGAAAATATTAACGCGGTATTATGAGTTTTTAATGCACGTGTCAAACTTTTTACAATTAATATAGAGATCTTGATTGTCCATTAGATTATTTATAATTTCGTTACATTCTGCTTCTCCAATATAAGCCCTATCTTACTATGTGTTATTGTGTGCAACCAGTTTTTAAGTAACGGTAATAAAAAATCACCTTTCTGGTCATAGCGTCACTTGCAAATTGAATTTATGAATATAATACCGTATAATGAGTTTGATACAGTGAAAGGGTCTAAACTGGAAAATGAATTTTTGAGAAGAATTATGTAAAGTGACATCAGCTTATATTAGGGTAACACATTTCTGATGAGGAAGATTAATGATGGCCTTTGTGTGTATTAGCATTGGGTTGAATGCATGAAGTGCTGGGGAATTTAACAATTTGCTATCGATAGCGGAAGAAATAAGGATTTTTGTGACTTTTGTCTGTCTTTTAAAGAATGTAGTAGATGCAGGCGTGAATGTGATCGTACTCGATGACCCTTTTATCTGCAACTTTTGCCCATTACATTGACTTATTGCCACTAGGGACCGTACTACTGTAGCCACATAACTATACAATGAACATTCTCATTAAATGTAAAGAGGTTTAATTTATACTACCCACCGTTCTATTGGACTTATACATGTGTTTGGTTTTTTGTTCTAAAACAAGTTATTTGGTACTATAACATGTTATTTTGTGCTAAAACATGCTATATTGTGCTAAAACATGCTATATTGTGCTAAAACATGCTATATTGTGCTAAAACATGCTATATTGTAAGAATCTAATTTTGGTTGTTTTGTTAAAATAACTCCTCTAGTTCCATCGTTTGCTAACTTGTAAATAAAAATAAAATGTATTCATTAAGACAAATTGTGGCAATTCTTATTATGTAAAGAACGTAACGTGCCTTTTCCCACATAAAGGGTTGCTCTTCACCCCTTAACGTTGGAAAAAGGACATGAAGGGATCTTTTGAAATTAAGATTTATCACACCTGTGTTAGTTTAAAAACATCCCTGCATTTAGGAAACATCTTATAAAACAGTTCTAATATGAATTGATCATAAATTTGTTTTTTAAATTCATCAGAAATAAATTATTCAATTGCTATAATACTAATACTGACAATGTACAAAAGGTCAAAACTCTGCAAGATTCGTTTAAGATCTATTTTACCTCCATATATCATAATGATCCTGCAAAACTTATCGCTGTACTTTCCCTTTAATAGCTTCATACATATACATACACGAGAAGAATGGCTATACTGGTATTTGGAATGTTATACTACAGTAGACGATAGGAAAGTTAAGTGGGAACCAGGTTAGTGCATCCGGAAGCGCTGCGCTACCTTACAGAATCAGACGAAGAAGTATCGGATAGATTTCTCTCAAATATAATTTAGAGAGTATTTTCAATTATGACAATGTCTGTAAAGATCTCTCTCGATATAATTTAGAGAGTATTTCCAATTATGGCAATGTCTGTAAAGATCTCTCTCGATATAATTTAGAGAGTATTTCCAATTATGGCAATGTCTGTAAATATTTCTCCCAATATAGTTTAGAGAGTATTTCCAATTATGACAATGTCTGTAAAGATTTCTCTCAATATAATTTAGAGAGTATTTCCAATTATGGCAATGTCTGTAAAGATTTCTCCCAATATAGTTTAGAGATAATTTCCAATTATGGCAATGTCTGTAAAGATTTCTCTCAATATAGTTTAGAGAGTATTTCCAATTATGACAATGTCTGTAAAGATTTCTCTCAATATAATTTAGAGAGTATTTCCAATTATGGCAATGTCTGTAAAGATTTCTCCCAATATAGTTTAGAGATAATTTCCAATTATGGCAATGTCTGTAAAGATTTCTCTCAATATAGTTTAGAGAGTATTTCCAATTATGACAATGTCTGTAAATATTTCTCCCAATATAGTTTAGAGAGTATTTCCAATTAAGACAATGTCTGTAAAGATTTCTCCCAATATCGTTTAGAGAGTATTTCCAATTATGACAGTGTCTGTAAAGATTTCTCTCAATATAATTTAGAGAGTATTTCCAATTATGACAATGTCTGTAAAGATTTCTCTCAATATAATTTAGAGAGAATATCCAATTATTACAATGTCTTTAAGCGAAAACAATGGAAATCACAGAATCTTTTAAAAAGGGTGTCCACACGTTCATTAAAAAGCAAAAAAAAAGCCACAAGAATGGAAAAGGAATCAACTAAAGGTAGATTCACAGATAACAATCAGTATCAGTTACTTGTTACTGTTTATTTATCAACCGGGTAAGGTTCGTACTCGTGTTCGTGTCCCAGAAAGTCATTTATTGTTTTATAAGGCGACCTAACACGTCCTATCTAAAACACTCTGTAATAGGCCTAACATTGGCCCCGTTAAGGACTTTGTACGACCATCAATTATATTGTTCTGGCCATTAGGTGTCGTAAAGATGATATCGCGTAGAGGTACGATATCGATAGGACTTGACAGGCAATTCCTACGGGATTAGTGGATATATGAGACCCCGAATGTTTTTCCAAGTTGCAATCTGTAACGATTAATGTCATTGATTTTGTTTCTTTATAAACTAAGTAAGACGTGTTTGATAAAGATAAGTAAGTGGCCATCTTATACATAGACAGATATTCGTGTAATATCACGGCTAGATGCAATATAGTATGTCGAACAACGTGTTTATTGCATTAACGACTGCGAGGAAAATATTTTTCATATATAAAATGTCTTCATCTATTATTTAGAAATTCAAAGTAACATTTTATGTGGTAAAAAATCAGGAACTAAATAAAGTTAATGAATCTGATCGACCACGATAACAACATTGTCCCCCTATATAATTATTCATAACCACATCTCGAGGTTGCGCCCTGAACAGCTGTTCAATAAGCGCGAGCTAATGTGTCTGTAATTTATTGAGTTCGATTGCTAGGTCTTACAGTGTCTCCTTCCCACTAACAACAATGGTTGTTGACTGTTAATAATGTCCTCCGCACGACCTGATGGATCAATGTTAGCGTAATGATGGACCGGGTGTGTCTTGCCTGACATAGTGTCAAAACCTTCACTACCACCAAACACTATCCCAACGCTGCCACCAAAAGCGACCCAAATCAGCTGCGGTACTTGCACATGTTACCGGATCGAAATTCGATCCAATACATTTTTATTTGGGTCATCATCATGAATAAGACTGGGGAACGTTTTTTTATAGACGTTTGGCAATGTATCACAACTTACTTGCAATATTTCCAAATGTTTATATCTAAATGCGATGGGAAAACCCCTTTCTGGAAATTCTCCCATTTTCGTAATACCGTGGTACAATATCTTCTCTTCGATCTTCATAAATCAAATTTCTTTGGATCGAATGTAATTTTTCTTTGAGAACAAAAAAAACTTAAGCGATCGTGAGCAGCCTTTTTAAGCTCGCTCAAGAGTGGAAGTCGAGATTCGGAAACTGATAATTTTCATATTTCCTGCCTGGAGACTACGTGGAGGACAAACTGGCAGTCTGTCCCAGTCGACCGAAGCGCCTCCTGGTGTATAATGTGTATTTGATCCGGTGTCGGGGCTGACAAGCGATTCCCCGTCATATTTAGACAGTTACCCACAGATAATGCGACTTTTGAGCCACTTAGGAATCTTGGGATCTCCCTAACTGTATGACGTCATCAATTCCATCGATTCGACTTTGTCGGAGAAATGATCGGTATTACTTGATAAATTATTGTACAATGAGTCTGGTTGAAAATGATTCAGTCATTTCCTGTCATGAAATAAACAGTAGTTATTTTTTTATTTTTTTTTATTTTAACACATCAATTAAAAGAAGCTTACTTAGGAAATTATTCATTGTTTAGATAAACAATTTGATAACGAGCGGAATCAAATTTCGTGAATAATTTTAATTACCGTAGTAAATTTGTTTATTATTTTACCTGTTCATCCTTAATTAAAGCATAACTTTACGTTAAATACACAAATTAATAAAAATGAAATAAAGCAACGGAATAGTGCATAAGTTTTTTATTAGGATTATTATTACCATAGACAACGGTAAATGAATACCAGTATGAGAGATGCGTGTTGTAACGATAAAAGATATGTCTATTTCAACTTGTCTATTTTAAGCTCTCGTAGTTCAATACATTACAAACGTTCAACTGAACGTGATGGCGCCATCACCATGACCGTGTAGGGTACAAGTAATGGCGTGACGGAATACATTTATTATAACTTTATGTTCGCACGCTGTGCTATTCTGCTCACGGTTCGGGCGATATACGGACATTTTCACGAGCTCACACCTCGATATTCCCGGTCCCCGGTCCGGCTCTCCTACCCTCCAGAGAGTTTTTTCCGTCAGGGCCCGACGCCTGCCGGGGGGTGTCGGTACAGGGCTTTGTCTATTGGCCACGGAACATTACACATATCTGTGGTGGAAATGACTTCAAATCGATTCCCCATCAAGAGATTAGTCGTCCATTTTCTGTTCCATAATCGAGATGGGGATTATCCCTTCGGAAAGTCTCGGTCCCAACTGTGGTCGCTCAGACAAAACCCCATTTGCTAGAACAGAAAATACAAACGATGGGTACCCTTTCGAGTGGAAATTCATGTCATAAAGGGGATTACAGATTTAAACCCCGCGTGTATTGACGAAATGCATCGTAGCGTCTCGTACCAGTTACTGCTCAGAGAAAAATAAAACACCCTACATCATCTTTATGTGTACTCCTAAACAGGTGCACAGCGATGTGAGCCTGGTCTGTATTTGTTTTACCTCTGCCGTTCTCGCTGGCTACTCGCTAACATTGCATAGCCTACCCGAGTCTAATATCTGAGTAGAGGAAGTGCCAACTCTCATCGGAATGCCATCGACAAAATCGATAAAATGCATGGATTCACCTCATTCTCTTTAAATCTCAAGACTAAACCTACTTAAAGCCAGAACCAAAGTAATCTATTCGAGCAGGAATAATTTTTAAATTCTACTTTACTTTAACAAATTTGCGTGTAAAGAAATTCCGGATCATTCTCACTCGGCTTCCGGATCAATTCTTAGACACTCAATATGAGTAAGAACAAAACGTATCCGCAGCGGCTATTGGAAATGTAATTCGCCTCAGTAGACACAGCTCGACTAAATCATATCGACATACGCCTTCCGTGTGCACGCTCGGCAATATACTCAATATTGATGAACTTTGTCGTTCATGCATGAACGTTTTCTGATGTTGAGATACACTATAACGGTATACGGCGTTGCCTGATGTTGGGTGGACGGTGCTTTTCCCCATGGTCCCCCATCCCCCCCCCNTGCTACGTAGATGTGACTTCATTGGTGGGGATAGAAAAAAAGAAGTCCTTCTATTTTAATAACAAAACCTGCTTCAGAAATTACCGTGTATTTTTAGAATGTCAAGACTAAGATTGATTCTTGATTGTTGATGAATGGGAGGGTCAGATAAATTATACATTATTTGGTGTATCGTTCAATGTTGTATACGGTTTTAGTTTTAAAAAATATATACAGATAATTAAACCTTCATCTTCCTTCTGATTAATTGACACTCATCGAGACATACTATTTTTGAAAGTAGAGCGAAACACCCATGCTGCTGTTGCACGTAGTAAAATACCACGCATTACTTAATTTACACCTCTGTGTATACAAAAATATATGTAAATATCTAAAATACCACACTTTAATTAATTGATTAATTAAACTCAGGATTTACCTGTGCATTTATTTCAAACACTGCCAATTGTCGTCACAGGAATGTGGCATTTATCCACAGTTTTTTTGTATTTGCCAATCGTCGACGCGAAAACAGTCTGACTTTTGAAAACGGAAAAAATGTAAATAACAAACCGTGACTCCAGACGCAGAAAGACATGCTATGCATTCCTTTTGGCGCATTTTTCTATTTGGGACGCTGTCATAACTAATAAGAATACAATCGAGAGATATAAATTGCCCCAGGAGTGTAGGGGGTAACTGGTGTATACCTGGATGTGTGTTCTGTCCACTGCTATGATTCATAGCTATTTATTGAATTCGAGTTTGTGTACTTTAACTTTGATTAATTGTTTGGAATTTTAAATTTTTGCCTTTTAGGAATGATTGTGTCGTCTATATTTAGTAAATGTCCCGAAGTCATCGACAGAAAAGGGCAAGCGCGTGGGACATTCTTTAAGTGTTTCTATTCTTTAATGGAGAACACAATTGTTGAAGGTGGTCGTTAATTCAAATTACATCGAATTCATTAAAACAGAGAACAGCTATTTAATATATTGTGTAAAGATCAAAGTTTTGAAAATTTCATAAATTAAGATGAAAAATAAAATCGCACGGTTCACTGACATCAAGTAATACAATTTCTATCCAAAGTCCCGAAGAAAGAGGAACTGTGCCAGTTACATATATAGAAAGTCCATTGGCAATACTTTCTTTACCTCTATTCACATTCGGTACTTCACAAGAACCACAAACAAAAATATCCTAATGTCTTTCAGCGAACTGTTATTTACCACAAACACCTGTGTATTCAAGGAACCGTGACCAGCTCCAAGACTCACCTGTCGGCGATTCTGGGTCTGGGCCTGTACGATAAATCCTTCTATAAACAAAACAATGATCAAAGTCGATTAAAGTATTTGTGTGATTTTATTGCTTCAATCGCTCTGTCTTAGTCCCAATGTCCACACCGATTGTATAATCCCCGGAATAACAGTCGAGGATGGCCGAGTGGATCGCTTACACTACATTCTAAGGCTGTCAATCCCGGGTATTCGTCACATCTGTGTGAAAGCCACAACAATGCTTTGTATAGGGAATGTCCACCCTCGGCTGTTTTCATGACTTGTATATACGAATTTTATTTCCTATTCTGTGACCACCTAGTCCACCTGCCCTGAAGCGAAAGTAAACTACCTATAACAATTACTTTGTGTTTTCTTTTCCAACTTAATCTCATTTGATCTCAGCAAGACTCCAAAACTGACAGTATCACCATTTACGGGTGAGAGACTTGGATAAAACCCAGTAGGTTACCCTGAATGGCTGAAACTGGACCACGATCATCGCCATTGTGCGTGTTATCGATGCCCGAGAGATAACGACTGTCACATTAGGTTCGAGTCGGACAAACTAAATCTGCCGAGTCCGTGGATAATGGTCAGCTAAGTAGACCCCCGTGGGGAGGAAATTGTCGACCCCGGATCTCTCAATGGGGGGTAATTGACCTCTTCGTAAGTGATGACCGTATCGCTTATACATTGTAAAACATCGTTATACTTTGTAAACACGTGTCTTGTTGGGTGTGAGCGCTCTCACTTTCTATTAATTTGTCAAATGTTGGAATGACACAACGACATGATGAGTTTAATTGACACCTGCCTGGAGCCCAAGGGACACACACCTCATCCTTACCCGAGTCTTCCGACTGACATTTCCAATCTCAGCGGCCATCTCATCAAACTTGACATCACATTTAGTCTCTAATTTATTAGATATAGTCACTGGTGTTATCATTTAAGTACTTAGTCTTAACAAAATACTGCGACGTGAGTTTTGATTAATACCTCCCCTTAACATAACGAAATACCGGTTCAATTTTCAATAAAAATAAACATACACGGATCTGGCTGCGGTGTTTGTAATCGAGTGACGGTGTCATTTAGTAAATGTCAGACAGTATTAAGACCGGAGACTGGTGTAGTTATGTAGCGATGGGTTCAATTCCGGACGTCCTACATACAAACACCTCTAAATGTCGGTGACGTCAGCCGCAATCAATGGTACAATGTAATTACGTTACATGTTTGAGCGGATAATTGGCCAATTAATTTTAATTTTACCGTCAAATATCAACAGTTGTGTATTTATATATAATCTTGTATTTCATAGGAAGCACACAGAAAACCTTTCTGTTTTTTATATATAACTACAGATATCGATTTTAATATTTAGTGAGGTGTTTTTTTTGCTTTAAATATCATAAGTCGGTAGACAAATTAGTTCAGACCATAATATCAGCTAGTGTCCCGTGGTAGACCAATATACACATATGATAGCTCGAATTTACAGACATTGGACTGTTGTACAGTCAAGTGTTGTTTTTCCGATTACATTAAATCAGAAAATGAACTTAGGGCTTTCAGATTGGTTGGTAACCATCTCTTCAGAACATACATCTGATTTATGAAACAAAAGTTTGTATTTTGCATAATAGGACTCTGTAAGTTGAACGAATGGATGATAGCAGACTTTGGTAGACAGGTTGGACGGTTTGTAGAAAGAATCCCGCTGGTTTGTTAGGTGGTTCTCGTAGAGCTTTGACTGATGGTAATGACCGACGTCGTTTTTATGAGCAACATTGTCTTGTGATGTTCGAGTTATAAATTGTTCTGTAGAGTTTCCAGGAGCGAGACCAGAACCGGTCCATAGTCTCCAAGTAATCAAAACAAACAGCAACGGCTATAAATGTCACCTGATGCAAACGTAACAAATACGCAGATACATATATGCAAAAGGCTTTGTTGATGGGCTTGTCGGGTAACTTTGACAACCTGGCAGACATCTTGTAGCGACGCCCCTGCTAATTTGGTTCTTGATAGCAATCTCTTGGAACTTTTTTTCTTTGTAAATTCCTGAGATGGACCAGAACGATCTACCTACGTTGAAGTTCTTTGCAGTCTCATCTACTCGGGCACGCGACGTTATCCTCTATCGTCAACATATGTACAAGAGCGTTAGGCTGTCGTGTCACCCGTACTACTTCACTTATACATCTGTCATAGTGTCGTCCTCATTTGCCTGTCATTACACATATGTACTTTTGGCACATACAATATGTAAAAATTATAATTAAGTTTTTTTCTGTAACTTTAAAGTACACCTGACGTTGAAACCAATTAAGAATGAATCCATCATCAGATTTATTAACATTGGTCACATCTACTTAGAACTGTAAAAACGATTTGCCCACAGCCATCCGCCTGCTTTGAGAGGACCTACCTCAGGTGTGTGTGTGCTGGTTTCAATAATGTGAGGCCATTACCGTCATAATGCCAATTTACCTACAGCTAACTTCAGGCTTATCAATTCGCGTTTGAGTTTTTTTCCAGGATTTGATCAAAGTGCATTGCATTAAATCTGAAATATGACTTGTAGGTTTTGAGGCGTTAATGAGGCTTGCAAGACAGGTGATTTACCAGCGTTAAGTCCCCTAGATATATTGGAAATTTAAACGGATATCTACTCTGGATTTGGTCTCCATCTTACCACCTTTTTTTTCTAAATAAAATGAAAAAATAATAAAATTAATGGAAATGCGTTGGTACTGTGCTGTTCGTGCAATCAATGTTATAAAAGTATAATTTCAATGTGATAACAGTCGTTCAGATTCAATTCTCTTTTATTTGTATAACTTTATAGCGATGAATACAAAATTACAGCAATGAAAACCCCCTCGTTTAATATGTGTTTTTTCTGTGATTCGGTTGACAATTTAACCTAGTTGTTGAATTATTTCTTTCATTAAGATGGCATAGTCAGTACAGTTAATATAACTATCCTACCACTTTTTATTGAAGTAGGGAAACAATGCAATTAATACTTATTGAAGTAGTGAACTATAACAATTTTTCTTGATGAAGTAGCTCATGCTTATTAAAGATAGGAATACTATCGTTTCTCGACGTATCGAAGTTATTTAACTTTCAATCAAGATTATCCAGTACTACCGGAAAATGTATTACGGTGCGAATGTCTAAGGAAAAGTTCGCGTCTTTATTACAACAATTCTGCAATTTCCAAACTGACGTAGTGATAAATTCTAACCGTCATAAATTTGAATTTCAGCATTCAAAGGAATAGATCTACGTAGAGCTATTGTCCCCGTTCGCCAAGCTTCTTGCATCATCCTACTGTAGAGAAAAAGAAAACCAAACCAAACAGACAACATGTTGTAGTTAAGATCCTTTTCAGATAGTGTCTTTGAATGTATTTCATTGTCACTGCGTTGCTGATGAATTCAATGTTTCGTATTTTCCAGGTATGGTTTCAGAACAGAAGGTCTAAAGAAAGAAGAATGAAACAATTAAGTGCTCTAGGTGCCCGACGACATTTTTTCCGGAACCCACGACGGATGCGCGCGCTGCGGACGGGAATGTCGCCTAGTGAATTGGACGAGTCAGAAATGATGGGAGGACCCGGATTCGGATATTTCTCAGGTAAGGGTTGATAGTGTTCTATTCGTTACCTTGAGTTTGTTTTCTTTTGTTTTGGCGTCAATTTGGTAATCACGTGAGTAAAAGGGAAATAACTCGGCAAACAAGTCCAGAAATAGGATTACAGATAATAAAATGTTAAAGAAAATCGTGAAGGTTACAATGTGCTGCTGATCGATTTAAATAAACCAATTTGAAATCTATTTTCTAAAGTATATGGCTTTCATAGCGAAAAGTGAAATTAAAAATTATCTAGCACATTTATTGACGTAAGAGGGGTGTTAAATTAACGCCACCTCGCGAAGAAACAAAAAAAGGTAGTTATCTCCCCTACTTGAAGTGACTAGCGTTATACATCCTTGCCTTTACCTATATCTATGTGTTGTCATTTTGAGGTACTCAGATCACACCGCGTAATCAGAGTTAAAACTCTCCAATCTGACATAGTGTTGAGCACTGTCAGATACCTATCCGTGTTGGTGTGATGTATGTTAGGTACTGGTGCTGAAGCTAGCACTCGTGGGATACCTGTAATAGCGCACCTGGCCCTGGGACTTTACCGTCATTACTGATGTAGGCGGTACATGTTTTATGTATGACTCGGGACCTACCATGTTACACGGCCTCACATTCCTTTCGTCAGCTCCGCGCATTAACATTTACAAAACGTAACGTTACAAAGTGGTTACTGGTATTCCAAGAAGAGGAAGCAGGAGAATAAAAAACGACTTTAATGCTAATCTCTCACGAGACAGAATGATTTAAAACAAAGGACAAATTCGCTCTTTAAATAACCACATCGATTATATAGATAGAGTTCTACTGGTATAAACGAAGGAAGTTATAAGATTTCTCTTTTTAAAATAGAAAATGATATACACTCGTATGATTTGCCAAAGGCGCTTGCTACACGGCTGAGTTCCTCACTGGCCACTAGGGGCCACCACCAGCGGGACATTCAGGGTTGCACGCCGGGAAGTAGAAGACAATGTCGAGTTTAAAAAAAAGATGAATAATTTGGGATTCCATCCAGTCTAGAAGAAACCATTTTGTGCCTGTTTTAACGATTTTATATCACGTATTCCGTATCTCATTGGGCCCAGGCAGGACCCAGCAGTAGCGAGGATTACGGGGGATTAGCTTGCCTATGAATTTTAATGTCACTAATCCCGCCCTGGCAGAGCGCGCGGGTCCCAGGGGTATGGCATCTATGGCGTCTGTATACGGGGATTTGGGCGTCTAATGTTGTATTCATCCCCTCTTCCCCCCAGACTGCGACCGTCGTTCTATTCATGTTGTCGGTGGTCGCCCCTGATTTCGTATTCATTCCCCACGCCCTTGGCCTCATTGTGACGTCGTTTTGTAATCCTAGCATGTTCTGTTCGTCGATAGTTCAGTGTTCACCGTTTGTTTAGGTTAAAGGTTTTCGCTTCATCTTGAAATCATGGCATGCTCTTGGTAGATTGTTCAGTGTTCGCCATTTTGTTTCTGGTGTAATCTAATTTGTGGTCATGTCGTGTTTTAGCATCCTTGTATGTTCGCCATTGTTGAATGGTAAAGTTAAAGCGTTCCTCAGACTAAGATGTTCCTAAACTATCATCATTAGCACGCTTTCTCTTATTATCTTAGAGGACATTGATTACTTACAATAGGGTAAACAGTACAGAACGTGTAGCGAGTCGTTACTTGTGCTAAAACATATTTTATACATCAATAAAACCATTGATGTTGAGATTTGTATCTAGTTTTTTTTTAAAAGGGCTTTATTAATATAATTATTATTTTAGGGATTTATTTTAAAGTAAACACGGAATTTTTAATATTTGTATCGATATTATCTGAACGTGGCCATATTGAATCCAAGGACTTTCATATTTTACTTTCAATGATAAAAAAAAACCAGTCAACATCCTAATATACTTTTAACGGTACTGTCAAATAAACAACATGACCTTTCCACATCTTAGTATATTTCTTAATGGTATTGTCAATTGATCACCAAATCCTGTCGATGTCATAATATATTTTTAACGGTATTGTCATATGACCAACAAATTCTTTCCACATTCTAGTGTACTTTTATATAGTATTATCACTTGATTAACAAATCTTGTCACCGATGCGCATACAGTGTTTGCATTGGCGTAATGTAAACATTTGATTTAATGATATTCAAAGGATGGTTGTACTCTGTATAACCAGATACGAACCGTAGACGTATTTAGATATACAATTATAAAATATACATGTTGTATATGATTATTCTAGCCCTAATACGTAGGCAAGTGAAAAGATGTATTTATATATGTATAGAATTTATGTTATCCTTGTAAAGTGTAGTTAGTGTATGTTATATAGAACACAAGTTAGAAAATGGTAGTACTCGGGCGTTATCAATAACATAACACAAACGTTTGTAGTCCTCGGGCGTTATCCATAACATAACACAAACGTTAGTTGTACTCGGGCGTTATCGATAACATAACACAAACGTTAGTAGTCCTCCGGCGTTTTTGTCCCATTAGGTGTTCCTGTAGTTTCTGAATAGGCCAACAGTCTTGTTACTGTTATATTAGTATTAAACTTTGCAAGTTATGTATTAATCTTCTTTTAAACATGTCTTATCGTTCACATTAAGCGCACTAAAATATGAACAAACAACTAGACACAAAAACTAACATGTTCCGGTACTTTTCTTAGAACTGTATTGTGATTCGATCAAACGTTTTCCCGCGGACTCGGAATTCTGTCTGTCACCAAGATGCTCCGCCATTGTCGAGTGTAATGGCCAGGACCAGACTTGAAACAAAAACCTTAGGAACCACGCAGCGTTAGAAACTCTCGTTTATGACACAACATGGTGCGGAGATCGTGAATTTTTTATGACCTCCTGATTGGATAAGCATCACTTTGAAAGCATAACGCGACATAATCGCTTTGAACAAAACACACTGACAAAGAAATGCACGCACATGCATGTTCCCAGAGCACCCATCAATAAGCCGACAGCCATGCACCCGGATTAGACCTTTGTGGATTTGTTTTAAAGTTCCATGCTCCAATGGACCGTTAAACATAAACAATCGTCACTGCACGAGACAGGTGGTTTTATGGTGTACTAAAATATGTCTATAGTAAATCGTTTTACTGGAGTGACTATGAATAACTAGCAGAAGTGTTTATTATTGTCAGGTATTTTATTGATCTTCGAATTCGTCAGTATCAAAACAAGACCCTAGTACGTGACTTGTTTCGATAGTCCAAATGATTTTTGTTCGTGAATATTTTATTATCGCGATTGTTTTTCTCACATCTATTAACTATGAATTTCGGTTCGTGAAAGGAACAATTGATGCTATCATTTTATTGTTTAATTGTGGTTGGTTAAATGATTAACTACAGTTATTTATCCATTGTTTCGTTGTGTCGGATTTTTTTTATGCGAGATAAACATATAATCTCGCGAAACTCTGTTTTAAGTGGACATTTTCGCGGTGCGAGAATGTTCGCGTTTTTAGCATCGAGTAAATAAGCGCGAAAATATCCACACACGAATATTAATGAAAAGATTTTCGAGAAATAGAATATAAAGATTAAAGAACTATTGCCAACGCGAAAATGTACACATCGCGATCAGATTAAAGGTGGCAACGCGCAAATTTCCACACAGCGATCTGTTTAATGGGCACAACGCGCAAATTTCCACTTTTACAGTATAGGCGGTTCCCAGTATCTCGGCATAGCTACAATTAAATTTAATCAGTGATTGGTACAAACAGATATGGTAACAAGATATGAAATACAATTTAATACATGAGGTTGTTTAACTCATTCAACCCTGAAACTTCATAATGAACTATTCCAACCTTTGAATTGGAAGAGTTCAAATATGTCTTCAGTGGTGAAAGAGGTAAACACATTATTGGCAAAGTACTTATTATGATGTAAGATTTGGACAATTTCAAAATCACTTCGAGTTCGCTTTATATCTGAGAATACTGACTGTTCGTGTTTTCAGACGACTTCTGATAGTGACAAATCGGTGTTACAACATATATGTAATAGCTTTAAACTAAATTTTCACCTACCGTTAAAAGGAAAAGAGATTTGCAATTTGAGAGATGTTTATGCTATTTAGGTCGAGGGTTTCCGATTATAAGCATTGCTGTAAATATAACAGTATACCGACATAGCAATGATGATTCTTGGGTATTGACAAGCATAATTTCACATTTCAAATGTATGTTATCTAATATTGAAAATTTGAAACAAATGTCAACAAGGAATGTTCATACTAGATAGCCAAAACATGGATTTACGGATTTAAATAAAAGCAAAATGATAAGTGTTCAACAGTACAACAAATAAGTTGGCAGTAAAGAACATCAAATTAACTCGCAACTAATTGGTGATTGTATAAGGTGTTGGCAATTTAAAGGTTGCTGTGAGTGTTGATAGTAAATTAAGACACGTTTTAAAATTAAATATCTGTGTAGGTCAATAAGTGAGTACCCCACGTCCTACACTGTACCGGGGATGTATTTACCGCAAATATTCACAGGAACACTTCATTCGATGTTTTTAAAACTTGTATAAATTCACCTTTGACCCTGACACAGTGTATTATTTTTCACACGTGTGATTATTTCTACCACCTGTGGACACGTAATCCGAGATCGAACCTTTCATTTTTTTAAACTCTTAAAATTTATCTTCATTCGCTGTTGGAAACCCTACACCTCTAAACAATCGATTCGTATGTAGTCGGAGGCACAAATGGCTCATTTGACGGTGTATCAAAGAATGCCAAACTTTCGTCTCCGGATCCTTCCTGCTCGGATCCGCTCCGGTTTGTATACGCGCCTTGTATACGGTCAGACATTGATAGATGACATGTGTGCGCCTTACCCATGAGTAGAACCCGACTCCACTCCTCACCGCCAACAAGGGGTGCTGACAGACCCGAACAGTTTGTCAATTTTATTACAGTCTACCCTCGACCGTACAAGCCGAGTCAAGGGGCAGTACGCTGTCTATAGGTATAAAGTTATATCCCAGACGGCATATCCCGCACAAAGACGACCAGAGTAAAATACATTAT
Organism: Mizuhopecten yessoensis; assembly: GCF_002113885.1. NCBI lineage: Eukaryota > Metazoa > Mollusca > Bivalvia > Pectinida > Pectinidae > Mizuhopecten > Mizuhopecten yessoensis. The sequence continues at coordinate 635,491 of NW_018408747.1, read as the reverse complement.
GTGTGGTAGGCCTCGTCACTGCTAGAAACCTGACCACAGATTTAAAGATAAAGACAAAATAGAAAACCAAACGCAAACGGAATAATATTGATTTTCTTTTTTTTCTTTCTTTTTTTCCTATTCGGATTGTTTTCTGTACAGAAAACTCAGAATGGCTTTTCTGTTTAGAAAATGACATATGACGCAGAGCACAGAACACAGAGAGAATGTTTTTTGACAAAACCATTTGCACAATTTTAATACAATATAAAAGTTTGCTATAGCGTTCTGTTGATATAGACAACACACTGCAGTTTATTTACAATGGAGTAATCCTCACATTTCCAAAAAGATAACGCTTTACTCTTAGCATCGGTAGCCTACAGACGTTAGCAACACATAACAGTTAACCTCCAACATTAGCAACAGGCTAATCATTCATACATTTCTAACAAAATGCGCTATTCTAACATCACTTATAATTATGATTTCTATCTTCCCATATTAGCTAAATAAATAAATAAATGTTTTCTGTAACACACTCCTTACAATTTATTTTTTGTACATACAAAATAGCCGGACAATGATTGGTAGGAGAGAGAAGATGGCGTATAGATACACGTACGACAGTCTTTGTTATGAACATCTATATTTGATGAAATGGACATCGTTTACCGTACTTTCTATATACAGGCTAGTGCACGTCCATATCAATCGTCAGGACCAGCCATGCATCAATTATAGCCCGTATTCATTCGTCGTAGCCTCATCTGATATAGGTTGTTTGTAGTCATGCATGTTTAGCTGCCCCACCGAACCCTCAGCAGCCGTCATAATACGCATATATAGACACGACTCGTCACCAGTTTGACAACCACGATAAGATAGGGCGGGGCTGATGAGAGATTACCCTACCGGAAGTTATCGCTCCGCCATCACAAACTAGTCGATCCTTTGAATATCACTCCGCGATGATGGAAACTCGTGATAGCCTAACCACTATCGCCAAAATCTAACACTTCAGTAATCATGTATTCAGGCAAAACAAAAATGGCAAGTAATTGTTATGGCAATATTATAAAAAAAAATGTGATGACAGAGATTGATGGTTATAAAAGCGAAAACTACATATTGATGATTTGAATTTGTATATATTCGCCAAGAGATATGATGAAATTTCATCCAAACAGCACCGTTACCTTAGACATGTTTTGTATTGATTTGGTAAACATTTGAATAAATTATCAAAATAATGGAAATGTTATTAATATTATGATAAATAAACATGAATGTAAGAAAATGGCTGTCTTTTTTTCAATTAAAAATAAATAAAAAATCAATTAAATATTGGCCGACGGTTTTCACAACAAATATTTTCAAGATTTTGAATTTAATTTCATCTTATTTGTTTATATGTTTAAACACTAATATAAGTTTTTCAAAATGAATTCGGTTTTTTTCATATGTCGAACTTTATCTTTTCAGATAATGGACAGGAATTTTACGCTGGCTATCAAGGGTATGGCGACTTTTTTCCCGGACAAGGCGAGCCAGGAGGCCCTGGAAACCTTAGCTTCCTACCACCGTCATCACGGGGCACCCCGCCTCTAAACCTCGACCAGCCTTTACATCATAACGGTACGTACCATTTAAATTTATTTCTCGCACCTTTAATTTAGAATTAAAAGGTAGGTATGGGCTAATGAGGTCAGGGGTTAAACAAATGAGAATACCAAAGTGTCAACGAAACCGTAATTTGAACTCACAATCGATATTCCTATGGCACATTATGAACAAAGGAAAGACTCACACGGAGAGCCTTAACAACTCGAGAAGACCAGGTAATCCGGAAGGGTTAGCGTTTTCTGCTTCATCGAAAACATCCGTCATGTAAATCTAAGTCAAATGCAAGTAATGTCACGTCCTCCTAGCGATGACCGGGGAGCACCGACCTTCACATCACACAGGAAAACATATTTTCAAAATAATGCTTTGATAAAAAAAAAGACTTTTATACTGACAACGAGAGGATGTTTCTGAGATGCTGACAAGTACAATTCTATATATGATTAGGTTACGTATTGATTGTTAAAAAATAGAACAATTGTCAACATTGAAATTTTAAACCAACAAATAACGCATGTACCGAATTAAATAAAAGCTTGACGATTAGTATTATATTGCATCGGATGTAAACAAAACCACAAATTAATTAACAGGAAAGTGGATCAGAATAGAATAAAAAAACACCTAAACAGTCTAATACAGAGAGAAATGGTTAAACATGTAGGATCAAGTACTTGGTATATTGGTTTGTATGTAAAATTGAAAGTACCTATACCAAGTATGGTAGTGTTTCTCGTGCGTAATATCTGACGTTTCAATTTGTCATTGTAGCGTTTGTTTTATTAATGAAATCAGCAAAAAACATGGCCGAGAAACAAATCTGTCTCCGAAACGTACCAGTTACCAAATTATACCATTTCCAAAACGAACAACAACATTAAAAAACAATTTGTTAGGAACCTCATGTTTTTGTTTATACGCGTATCAATAATTAAAGCCTGTAATGGGTGTGATGAACTTTTACAATATTAACGCGTGGGTAGGATAGTCAGGTTTCTAACAAACGAACAATTCCACGAAGCCTCATTGCACATCATCTGATAACACCGGCAGACCGACGTGCATGTCTAAGGCTTCATTATTGTCAGTATTAAACGCCTAAGGGCATTTTCATTAAACATACCGAAACATTTCATTTGCTCCAGGTTTATGTTTAACAGTTCATATTGAAATGTAAATCAGTAAGATATAAATGTTGAAACCGCATTACACATTACCTTATCATATCAGTATGATAACCATAATATCAGTCTCACTTCATTGAGCTATGAACCGCTGCTCCACTATAGCTACTCATTCAATATACTATATTATTTTATTTTTGTTTACGTTATTCCTGCCCAGCAATCCTATTGTACCAGTGTTTAAATCATTCATCACAGAAACAGTGTTTACTAATAAAATAACCATATTTTGTCACGATTTGTTAGACAGAACACAATACTAACTGTTCTGGGAATAGGCCGCTTTTCATTCCGTGTGAAGCATCTTCACATTGACCAGCTGGATGCTGGGTGGTGTTTTACTGTTATGGTCGTCACTAGATATGCCTCATAGGCCATGACGAATGCAGGTGTTGTGATAACAATGTCTGTAAACAACAGGTTAATCATGACTGGTTGATTAACTATGACCATTTTCACCAATAAAACATATGTTTTCCCATACTTGATATCACTCCGTTCATAAAGTATTTCTCCTAGCGGAAACTAGTGGATGTGCCACGCAAAGTTGTGGTCATGAATGTTAAATATAAATCGAATAACTATTGAAAACAATGTTAATGAATTGTGTTCGAGCTTTATTCGTAATGACTTTATCATTAAATAGTGCTCATACAATGAATAAACAAATCCTTGATATTGTACTGAATAAGTACCAAACAAAATGTTTAATACGATTTCATACAGGAAAAAAACCCACACTAAATGTTATATTTTGTGTGTAAATAACATGCGTTTCTTTCCGAACTAATCTCTAATACAAAAGGTACCAGATATTGGATTATATATCTATTTAAGCATTTCTTAATGAATAATCTTTAAATGTCGTTGCTTACATCTAAACAGTACGCGTCAAGATAAACGCACAAATACTGAATAAATATCATAAAAAAGTATAAAGGGGAAAAAAGAAAAAATGGAAGAAAAAAAAACAACAAACAAACAAACAAAAACAACTTCTTTTATGTGAAAATTACAAAATTAATCATATGTTTCGAATAACTAAAACAAAAAGTTTATAAATCGACAAATATTAGATGTCTCATGCTAGTGCTTGGAAATGTGATCTATGAGAAACAAATAGTCACTTAAAGACCCTAATGAAGCAAGAAATAGCATGCACATTGACGAATACATTGGAATTACATTCTTTAATTTTTATTTGTGCGCGCATTGCCAACGATCTGTTTATTTAAGCTAAATAAGGAAATTGGATTTTGGCGCTCGCGTTTGGCTGTCGTCTGCTCGGAATGGTAGAGGGGGTTGGTCTGTGGTGAAAGATAAGGCAGAAGCGTATTGATCGCAAAACAATATTTTCTCCCGAGGTTTGTTCTATTTCCTTTTACAACTATCACGAGATCTTGGAGAATCTCATCAAACCAACCATTTATGGAGAACTGAAGCACGAGCTCGTCTTTAAAATTGGAAAGGGGGCCAAGGAGGGGATTCACGAGAGTAGCAGCATGCTTGTTGAGTTGGGGACGGAGTATATTTGAAAGAACGGATTGTAGCAAGTTAAAAAAAAAGTAAAATAGAAATGTTTTTCTTGAGTCAGTGATGAAAGTATATGGCTGTCCGCCTCCTTATAGACAACATGATTATGACTGAGTCCGTGTCTGTGATCTGTTAAATGAAAACTACTGATACGCCAGGTCGTGTTTTCTTTGTTTATATTAATACATCAAAGTAAATATATAATACACTGACAAACAAGAAATATCGAGAGTAAAGCCGTAATCTGAGTTTTTCTCATCTGCATATATCACTGAATGTATGAACAGCTGAAAAAAAATTGTTATCTTTTATGATAATATTGAATAATCAAACCTTTTTAAATACATGGAAATAAAACTAATTCGCATGATATGTAAGTTTTGGACAAAAGAACATAATTATAACATGAATTCACCAGAAGACAAAATATATGTTTTGCATAATTATCACAGATAAATACGCGATTCTATGTATGAAAAAATATCAATGCTTTATTTCATTTAACCTCATCACATTTTGACAAATATTTTATAAATAGATACGACAAAATACTTTTGAATCAATTGTGTGTTAAAACGATATATTTGATTAAAAAATCTGATCGATGATAACATATTTAATTTTTGGCCTGAAATAATAAAAGCGATATATTTCGTTGTGCATGCTGTGGGATGGCCTGTGTAGAATGGTGTGACACCTCAGTGTGTCGTTCGGCCTGGCCCGTAGGTCGATACGACAGTGTATGAAGTAGCAATTACCGTAAGCAGATGTAACAACAGTTCACTGGTACTCGGCCTGCGACACGTGGGCCATTGTACCCGATTATTTATGCACGTAAAATGGCGAGGACGAAGATAAATGAAGTGTATAGGTATCGGACACATTACAGTAGCTCGTGAACAGTGAAGGGTACCATGTTATTGTATCGCATGAGATGTTACACTTTCCTATTGTCCACTGATGTGCAAAACATTAACGTGACACGGATCGATAAAGGCCACTATTGTGCTACTATATATCGGATAGGTAGGACTCCATACGAGCAGACATCCTCCTTGAGATGTAACCCTCCATTGGTACACACTTTCTCGCAAACCTGTAACACATTATATATATATTAGCAATCACATATAGGAATACCCTGTATCTTAGATAGTTTATTATACAAAATACGTACATGATTATATGATATAACTGGTTGTCTACGCAGATGCATATATCAAAATTACATGAACTGGACATTAAATATTCACGCTTTGTACAGATAACGAACAACTACTTGATTTTCTAACACATGCCAAATTAGCTCTCTTCACTTTTTATTTGTACATATGTTTCTGTCTTTTAAGTTTAGCACATATTCGAAATCTCTATTGAAACATGCATATATATATATACTGTTCGCTACTATATTGTACAATAACAAAGTAGGAAATAACCGTTCTAGTGTCCTATCTATGATATCTCAATATTTTTTATATATTTTTATATCTTTTTATATTTCAAATTTTATATCAGTTTTACCTGGCTACCACATCTTTCATGCACACTGTTTGAATGTGTCTGTCTGCTTTTAAATCCTGACTGACATTCATTGTATTTTTAATATTCAGGCTACTATTTTAACATTAAGTCCGTTTATACTTATCTGTTATATACTTTTATCTTTTCAGGAAATATGGTTCCGGATAGTCAGTTCATGCCAAATGATATGATGCCATCTTCAGGGTCCCCCGACTCCCTGGTACTCCACAGTCACGAGAGCCCCTTCGGACCCGGGGGTCCATCAAGGTCCCTAGCTAACTCCTTTACCTCACTGTCTCATCCTCCACAGGAAATGACGGAAGCCTGGTGATGACGTCACATCCGTTTTGATATATATGTGAACATTTTTTTTACCTTTAACCAACGTCATTCCAAGATTGACAATATGTGTGTAAAGTGATTGTTATAAACATATTATTTATAAAGTGCACAAGCTGTGTGACAGATATTGTTAAACAGTTTACATTGTGAGTGGCAAATATTTAGTATTTTCTTATGACAGACAGAACTACTGAAGTATTCTAAAATATTTTCCCGTCGGTCGGAGGATCCTTTCTACGTGTCTGATACACGTTTAGCCACAGGAAGGGCAGCTAATTTCCATACGGAGCTCTTCAATAGTTATCTGCATATCAAGGCAAGCCTGTTTATTGGTACGTGGCCACAATTGTAGAAAACACACTGAATGATCGCATAGACCGTTCATCACGAGTGGTTGGACTCCATAGCGAGGCAATCTCCATTATGTCTCGCTTCCGAATAATTAAAATTTGAGACATCAATACGAGTTTTGAGAATCGGATTCTTCATAATAATTTATTAAGTTCGTTAAAGAAACCACAGTGTTTGAACTGTCAACATTACCACAGGAGTAGGTGTCTTTTGTTACACTCCAACATATGACAATGTGATGATGTCAAAGGACACCTTTCTATTATGACGTCATGTTTTAATACACATAACTATGAAATGTGAATATTTACACTTCGGGAAACAGATAAATGATTTCCTGGTGGAAATGCTATTTATTTATCGTTGAGTTGAGATATCGTAGAATATAATGTGTCGTGATATGTTGTCCGTCAGTTCGCACTGTTGTGTGTTTTGTATATATACAATACTCCCGAATACCGGGTTTTAAGTCCCATTCACAAAACTAGTGCAATGTCCGTTTTGATTCTCTTCAATCCTCTGTTTCACATTTAAGTGTTTCACATTTTTTTTTTTTATCTTTTCACATTTCAGTAAGATTGTGTTTGAAAAAGAAAACGAAGTCGTTATAGAATTCCCCATTCCATCATATCATAGCACAATGCAGGTTACCTGCTGAGTCTACCTTACAATTAAACAACATCGCACAAGTCATTATTTTTACCAGTAATTGTTATTTCTACCAGAAGTAATACGTTATTAAATGCCATGATTTGTTGATTAAAATACAGCCACAAGTGCAAAAAATGCCATTAAAACTTGAATTAATGTTAACGTTCTATTTATTTTCATAACCAATACAAAATAAATCTTACTTTAAATGATTTTATATTTTTAAACAATGAAATTTCATACTTAATTTTATAGTAATCTTCATTGTCAAAAAATGTAAAATTTACAGGAAAAAATCACTGAAAATGGAATATGATATTAAAGTGGTCAATTTGGAGTTTTAAATTGATTTCAACAACATGAATAATGTATTACTACCCTAAAACACCTACCACACACACAATCCTTGTACCTCATTGGTTTTCCTTAGTTGCTAGAAGTGGACAGTAGACACCAGTCGTTTGTTTATGTATTACTTATATGATATATATTTCATGAAAGAAAAACAAATGTATATCGATGATTTTTATCGGTAAATAATGTAAAATATAAATTTATTCTTGTTAAATATCTTGAATACAATTGAGATCTCCACGATGAAACGTTTAAGGACGACGTAGGTTTGTTTACATTCATTGGTGACTATATTGTGTTTCATTTTTCATTGCATCCTACTCTTGATGTAGTTATCGATGAATAAAAAATTCTATCCAACGTAAACCAGTGTGTTTGAATTGTTGTCATTGTGTTTCCCTGTTGGCAGATGTGCCCAGCATCCGAGTCATCTGAAGCCATGATTTAGGTTCAATATCCCGTGTGACGTATGACGGAGACAACTTGTTTAAAGTTTTGTTAGTCTTACAGTGGCAAAATCGACAATCAACTGCTATCTAAATAGTCTAAGACAAACCAAATTCATTTGTATTGTGAAAACAGCATAGTTATATTATTTTGGAGGGTTATTATTTTTGTAAGAACAAACACTAAAGCGGCTTTGCTTATTGTTATTAATGCGGAAGAAATGCTGTGTTAAAATTAAGTTGGATTTTAAAATAAACATTGACACAACTGTAGACAATATGTTGATACGTTTCCGTATACTTGTGCGTGGATATCGTCACATGTTACTTGTTAATAAACTCAATATGACAATGAAATGACACGTGTACGACCCTGGGACGTGTAAGGGCATCGCCATTGTGCGTAACATGAGCAAGGCAGCAGAGACAGTATTTGTACAACATGTAAGAGTAATATGATAAAGTTACTCAAATCCACATTGGAAAAGTATTGCCTGAAATTGAAATTAAAAAAACATCCAGTAACCACAATGTTATTTAAAATGGGCAAACATAAAAATTCAGAGTCGAGTACTGACAATCGAAACGAAAAACACAAAACAGACATAATGCATTATCTTAAAGTGACCTCGTATCTGACATAATTTCGATAATTAACCTCAATAACATACTATGGTAACTTTCTGACTTCTTGATCAAAACGAAAAGAATATATGCATGTTATGGATTTAAACTTACATAGTGATAATATATTGCAACATAATAATATTTCTATTCAGTATTACAGTATGGCGGACTAAGTACACATGCAGCTTTTTAGTTTTATTTACTTTCTTACTACCGGTGGCTATACGTTTTCATTGTTAAGCTATTTTAAATCTTATCGAATGATGTCATCTTGTTAAACTTCTTTTTTCTTCTATCATCTACTATCAGCGGCATTTGCAGTGCTCGTACTGTCTGTTGTCCCACCTGATAAAAAAAAAGACGATGTTGGTCGAACCTCGGATTTGTCGAATACCATGTATTCCTCGAACTATTGATCTGGACCCTACGGGTTCGAGTTAGCGGGGTTTTACTGTATGTTCTTTGTTGCTCTATTTTTCATATTATTCGCAGCGCTTTCGACATCTGTTTTCTTTATTTTGACCTTGGTACCAAAGATTAAACTTCCATGGACGACATAACTATGTGGTGTACATGTAGTTAAACATTTACTTTGTTTGGCTTCATCCATCGACTTACCAAATCTTTTAATATGATGAACAATGGTAGGTCAGAGCTGATCGGATTATGGAATACTAAAATAATGACATGAAATCTCGGAACTACTGATTATCAAGAAGTTCACTGAAACTCACTCTCCAAAAACATTATAAATTGTTTTGATTGGTTTATACGCTGACAGAAATGTTCAGTCTAATCTAACGGCAGTGTCCCTTTAGTTTGTGCTCCCATAAACTAAAATAAATACTTTTCCGGTTCTCTTACCCTTATACAGTGTTAAGGAATTGTTAATTAATACTGCAATCAATCGATTCCGTATTTCGTTTCATCCGGTATTTGCTTTAACGAGGTTATACTCTAGTGAACTGCATGTATCCACACACGTTTCCTCGGGTAGTCGTATGGATAGATATAGAGAAATCAAGTATAAAACTGCTTCATTTTGTAGAAAATGTAGAGCTTGTAAGTTTTTCTGTCTTTCATGTTCGTCCTTACGATCCGATTTCCAATTATGAGTCAATTTAAGACTTGGTTACTATGTTGTTGGTAAACTATTTCCATGATTTGACGGGCGGCATCATGACAGGGGCCATATGTGGTACCAGAAGCACCTATTACTTCGTTGATTCCGGTTTTGTCTCCAGCTTTATGTGGATGCCTTTCTTTCCTTCTGATGCATTCTCGGCCCTGTTATCCTTTGTTGAATACACTCTAAATGCCTTTGATGTCTTTGTGTATCGACACTGTACAAGAAAGAAAGTATACTGGTTTGATCTCTCTAAATAAAAAAATAAAATATATCTATTAATAGAAATTTATTTAATACCAGATAGTGTAACAGGAAGTATGGAGAGGAATACTACAGAGAGGGTCATGTCGAAGAACAAAATATTGAATATACTAATAGTATTGATTAATCCAGGTGAACACACTGACTAGATGATCTGCTGTTATATACAGCTATAACTCAAACACGAGAAAGATGTTAAATGGTTATATAACTAAAATAAAACATCAAAGATACAAAAACATCTGAAAGAGACGAGAATGTAACAAAGAAATCCATTTATCTTTTCCTATGGAGCTAGAATATCTAAATTCACAGTTCGTAACGTCCTCTTATGAGAATTGACATGCACTTGATTTATGGCAAACGGTAGACAGACAGACAAATATTATGATAAATAGCATTACATCTGTTTATAGTATTGAGCAGAATACATTATCACACATGGGCAAGGCGATGTAAGAGTCGTCGATACGGTATAGTTTTCATATCTTATATAACAATGATAGTACCGAGTGAGGACTTATCCCATTATTACTGAAGGTAGACTAATGACATAGGTCCCAGGTGTTCCCTGTGCCAGGTGTTCTCGCCCTTAGAATTACATCGCTTATTAAAAAGTATTGTTTTGATGCTGTCAATCATGATTAATATAATTTTGATGATGTTAGAAAGGAACAGGATGTCATGAACATATCGAATCTGATTAGTACTTTAATCACAGAACAAGTGATTTATGGTAAATTCATCGTCCTACAGACATTAAAGTTCGAGGGATCTATACGGGACAAGTTACCCAAACATAATCACGTTAACGTATTCCATTTACCTTCATTAATGTACGATAACACGAAAGGGGAAATATCGTAGTTCATACATAACGTACACACATTATCAACATACACACATTACCATGCCTCCTATCTGTTCTGTAAAAATCGATGTGTTGTAATAATCTTTAAAGACAAAATTTGGAAGGTTGCAGATCGTGCGGCATAACTTTTTGTTGCACATAACCGTATCTAGTTATCTGGCAGATTGCGGTACTTTTATATGTATCCTACTTTGACCTTAATATAAACATATTTCTGCGATATAATTTACCTTTCTCATTTATTCTATGTTTGAATGTTTATAGATTAAGGTACTATAACAATAACAGACATACCAATGACTATGCAATTGTTTAATTCAAGTCAAGCACACATAACATGGCCTAATGTTGAAGTATTGTTCCCTGTGGGATTAACTACCCTGCCTCTTACTTTGGAGACGTGACATTACTTGGATTTGATCTAGATTTTCATTGCAGATGTCGTTGATAAATCAGACGACGACTTCTTGCCAAAACAGCTGGTCATATTTTCCTTATTGTTTGTTCAAGGGTAGCAGTTTTCCTTTGTTCATACAATGCTTCAGTTTCATAGACATTTAGTTGTTTGGTTTTGGGGTGCAAATTGCGGTTTTGTTTAAAATTCGATATTCTTTATGTTGATTTATCGATCTACGTTAAGTGAATATCGTGTTATAGTTTATGTCTGCTTAGCCCAATAGTTCAATAGTTCAAACCTTTGTCAATCATCGCCTTATATTTTCAGATAGAAATAATATAATTTAATAATATACGAATAGAATAATAGAATTATTGTTTTATAACAGTTCATACTTTTCCCTTCATTTAGCTAGTCCATTTTAAAATGAATATATATTTATCTTTGATAATGAAGAATACTGTCGTTTAAATAATACAAATTGCAAATTTAATTTGAGTTCCATGTAAGCTAATAAGGTCTTGGATAACTGTTTAAAGACCCCCCCCCCCCCCCCCCTTGTCCTCTTTTGTTGACACCGTATGCTATTTATATGTTTTTCTCTCCCTTGCTGTCTGCATTACAAAGGGTCTAAATATCGTAATCATGTTTGTCTCATAATCAACTGTTTTGGTTCTATTGTTTGCACACTGCGACATATGATACAGTATTACCTGAGGTTTTCCTACATTGTATTTGTTTTAACTATTACACATCAAACTATATGACATGATTTAATGACTTAACAATCAAATCATCCTCAGTGGCAATTAGTGTATATTTCGAAGCGTAATTCATAACACATATATCCTATATAATAGAGTAGATTGTTGTCCTGTTTTGTCGTAGCATACAATGACTTTTAACTGAAATATACCTACTTTTCATTGATTTGATAGATTACAACACTGATAACAATATATATATATATATATATGATTTACAGGTTTGGAAATGTCGTAGAAGGTACCCGATTCTCTCGATGTACAGTAACTACATGATATATGTGTTTTCTGTATACATTGACTATCAATACAAGTGATAGATAGATAATTAGTAGGTCGTAAAACCGTATCAGGAATATGATCTCTGCTGATAGTTCCAGGCGCTTTTACATGTGAACCGGACTATGCTTCTTGCAGTGTGTCTATTTTCTCTCCACAACAGTTGACATGCATTATGTTTGTATTTTTGAGTCCATCTTTCTCATTTACAAAAGTTCATATAGAATATAATTATAATATATATGTACAACATAAATCTACAAAAGATGATGTAGATTACGTTGGTATTTGTGTGCCTACTCTCCCCTTTCGATCGTTGGTATGGGCTATGTTTGTGGGTCTCCTTTCCTTCTACTACAGCTGATACGGGCTATATCTATGCAGTTACTTCCTTTTTATACAGTTCATATGGCCTGTATTTGTAATATGTATGTCACTATTTGCTCTACAACAGATTATATACATGCTACTTTTCTAGTTTTGTATTTACTTTCCTAGTTCGTTAGTTGATTTGGGCTAAGTATGTGAGCCTCCTTTCCTTTTAATACAGCTGATATGCGCTATGTTTGTAGGCCTCATTTTCCTTCTTCTACAGCTGATATGGGCAATATTTGTTGGTTTGTATTTCCTCTTATACAATTGACATGGGTTAAGTTTGTAATATGCATTTCCATGACTACAGTTGGTGTGGACTACCTTATTTTTCTTGTGTGTCACTTTTTGTGGGTCTCCTTTTCTTCTACAACAGCTGAACAGCTGACATGGGCTTTATTTATGGGTCTCCTTTTCTGCTACTTAAAGGCTTTATTTGTGGGTTTACTGTCCCTCTAAAACAATTGACATTGGCTAAGTTGGTAGGTTAGTTTTGCCTTTACAACGTTTGGTATGGACTTTCTTTTTGATCTTATATATCAATACATAATACACACTTGTCTAGTTATAGCGGTTTTATAAACCTTCGCAATTGTTTAATAAATCAGGTTTATTTGTTTATAAACTTTATTATTTCTGTTCACAATCCACATGTTATATAATATTACAACATATAATTATATCCATTGATCTCAAGGTGTGTCCGCTTTCATCTCAATGTCAAGGATATACTCCATTCATTTTAGGAACATTTTATTCATGTTCACAGGATGTCGATATGACATGATCATTTGTCATGCGATGTGTGAACGATATGCAGTATGGTTTGTTATGTTCCTATAAATGAAACAGTCATCATCTACTTTGCAATCGTTTTCTATGATAACGTACGATGTGTGCCAAACGTCAAACATGGACAGCGTTACTTTAATTTAATAGCTCGAAGTTTAATTGTCCACAAATGGCATTTAACAGATGCAGTAACTAAAGAAGTGTTTTTATTTTCTGGGTTTCATTTATCTTGTTAAAACAATTTTAGATAAACAAATAAACACGCTATTCACGTTGGGGGCCGCGGTGACCAAGTGGTTAAAGCGTCTGACATTCTGCTACCACTAGCCCTTCACCACTGGTTCCCGGGTTCGAGACCTACGTGATGCAGTCGGTGGTTTCTCTCCAGTAACTCCGGCTTTCCTCCACCACCAAAACCTGTGGCACGTCCGTCAATGACCATAGCTGTTTATAGGATGTAAAACACAAACAAACGCTATTCAACATGCTACCGGAGATCAATTAAATTTTGCGGGATAATACTTTTTGCATAGATTTGCGTTAGATTTTAAATCCAAAAAATCTAGTCGGCGATGTAACACTCTTTTGAAATGGGTAATAACCACCAGACAATCATTCATGTACATGCGCGTGCATGTGTTATTTCCCAAAAAAACATGCACATTTGCCGCTCATCCAAAATCCTACCCGGCAAGTGAGTCATACAGGAAGTGAGTCATACAGGAAGTGAGTCGTGGGTGATTGGTCTTATACGAATAAGCTTTGTCGAGTGAGGGTACACGCTTTCATGAATATATCTTGTTATTTTTTCCCAAAATCTCTCTAACTATACTTCATCGTAATCCATGCTGATAAATTGATAATTTCTTCAATAAAGTAAGATGCATTAAATGAATCGAATCGTAAATTTAAACTACAGAAAAAATTAGCACGGAAAAGAAAGCATGGGCGATATATATAACATTCACATTATTATTCAAATATGATTCCCAAACGAAATAACCTTTCGTTGATTTCTTATGATTTAATAACACTGTAGAAACTGGTACTGTAGATGTAAGTAGACTTTTCTCCTCTTTGAACCTATAACATATTTAATTTCACTCTCTGGTTGAAATACATGAACAAAACCCCTCTATACTCCGAGAATTGATCCGAACGTATTATCCTTATTTCTGAAAAGTCCTGAAGAAATGACCTTCTGAAATCAGCTTCGTGATGAGGTTGAAGGGAATCGTTATTTTTTTTGTTTTGTTATTCGATAAAAGTAAACAAATGATCAAATAAGTGATATTTGACTTATTATGGCTGTTTTCAAAAAAGATTAATATTATGACGTATTTGTGTGTGTTATTGTACGCAAAACAAGTAATAATTGCAAGCAGTTGGCTGTAACTATCAAATCATTATCACCAACGACAACCACATATTTAGTGAAACAGTTTATATTATTTGAACACAAAAGGACCCAATTCAATTAGTTAGAATATCATAATTATGCGTGTGGTCCAGATTTAAAACATAAGAAAAAGTATTTAAACGAAAGGGACAATGATTAAGATCAGGATACCCACATCAATGCTGTGTAAGACGATACGTCGTTTGATATAATACTTAGTAACAGCTATCAAATGACAGATGCATTCCTTGATCATTATAACTCTGCCATTTCTCGAAGAAAAAACTTATCTATTTTTATTGAACACAATCAGTCTTTCACAGTAGAATGTCTTTGTTCTAAATAACCAATAACACAATGAAAAGATTTCCATCAAACAAATTGCAAATCTTATTCAGTGAGGAGATGGTATCGCAACAATCAGATCTCAGATATAGTGTATGTTCTTCTTTGTTTCATACCGGTGATGTGATGTCATTTCATGCCTGAAGATTCCCATTGGATTTTATCAAAAGCAACTTATAAAAATTATTGTATAACAATCTATAATTTAACATTTTTTTACAGTCCATGTGCCATTTTATTTTATGAAGGAAACCTTATTCTTTGTCATCCTCATCGCGTATTTTCATGAGTTCACCATAATGCTTGGATACAAAACTAAACCAGATATAAGCTTTTGTTATTTTCAATTCACAAACAGTAATTTAAATGCTCTGTATATAAAGGATATCTCAAATGGAATTCAATTCTTTTTACGAATTACTCCAATACGTAGGAGATACATACGTAGGAGATACATATGTAGGTGGTACATACATGTACAATGTATGGCTTCTTCGAAAAGCTTGAAATTGACGTTTAAATATATGATATGAAGATTTCAATAGTAATTTTAGGGTCATGCAAGTTACATTATTTAATCTATTTCATGTTGTTGATTCTCTTTCAAATTTTTACTCTTTCACATGAACCTAAAAACTGGTTTTAATTTCAGGCGTTTTCTTATTAGAGTGCAGGTTATAATTATAATGCGTCTTCTTATACCATTAGTCCTCTGGATGAGATATAAATGTCAAACTAGCATTTGTGGGTCTTTGACAACAGCGCAAGAAGAAGCTACACTATTGTTCCAGTCATGACCTATCGGCAATGGACTTTTGAGTAGGTACTGCTTAAATGTTCGTCCCCCTCACCCTTATTTTTGTCCTTTTTTGAGGGGAAGGGGCAAGATATTTCAGTTTCTTTTGGTGTATCATAAGTTCCTGTTGTTGTTGTTGTTGTTGTTGTTTATATTTGAGTTCCCTTTTTCGTCTTTTTCGTTTATTTATTATTTTCTATTTCCTTTTCTGTAGGTTTTGGTTATGCTGATTTGACTTCATCGACCCGGTATGACACTGTTTCCTTTAATAAACATAGATATGGATGTAATCATTGGATTTTCTTGCTGTTAACCGGCGGTTACTATTAAAATATTTCATTCACTCCAACATTACCTTGTTAAAAAAAATTATATATACAATTCTTGTTTGTTTGTTTGATTTTGTTTAACGTCCTATTAACAGCTAAGGTCATTTAAGGACGGCCTCCCCTGTGTGCAAGATGCATGCGTGTAGTGTATGTGTGTGTATTTTGGGAGGCTGCGATATGTTCGTGTTTGTCTCCTTGTGATAGCGCGGAACTGATGCCGACTTTATAGTGCTACCTCACTGAAACATACTACCGAAGACACCCAGCAGGACGCCCCACCCGGTCACATTATACTGACAACGGGTGAACCAGTGGTCACACTCATAATTTGCTGAGCGTTAAGCAGGAGTAGAAACTACCATTTTTAAAGACTTTGGTATGACTCGGCCAGGGGACAGAACCCAAAGCCTTCCTCACATGGGCGAACGCTCAACATATGGCCAAAAGTGAGACACTGTCAAGGGAGACATTAGGAAGAAGAAAGTTATTTAGAAAGGAGAGAAGAGATAAGGTCCCAAATTAGTCGCCTCTTACGATCATGCAATTGGGGGCAGCAGGTGCAATTCTTACGGCCTACCTGCAGGGAATACAATTCTTTCACGATTGATAATCGTTCCATCCAACAGGATTGTAATTTAAATAAATACCTCATTGCTAAGAATATGGTCAGCGTTTCATCATAGAACAAGATCATGTCTTACATATTTTGATAAACTATATTGGTAGCACCAATCCATATTGATATTTAACATATTGTTAATATGGCAAAAACGATGTGTAATGCATTTGTATTAACCACCTCCTCGAATCACATATCACAATATATTGGGAGGTCTTAATGTTTTTAACAAAATAAACATTCTATTTTTACGGTAATCGTTAAAAGGCACTTAATACGCTGTAGTATCAATTACATGAAGAATAGACATACCCTATGAGGGTCCATGTTAACATGTACTTAAATTATAATCCTACTGTGTACATTTATAATGCAAAATTCAAGAAATATAAAGAGATTATCTTGTCGCAATGATAATCAAGGTTTGTTGTTAACCGCTTATCCAGTCATCAATATCAGATCATCACGGTAGAATTGCTATGGTAATTACTTATAAATAAAATCATCTGCGTAACTGAATAATATTATTATCGGCATTACAGTGTTGCTGATGATGTAATAAAACTGTACGTAAGTGTATTTTGTTCTGCAAAGTCTCGCAAAGTCTTGCATAGGATGTGCTCTCCCATGTTAACTGACATCACATGTTTAAACCAAACAGGTGCAGTATTGAACTCTGTGGGATTCGAGTGAACAGTAGGGAGGCTTGGATAAAAAACAGAATTTCCATTCGTAACTGATATATTATCAACGATGGTGATTTTTCAGGAAAGAAAGACGAATGATTGCATACAAGATTTACTATCGAATGTACTTTTATAATAAAAAAAACCTGCAGGTCTATAAATATAGGTCAGAATATCAAACCGATCCACATCCACAGGGAGTCGCTCCGACGATCAGGGTACATGTGGTAAAGAACGTTTCTTTAGTCCAGGGTCCTGGATAAATGTCAAATGTAACATTGATAGCCATTAACTAAACAAGCTCATGGCTTCCGAGGACATCATTACATTTGCTTATTTTCTCCTCATAATTACTTGAAGGCTGTTGGGCTTGTTAAAGTCGTCTAATGTGTTCGCCATTTTGCTGACTTGGAGTTCCTTCGATTTCACTTTAGCAGTAAAATTAAGCAAATGAATTACGCCTATAACAATTAATTTATTGTGTTTCAAATTTAAAGTATGATTGATTTAATTACAAAAGTTCATTAAAATATATGACGGGTTTCATCACAAAAAGTTATATGTTTAACAACGGTATGAGGAGATAAGTTATACCAAACAAGGAGATTCCCTGGAAACATCAGTCTTTATTTTTTGTTCAAGTACATTGTTATCGCCAGACCTTATATGATAGACAGGCAGTGCTAAGTTTGCTATCAACTCATAAAGTCAATTATTGTTATCAGGCATAAAGGGAATAAACAAAACGTATGATTTATGTTTCTTTATAATCATACAACTTAAGATATAGTTTCTTGTCAAAGAATAGACGTAACTTTCTCAGGTGCCAGAACGAGAGAATAGATACACATTAGGTTATACAATATCAAGATCATCAGCACCAGACAGTAACAGCAAAGTAAGAATCATTGTCCCAACATTGATATATAACATTCTATTTAGATATCAAAATTACAACAGAAGGTACCCTTGGAATAAAACTAATCAGTTAATAGAGTTAATGAATTATCTACTATTAATTGAAGTAGATGACATGCTTTAAACCGACAAGTTATGAGATTTGATTGCCACGTCATCAGTTTGAGCATCGCAGTACATGTACAGTGACACTTATACATCATAAAATTAAAGTAATTAAAATATATGAATAATAATGACGTATAAACTTTTATACAGTAAACAAAGTGAAATCAGACTTTTGCTATGTTCAATTTGTACCACTTGTTTTAATAACGAAAGAATTACCACAGTTTATTGCAAACCTATGACAGGACACTTGACAAATACATCGTAAACTTCAATAGCATCACAAACTAAGGATGAGGTTTATGCATCCCAGTTAGCCGAACGAAAATCAACACAGGTTTTATCATTAGGGATACTTTCACAATTATTGAAACTCGCTTACTTGAAGTAAGACATTTTTCACATGTTTGTACATATTTAGCTATTTCCAAGAAACCCCATCTTCAAAATTCGTGTTAAATTGTCGTTCATCTAATCAGTCTATTACTAGCTGCACAGAGACGTTTTGCTTGAAACGCCTGTGTTGTTTAGTCGTTTTCCATTTCTCATTAGTCTTGTGTCATCATAAACAATAAAATGCATGCGCATGCTATAAGATACGATAAAGATAAATAAAATATATCAAACATTAAAAAAAAGCATAGTCGATACCCAAAATTCTGTTCTTGCATCAGTAATAAAGATATGCAACACGTGTTTTACTGTATTAAACATTGAATGAACATTTTGTTACAGGGTTAGGGTTAATTTACGATTTGCGCTTATGAGCGATGTCTATAGCAACTGTGAGAAGCAGATTGAAAGGTCTTTAGTTTTGAGGTCGCAATTTTACCTACATTACATGTACAATTTGGATTTAGTAAGTGCGAAGTAAAGGGGGAAAGATAGCTTAATTTTGAATTGTTATGTAGCATTAATTAATAGAATTAACAAGGTAATATACTATCACCCAAATATATGAGGTCATATTTCATTTTATCATCTTAAATATATTTCTCGCAATGTAGTTGACTCTGCTGGTCGACTATCAGTCTGCGAGGTTCACCGTAACCTTTTAAATTAAACACATATTCTTGTATGATTTCCATGAAATGCTTTTTTAAAACATATTCATGTGTTTTAGCCAAAGGTGCATTGTTTTGTAATATTTTGAACGGTTTTCTAGACATCTTACCCTTTTTTATGTATTTCTATAGAATCATTAGACATTGATTTTCACTCATGCAGCCTTGAGCATCATTGATATCACTACCGCATCCTAGATGGACGAAATGGCCACTCGATACAGCAAATATCGACATTTACTTTATTTGACTTCCTGCATCGACCTACTATATTCTTAAGAAGACGCTTCATGACTTCATATTTCTACTGACACACCTTGCTATCTGTAACATGTTAATACAAAAGTAATGGTAATCGTTTTTTAATAAATCGGATGTTCAAGTCATAAAACCAAAAAGACTTTTGCTCTCGCCGTTTATATTTGGAAATCATGTTCTAGATACTAATCACTGATTTCTATGTAATAATTACGAACACGATACCATGTGTGTTCGGAATGATTAATGCCGATCTATTTTGTTTAGCATGAACATGTATTCCAGACTTGGACAGTAATATGAACTGCAGATTGTTTTTTCAAAAAAAGGTAATTATTTTTTCCAATATATTAAACATAGTAACAATCCCGCTATTTGCTCAGATTTATGGTTAATGTTACAATCAATGGATCAATTTTCACTGCATAACCTCATGTTCATCACTAAGTTCAACAACTTTGATAACAGTTACTGTTCAAAACATAAATTATTCATTTAACATTTCAGAAATATTTGTTCACTTGTCAATATGTAAGTTCATACAACAAATACAAATAAATCATGTCAATTCTGAATAATCAATGAGCACTGTGTACTGCGAAGAGTATCGAGGAATACACCGGTATTAACTATTAAAAACCATGTTAATTAATTAAAGTCGTAACGGTTTATGCTGACATCTACTATGTATGTATTTAAATGGCTAATTTGACTTGCTCATTTCCCGTTGCGGACGAAATGTGATTTTTCTTTTGTTTTGTTTTTATAAAGTAATTAAGTTAGTATATCCACCCGACGTTTTGTCGATACATGCTAATGTAAAAGTATTATACGTTTTGATAGGTTTTATGTTGATATCGATCCAATTTTAAACAGCACATTTAAATATCATTGCAAATATGACCAATGGGTTGATTATGTAATTTATCAGGAATATTAACAGTAATTCATTTTTTTATTTATTATTATATATTATTTGAAATAAGCCAGAAGAGCCATATGAAACTGCCAGTTATATTTTTTCTGTACTTACCTAATGCCATGATATTTAGTCTTTTTTATTATATATATATATAAATGAATCACTAAACCGTTATTGAATACGACTTAACGTGATAATAGGCCCCCTTCTGCAATATATTAAGCATGGGTCAATACTTAGAAAATAATGGATACATATACTTCACGTATTTAGTGACGTTTCATAGAAACAACTTGCTTTATGCCTCAGGCCAACACTTAATGAATATTTATATATGCATCATGCTTATCGGTTCTTAATGTTATTGATTTAAACCTACGCAAATTTAATACGCCTCTATTTCTTATCATTTAAAAGACTCTGCTTCTCGTTGCGGTGTTTACAATCCTGGAAATATTTGCATATCACTTTCAGGCTGAAAAGGACGGAGCAATTCGGGAAATTAAAATTGGCTAACTTAGATAAGATTTCTACTTTATCACAATGAAAATGTATTGTTGTATTGTTTGATATTTGAATAAGAAAATCATAACATTAATTGAAATAACACCGTAGAAATTGAAGCTAAGAGTCAAAGACGTAAACATTACATCACACTTAAACAAATATAAAAAGTAATTGTTTTCATTCTATTTTCCATTCGTCTTATAATAACTGCCGACGTTCCTGTCTTATTGTACTGTAATCCTCATAATATGCCAATTTAATGAGTATGAGATTGTTCGCGAATTTTAATTCAAGGCACGGAGTTTAACCTTCTGTCTAGTTAATTGATAAGCTCGCATAGAGCGGCAAAGGCCGTTCGCCAGTTCTCCAACTAGGAACCGCTAGAAAATACATAAGGGATAACAAATGTTGAATAATCGGATCAGTCGGTTTAGCATTCATGCTTGTTGCACCCTTGGGCATGTCTTAGAACTAGAATACGATCTTATCAGAATACCAAATAGTAACATTTTAAAAAATAACTATAACACTTTTTTTATTATCTTCAATGTGCACACTTCATTATTATACAAGTGGAAAACATTGATGCGTACCCAATTGCTAATTACGCTTGGTCACACGACTTGATCAGCTGGTGTTATCAATACCGATGTAGATTGGTCTTGAAGGAGAAACATTTCACATACCCGTAATGCTTGTTTGTGGCATATAATCGTTGCTGTGAAAACTCTTTGTGTGTGTCTGTAGCAGAGCAAAAGACACCACAGAACTGTCTGGTTACCATACTGTTTAAAGATATACCGAGTATATGAAATAAAGAAAAGAACTAGAAATCAAGATGAAAGTATGAGAAAACACACAAAGAATATAATTTCCTTGATATAGATTGCGGATAAAACTTGAATCAATCAATAAAAACATTATAAGTAAAAACCAAAATCAAGCAGTGTTTATTTGTTTTATTTCATTTTAATAAATTTAACGCCCGAAGACAGGAAAAGTAGTCAACGTCTCCAGGGAAACCATACCAATCGTGGCGCCCACGTCACCCTCTCTCAAGAACTGAAAAACCTATCAGTGCCGATTCGAGCGGTACCGGGAACATCTATGAATTAGACTTTCCGAGATCCCGGTCGCATAAAAACACCCGGCCGATAGTCCATTTCATTGTTTTCCTATCAAATCCGCAGATCCAATCTAAAGTTCTATCATTTGGGTTAGCCCTGCGTGAAATCATCAACAAGGAAGATTGTCTTTATCAGGCGCGGGCTGTCTGAGACTTTGTCGTCTCCCGGTCTGCCATATGATCAAATGTACAATCGATCTTACGTTATATCTCCCAATCACACCAATAATTCTCCGGCAAAATGCATTTTCTTTTCCTTATTTTCCTTGATTCTTTCCAAAAAAGTTCATTGCATTACTATTTCTGACAACATGTTTCAGGGAAGAGGAATTTGTTGATATGAAAATAAATTCGTATATCATTTAAGAAAAACATAATGCAAGCTATTAAGAATTTATAGTGGAGTTACCGGTTTAACTATGCTATTATTTGCTAATGGAAGCACTGTTTGGTAGTATGTTTTAATATTTAGTTTGCAATGGCAAAATACGAACCAAAAAGTTGTTTAATTTTCTTCAATCATATATATGCGATACTGTTTTTCTTAAATATCACAAAATCATGCGTTGATTTGATAATGATATTGCGATGTTTAGTTTTGATATAATAAAATTAATAAAATTCGTGAATTTCTTAACATTAGTGTATGATAACCTATTACATAAATATGCTTATACAATAACTGTTGCACTTCCAATGAGACTATTAACCATTAACATTAACCATTAAATATGCTTTTAGATAGTGATTTGAAAATTATCGCATGTAAATCATATTTTGAACTTGGTTGACTTTTAATGTTTTAACATTGCAATAATCAACATTTCCATTGAAAAGGTTTATTTTTTATTTAAAAACATGCATGTAATATTAATAATAGCACAATGGAATATTATTTATTTCAAATTAAAATAATTTAAACTAGGTTTGTGAGGAATTAATGAAGATATGGCTATTTTACGTGATAACGTAGTTTGGCTCTTAATGTGATACTACCTACATATTAAACTGTAATGATATTGAACAAAAGGTAACATTGAGAATGTTATTTTTTAACTATATTTAGATTACTCTGTAGGTTTCTAAAATGAATTAAATTATATTTCATTAGAACACAACACCTTAGAAATTGTCACTCTATGTAGGAGAATATGTACACAGAGCTATAATGATATTACGACACGTTTTAGGGTCTGTTTTACTTCGCACCTTTGCGGAATATTATCACGTATAGAACAGATTTGGTATTTCTCAGTATCAATTAAATCAGCATATTTAACTGATCCAATACTGGCATGTATGAGTAGAGAAAATAAAAAAGTTAAGCAGTCCTCTGAGACTGTGAGAAGTTGAACATTCCTGTTTCTCGGTTTAGTAACAGTTATTATAATATGCTCAATATTTAACAAATACGTGCAATTGTGTCTTTTGTCAAGTATTACGCATATCGAATGAGAAATTACAGAACAAAATCAGACTTGAATGTGTTAGGTCGGAGGTTCACGGCATGTTTTTGATAATTGAAATTGATTTTTCTTTATATATTTAACAGATGAAATTAACATATAAATGCGTGTACAAGAGGTTGAATACGAAATCCCTATTTTTATGACAGTAGCCTACGAGGATATAAAGAGGGAGTGTAAGGTCAACGCTTACAAATTGCTATCGTTTACTTATTAAAATTGTGCACTACACAGTTGTGTTAATCTTTCCTCTAATCTTGCATAATATATCTGCAAATAAATTTTACGCACACATTTTGCTGTTTGTTACAAAATAATCGTTGTCGAATATATTTGAAAATGTACATCGAAATAAATTATTAAGACCAACATAGCAGGTGCTAATATGAAAGAAATAACAAACACATTCACTGATTCAATTGAAAGATATATTGTTTTAGAAGTTTTGGAAAATTTTATCGGAAACAAACAACTGTTTTGACACCATGCCATAAATTTAGAATGTGTTCAACACTTGACAATCCTCAACAACTCTTAATATTTTAAAAAGAGTCTAACGTTAGTGTAATGTAATTTATAAAGCAAATAAATTGTATAAAAGTTTGGACATATTTGGATTATATGTATTTATTACTGTATCGTCAGGATGATGTGAATTTGCCCGCGGACAGTGACACGCATTAAGCATGGCATGATTGTGTCATTGTTCAGGTCCTGGAGACTTACCCCACCAATGTTTGTGTTCTCGACCCGATTCGCACTGTTGAGTCGGTGTGTGGCCACCAAGTCGTGCTTCCACATAACAATGTTAATCTTAATTTAATTAAATTTTGATAGGGGTCAAGTAGCACAATAAAAAAAAATGCTTACAGTTCCTTTCGCTTGATTACCGAAAACCAGGAATCCATTGAACATGTTAAGCCAGCCGTTCAGTGAAATTATTTTTTCGTCAACAGACATTTAGATTTCGTGTTTTCTTAAGGATTTTGTCACAAACAGAGCGGATATACTGCCGCATTTCACCTCATTGAGATAAACATAGTCTTATTTATAAAGTGGTGCATGTGAAAAGACTACACGTCTTGAACTTATCCCCGATTTAAAAGGATCAGAGTGGCCCCTGCTGAGGCAGGTCAATGATGAAGTTCATATGTGTGACAACTTGAAGTATTATCCAAGTAACGTTAAGCTACACTTGCCTCGGTTCCTAGGAAAAGTCTTCTCTGAGAACATCAATGCATCCGCCACGACACTCTCAGATACAATACTGGACCGCACTCTAAAGCGTCAACACGATTGTATTTAAACTTAAAGAAAACAATAAAAACAACTTTAAAAAGTAATGCAAAGGTGTTATTCAAGTACATAATCATTCTAACTATGGTAATTTCCATCAAATAAATTCATCCATTATATTTGTTACTGAAAATATATAATATATGTGAGTTAAACGTTTTATTTCGTGTTTAAAATGACGTCATTATATAATAAAATATATTTGTAGCAGTCAACTTAGAAACAATTAAAAGAGATGCATACCATTCATTTGAAGAAACGGATATTTCTTGATACAAAATATTTTATTCAAACATACACACACACATATAAATGGCTATTTAACAGGTAGATAATGCTTGTCAGGCAGACTAACTACTTGAGTTTTGAATATAAGTGATATTTGGTATGAGAAATCATCCGTACATGTCATTTTGATAAGTAAAAGTGTTCAAATATTTTTAGCTTAAAATTTGTTGCTTTAATTTAAATTAACAGGACCAAAACTATCCGCAGGAGAATATCTAAGTGACAACAAAACCGTTATTCGAACTTAAAATCAATAAAACTAGGGCAAAATGTTGGGATGAAGACCCTT
This sequence comes from Mizuhopecten yessoensis, assembly GCF_002113885.1. Classification (NCBI taxonomy): domain Eukaryota; kingdom Metazoa; phylum Mollusca; class Bivalvia; order Pectinida; family Pectinidae; genus Mizuhopecten; species Mizuhopecten yessoensis. Next base: position 609,593 of record NW_018408747.1, on the reverse strand, counting down.
AAAAAGTACGAGGAAAATAAGACCAGTGTTGCAAAAGAGTAAACGTCTCTTCTTCATCGCCGAAATCTGCATTGTAAATCTAGGTAAAATCTAAGTAATATCACGTTCTAAAAGTGAGAACAAGAAAAGAGCCCACCAATCTCTGTTAAATATCATTAGGCATAGTTAGGTTTCCAGTCGGAGAACATTAAATCTACACGCAGAAAATCGCACAGTCACAACCCTGTATGAAATAACATTTTCTTTTTACCATACTTATGCTAATTATGTTTTGTGTCGTTGATGACTCGGATCTTCTCTGTCTTTACGATTACTATGTCTTTCGTCTCACGTTTGTTTTTTTCTGTCGAATCGTTCTAAATCTTACATTGTTTCGAGTTTAGATTTGATCTTGTGTTTTGCGATAAATTTGTGTTTTTATTTTACTTAACTTCATTATATATTATTTAAATGAAAACTGTATTAAGAGTCAAATGTTTCAACGATCGCGGTTACATAGTTCGTACAGTTTTATATAGGTATACATTATTTGAATGTGTATTATTGTTCTCTAAAAGATTGTTTTGAACTCGTTTGACTCAGTTCATTATAATCTGCAGTATAATTACTAGTTTTCTCTCTATGTTCGTATATTCCTTTTTTCAGTTAAACAATAAATTAGTTATTTACATATGCGTTGCAATATATTAGCGGGGAACTTATTTGTTAAACTATGACACTTTGATTTGGCTGGTGTTTTTGTGAAATGTCCTTCTACTATATTGAAGCCATGGGGAAAATTATATCGCCCATTCAATAAAAACGTTTCCCCCTCTCTCTTATAAACCTGACAACATCCTAATCAGCAATAGGTAAAGACGAAGGTTTCATTATGCCCGTTGGGAATCAACAAAGAATTAATAATAAAAAAATACAGTTATGTCTATATAATCAATCATTTCTTTGTTATTTTTATGCATTTTACTTACTAAAGATGCTTTTTCGAAACCGCTTCATCAGTGAAAAGGATTTCCAAAAAATATGTCAGACACACGTTGTCTTAAATGTATTCAAAGAATTAATAAAAAGAAAGCCCATACAATTATGGGTTTAAAATCAAGAACTATTTCTTTGTTATTTTTATACATTTTACTAAAGATGCTTTTTCGAAACCGCTCTGAAAATGAATTAAAAAAAATATGTCACACCTAGAGATTATTTGACATTTAGGGGATTGAAGGGAACAGGGTTACACTAAAACAGCAGCATACATACAACGCATGTGATTATAATGTGCTCTCTTGCAATCGTTATAAAATAAAACCGACAGAAGTCAAGGAAACACCAAAACAAAAGGAACTACAACATGGACCCAGAGCACAAAGCTGTATTGAAACGATGAGCTCAGGTAAAGTTTTAAAGTGAAGAAAAGAAAGAGAGAAAAACCTCTTCACGGTTTGTTTGTAAAAATTATATGCGAGACAGTAGAATACCCATACAAACGGTTCTTATTTATGAACTATAGTCCAGTCGAGTGTCGCCTCCTATTATGCTATTTCACTCTATGTTCCTCCCCTAGTTTAAGTGGCTAGTATTGCACTCAATTGTAAAAACCGTAACACAGAACAAAAATTCCGACACATTCTATTAAGGATATTCTTTCTAAAAAAAGATAACATTATAAAGTAATAACCGGGTACGTATATCTGTATCAACCTGAAGCATGTTAAAAAACACGTTACAATGAAGAGACAAACATTTAATGACTCGAGATTCCAGCAATCCTATGGTCGAACTAATGGTTTGAAAGTAGACCACAGAAACGTAACAATAACCCTAGGAAGTTGGGAGTCGTTCAGTTAAGATGGTGATTCATTTATCACAATACAGTTACGGTTCTACAATAGACAGAAATGTTTACACTATTCGTATGTGCAAACGGCCGTGCCGACAGGTAAAGGGCGTGAAACAATTCCAAAACACATGCGGTACATGCCAATTCACAGCTCAAACACCCCCTGTATAGTGTATCTCGACTTATAGGCGCATATTACAGACACGGGTCTATAGCTATAACACAGAATTGCATCACACATTTACACAGCCCTGAGATATTAAAAAAACCACTATTAGAGTATAATGTTGACATAGAGATTTGACAAGGTGTTTAAATACTTTCTTAAGAAAATGTCAAAAAACTGTAAAAAGCGCAATGGACGAAGTGTCATACGTATAATTATGCTTGCAGGGTCTGTGCAACGATCGTATGTGGCCACGCCCATTCCTTATAACATATTTACAAAGTGGCGTGCTCTCGTTATATGCAAATAGTCCATATTTGATTCAGTACACAGTGGAATATTATGTCGAGTGGTTCACCGCGAGCACGACAAGTCAGATGACTCCCGTGTGTCTCTGGTTTGTTTAAAGACTCTTTCAGTATACAAAGGGGGGCGGAGTCTACAATCCGATCCTAAGGTATATGTACCCGGTACCCCTACCGTTCTACCGATAAGAATCTAACACCTTGTCATTTTTGATATTTTGTATTGGTGGTTTGCCTTGATATCAAATGAAAACAGGTCATGCCTTCTACATATGTGTATACAGTTTATCAGCACATCAGGAATGACCAGGAGCTAGCTGTACCTTCCGACTCACCTCACTATACAAACACTGCAGACTACATTCGATAGTCAGGAACAATGTAAATTGTTCAATTATTGTTCCATGTAGATATAGCAGAAATTGTTTTTAACTTGACTTTAAAACGCTGCATTTTCTTTCAAAAAAGGCATGCAAATAGGACAAAACCTTGACCACTTCTCCCATCAAATAGAAACAAAAACAAAATTGACTTTGGGTATTTAGGCGTCAGTGTAGCTTACGATGACTCTTGGATATAATTCAGGGTACATCTATAGCTTCCAATACTTATTAGAGATGTGATCTGTGAGAAATGACAATATTTCTTCTATTGACTGACAAAATAACAGATCCATGTTTGTTTGTTCGTTCGGAAGCTACGTCTTCGAGCAGCTAAGGTCATGTCACGGTCGTGTCGAAAGATTGGTCTACAAAATGATGCCACCACGCAGAACTAACATAATTTTGACACAAAGCATGACACTCCACTAGGTCAAATTCATAAATAATGCGTAAACCAGATGTGTTAAAGAAGAAACAACCAAAATAAATAGATCAATAGGATAGATACTGTAAAAGCGGAATTTTTCGCGGTGTGAAAATTTTCGCGTTTTGTTTTGCGTGGAGTCACTTAGCGCGAAAACAACCACATGCGAATATTCTTTTATAGATTATAGAGAAATAGAACATTTAGAATTCAGAACTTTTGTCAACCCGAAAATGTATTTGTCTTGATCACATTAAAGGGTCACAACGCGAACATTTCCACACACGAAACGATCGAATTTTACAGTATTTGTAGGTCCCCATTTATCGATAGGGGCTGGATATAAGTGCCTCTTATATGCCCAAATGACAACATAAAATATAGCTAGTTTTCTTTAGAGTGTCAATTTTAGTTGCATCATACGATCATGCCATGGGATATACATCTGTAGCAGGTTGTTCGCTTTCTGTGGTCCCCGCACCTTCAAGAGTGCATGTTGAGGTATATATTAACATAATTTCATAAACCTCATTATAAAAGCATTAAACGAAATGTAGCGGAACTGTAAAGGGTCATCGGTGGTACAGTAGCTCTATTGGTTAAATCGTCCTTCTAGAGTTCGGTGGTTCCGGGTTCAAATCAGTTTATAACCAGGCTTTTGCCTTTTCTGTTGCACGTACTATACAAGTAGCACAATTAGCAATGGATTCAGAAATACTATAATAGTGGGGAAAATGTGTATCCTAGTTCACCTAACTCACACCTTCCCGGTAATGTAGGTGATTCTGGTTGTAGAGAGACAGCAAACTTGGTTGTATCTTAAATGATAGGAAATGTACTTTAATTTAAGCGGAAGACCGAGATATCAAAATGAAATTCGAAAAATAATACTTTTATCAAAATTGGATATGAATCTAATAAAATCATATGCCCTTCAATCCGCAAATATTGCCAATTGCGGTTTAAAAACAGTGACTAAAGAAGGGAGTATACCTAGTAGTTCATCTTATTTCAATCAGACATACATTTTTTATAATGTCTTACATGTATGAGGAACCACATACACATACACTCTTTAATTGATAACTAACTGTTAACTGTATTCTTAATTGATAATTGTTTTACCCTTTTCTTTAATACTTTATCGAATAGGCATGTATCACACCTATGTGGACAGCTATCTATTTTATTCCAGTCTATCTAAAATGGAAACGGCATTATTTGCCAAATGAAGACTGTTGAGTGGTTATGGAAACGCTGGAACAAAGTAAAAAAGACTGGCGGGTTCATCCTTATAGTTATCTCATTACAGAGTCTACGAAATTTAAAAAGTACCACTGAATAATACAACTGATATTTGCAGTTATTTGTTATTGTATAAATCATGCATGTAGGATTTATAGTTACGTCGAACTGGCTGAAGTAGGTGAATCTTACTTTGGCGAAAGTACAACGGTGATTCACTATGAGACAGCACTTCATATGACTTACAGTATGCCGGGAAGCTTTGACTGGGCCAAACATTCAAAGTATGCCCGGTCAAATTTCCGCCCAGCGAAATTTTTACTCAGTCAAACTTTCGCCCAGTCAAACCTTTGCCCTTTGCCGATAAAATTAATATTCGCTCAGCGTTGATTCGCCTCTCACATTAACTTACTTTGTGTATTATGTTGTTTACAAATATTCGTTAAAAAATAATAAATTAATAAATTTGCCCTCATAACTAAAGGCGAAAAAGAAGAAAATTAAACTGCGGCGATAATTTCCCCGTATATAGTATTTGTGAAGCGACGTCTAAAAACGCGTATCTTCACACTGTGAACGTAAGTTAAAAAATGTACCATTTCATAACTCGTACCTAAACGTACATGGAAAATATCATTGGAAAAAATAAAGTCATATTTCTGTATCAGCTGTGCCATTTATTAAAGAAGACCAAAGGATCCGTCATTTAATTCGTATTTCTCTCGTTATTGCGAGTATTAGGTCTAACGTCACTTAGATTTGTACTGGATATCAAGTGACATAGATTGGAATATGCAAATACCAGACATAAATGTGTCATCGTAAAAGTTTCCATGTTGATTAGAAATAACGTTATGATGTCAACTAAACTGTCCTTATGGATCTAGTTCTGTCCTTAATATCATTAATATTTGTTGTTTTCCTAACAATTCCTTAATCCGTCCATCTTCATATATCACCGAGAACCCCCTAACAATGCCAAATGCACTTCGAAATGGTGGCAGGTTTTGAAGAGGTTTTGCTATATTGTCCATCTGCATGATATGCCTATTGCTAAAATTAGAAAACAATCTGAACTATTGCCTTCGAATGGCCATCTCCACTCTCCAAATTCAACTGTAATATGGCGTCATTGACTGTCAAACTAGCCTACGCCTGTTTACCAACACCGACTGGCCACCCTATCCATTGTAAATAATTGTAAACCAGAATACTGTCATATTAAGAGAGGAAACACCTGTTCGGATACAGTAAACTGGATCAGTAGTGTCACAATACACTTATAGACCACACCTGTCTATACAACTATACATCCAGCTTCCAGACTCATCCGTCAGTATCAGTGCTATGGTGACGTTATCATAGACTACCTCGGTGAAGACCCCACGTTGTGTACTCTAACGGAGACATAAATACATGATAGGTACAGTAAGGTGAGCAAGACAAATCAGGCCGCTGTTTCGTATTCCCGGGTGTATAACTTACCCGAGAGTATATCTGTTAAAAAGAGATGTATGCTATCGTTCCTGTATATTGACATTGCAAGAACTTCTAAAGTAGCATGCATGTAAAGTAAGACGTTTGAATTCAATGAGTTATGAGCTGGTGTTTACCATGCAAACCTTCAAAGATTGAGTAGGACTCTTCTCTGCAGATATTCACCACCCTTACAAACGTTGAGATGAACAAGAATGCAGTATAACAATGGCGACGAGGGGTGTATAGACCTGATTACAAGGGAATTAGGGTGTTATAAACACTTCAGGAACTATTTAGACTAAGATCCCCTTAGCGATATTCTCCTGTCGTTATTTGCTATCAATCCACTTGACTCGCATGGAAAGTCTACTTTTTGTTGGCTACAGGTTTCGTGAGTTTGTTGAGACGCTGTTACCGTTTGTGTTATGTAAAATCTTTGGGCTCTGTGTCAATATGCTTACCCGGTTTGGAATGCTTGACTCTCAAGTCGTTACGCCGACTGATTGTAGATAGGCTTTACTCAAAAACGTGGACAAGCTGCTTTAAAACCAAACTTGAAAACAAGAATACCTGCCAAAATTGCACGTGCACATTGTATTCCCACTCAAAGGTAAACCTACAGAAACATCAATGTTGATTTGTCGGTTTGAGTGTTTTTCGATTTGCAACCAATGTCTCTGCTATATTGATATGTTAAAGAATAAGGGTGAAAAAGACATAGGTATAACAGAATGTTATGAGGCTATGTTCTTGAAGTCCACGTAGTTATCAGCTGCTGATTACCGCTCAGTGGCTCGAGGCGAACTAGTGCGGTCAACTTCAAAAGGAGGAATACGTATTTTTTGTGACTTTAAGTGCGTGTTTGCCTGCTGAGAAACATGTCGATTACATCAAAGCACGGGTTTAAAACCCCCATCCGCGGGGTCCATGCTTCGCTGTGGGCCTACACCAACCTTCGCGATGGATGGCCAGATCTCTACGCAGCCTCTTCACATTCTCGTAGGTTCCATTATGTAAAACGGTTACACACCAACTTAAGATAAGAATTCGAAGAATATAGTTCATTTTAATGGGCTTGTATAGAGTTAAATACAGATAATGCATGCCACCTACTGCGACCGGTTATATCGACAGTGTTATCTTTATGGGAATAAATATTAGGACAAATTCCTGAGAAATCTATGACAATCTCTGTGTTACATTTTGCTAGAAACTAGCAGTGAAGACTGAAACATTTAAGACATTTAAACTCGTATTTTAAATAAAAATATTATACTTTAATACATTTAATAAAACAAAGATGTTGAAACATTTTCCCTCATCTGGTAAAGCTTTATTTCTATGATAATAAACAATTGCACTTCTATACTTATTCCCAGGTTAATGGAATGAGAAAAGTATGGAAAAGTATTATGTTTCTCGGAGGACATTTGCATTTATCTCAAGCTCGGATGCCAACTTGTCTGTGAATCATCCCTTAACGCTGTGTTTGTAAGCTGAAGACTTCTTAGAGAAACTACAGTGATATTGTCCGGCTAATTACGGTTCAACCTGCTAAATGATAAGCATATGTTAAAATGGAAACACCAACAACAGCACAGCTATTAATTTTCTTAATTAAGAACAGAGAACACGAGGTATAAACATTTTCTGGTGATTTTTGAGACACAGAATAATTAATGCATTTAAAAGGGATTAAAACTGAAGAAACAACGATTAGAAAGTTTCACAAACATTTAACACAGCGTGATAATAATTAAGCACCAATATCAAGTTGTATTATTTTGTGCTGTGACGTATTAAATGATGATAATAGGTAAGCACCTATATTAAGTTGCATTACGTTGTGGCGTGACGTATCAAATTATGTTGTTTCGTTTGCCATACTGTGATAAAGAAATGGAAACGATACTAAAATAAGTCTACTAAATGCTCCGAGACGCTTGTTTTAATGGTTTCATATAGGTTGTGTTTATGGTGAAGCACAAGGGATATGTACTTTTCCCACAGAGTCACAGCAAGTTGTCAGGGACAAAACGCAATAGTGTACAACATATTACGGCAGTTCGTGTTGTGTTTGGTAACAAATTACCGAACCAGGAGGCAATTTTGTTTTGATAATTCTCCTTAAGTACCATTTTCTATCTTTTAATTTGTATCTTCTGTCACTGTCATCTTGCTGATTGTGCCAAAGACAGGCCTCTTGAAGACACTGAGGTGGTTGGAGAGACACTCCAATAAGCTTGTCTAGGAAGTTAACTAAAGTTATGCCGTTTTCATTATGGCGACAAACAGTCAAGATTGTACCATAATAAGTATGTGTTATTGAGGAAATATTTCGTTGGAAACAGTCATATTTTTTGTCCATAAATCCCTCTTAAATTTGGAAATGAATTTGCAAGTAATAACGATTCAGTTTGGGATTTCATAAAATTGTTTTACCCTATATTTTCAAATTGTCTATTATTACGTCTAACCGTTTTAAATTGTTTTACTCCATATTTTCAAATTATTTATTATTACGTTTGTTGTGGAGATACCGTGAACGACATTTGTACTGATTGTAAATGTTTAAAAAAATATAAGGAAATCACTTGCTCAAAGAACTGTATTAACATTTTATTGTTTAAATTCACGAGAAATAGTATGATCACGCTATAAATCTACAACTGGTCTTTCTTGTGACATATCTCATATAAGAAAAAGAAACACATATATAACGCAAAGGTTTTGCACATTAAACCTTGTATTTAGTGAATCATACAAAAATCGATTTATTAATTTTACACAATTTTGTATTAAATATGGCTACATTCACATAAGATGTACATGAAGTATTAATGTGATTATTTTTGTTTTGTTTGTTTTTTGTTTTACATTTAATAAGAGCTAAGGTCTATAGAGGTTCCCCAACGTGTTTGAAGACAAGTGTTATGGTCACCATCAAGATCTCGCAGGAAAATATGTTTTTTTTTTTGTATCATATGAAGGTCGGGTTTTTTATGCTTATTTGAGTGTCTTGTGGTTTTGTTGTCACTACCTGAGTTCTCTATGTGAGAAAAATGACATTATTTAGATTCGAGTTACATTTACATAGCTGATGTCATCGATAACGCATAAGACGCTTACCCTTCCCGAACGCATGGTCTTATTTTCCTTATACTCTGTCTAGGGTCTCAATGTAAACATTTTGAGTTCGAATAGTGGTTTTGCCGACACTTCGGTATTCTCTAGTTATTTCCCGGTTAATTATTTTTTCATATTTTCTAAAGACACGAGCTTCACCGACTGTCATATGTGTTTTGCAAATTAATTAACGAGAGTTAGATAAACATGATAATCAACCATCACAAATCTTTTTTTTTTTTTTTTTTTTTTTTTATCATACAACGTTTAGATATTATATCTAGAAAAAAACCATAATTATGTTCCATATAGCAATACATTATTCCTGGTGCCGGAAACAATTGCCATGCACTAATACATAGCAAAGTATTGTTACATGACGTCATAATTAGACGATTGATCAATGAAAGATCTTCGAGGGTTTTACCCGCTTTTAGATGACCAAAATATTTACCGTCACCTCGCAAGTTTATCCAATTAGTTGGGAGTGAGGAAACATATAATGGTTGGTTGTGGAAGAAATAAATATATATGATTACAAAGATACAGCTGAAAATCAACTGCACGATATGATAGAGAAAAAAACATTCAATCATCGTTCAGTATCTGAATCTTTGATTTCAAAATGTAGTGGGAACACAAACAGTCGAGTATTTAATAGAGTATACATTCACATAAGTACCTGTGATATGACCAAATGCTTAGTATATCATAAGTATTATGAGTTTATTCTATGCAATCAAAGTCGAGAGACAAAACTGCCAGTCAATATCCCATCGGTCACTGAGTTACTTTTATAATCTGTGGACGTGGCCTACCTTCTGTTGTGTCAATGCTTCACATGTCCATAACTATTTATAACAAGCATTTTCAGCTTAATGAAACATAGAGTTAACTTTTTCAAATTGACTTCTTTTTCAAATTATCTACAAACTTTAAAGTGCTTTCATACCATTGTCTAATATTCATCCCTTTAAATCACAGTTCATGCAGGTCTTGTGCCCAGTTTTAATATTTAAGCAAATAGCATTGATTCCAATGCCATAGAGACATTCTATTGCGTTAAGGAAGTTTGCTATAAAAGGCTCGTGAACTAACAAATGCAACGTGAGGAGGGCAGTCGAGATGTAGAAAAACTATTTGTTTGTCTGTCATTGTTCTCATTGTCGTCCCACTCGTGATAAACTTTTGACAAAGTTCCATACAAATATGAGACCATTGACATTTCGAGACAACATATGGGCGATATTTGTTAGGAATGTTGGCTCGACGCTCTACGTGCCCAGTGTCAAAGGTTGAGTACGGAACACGGACGTGTTGGCCTGACCATTGGAGGGATCAAGTGGCCCCGGACAACTCCGTGTTTATAATACCAGTCATGTCACTGTTTCATCAGGTTACTTATTTGAAAGCGACACCACTGTCCAAATATACGAACAACTGTTGTCCAGGTACCTCCAGTTGGCAAGACATTCGTATTATTCGAGCGCTTCGGTTTGCATATATAAAATATTCCTTCTTTAAAGTGCCATAACGCTTCGCTCCAGGATTATAACTAGGGAGCATAATGCAACTGTGCGCATATATTGTCATGTTTGAACAATGCGGAAACGATGTTATCACCTTCAATAATTTGTATACTTGTTTTCTGATTTTATCTTAAACGTTACAATTATTGTATCATTATAACACTACAATGATTATTACAAATAATTATCGTTAATATCTATGAAGTTATAAATATCAAGAAAAAAGGAGAAATTTAGTAATAATCCTTACATTAAGTATGAAAGTACTGGAAGTATTTTAGAGAGAAAAAATTGGTTTTGGTCGCTTGCTGTCATGTCAGTTTGTACCACTTCCCAAAGGCGGCGCGTCATATGACGTATTTTATACCTTACGGGGGTAACGTGACACTTAGACACCTGTCCTACCTGTAGCGAGGGAAGTACATACCTCATCAGTAATACAAACAGGTATCACTGGCTCTACGCTGGTGACTGTGTACCTCGGAATCCTGGGGGACCCAGACATTTGTCAGTGAATCCCAGAACGAAATAGTTTTCCCATCACGTCAAATGTTCTTTTGTGTCTCTACCTCCAGAAAAGATACTCTTAGAATGCATTAGAGTTATTGTAAGGGCGATACTTGATAGCCAAGCTCATACCGCAAGCAAAGCGTATCAGATGCAATCATTTCCTGCAGTCAGTGACATGTGAACAAATCCATTTCAAAACCTAAAACTATCTCCTTACTGATATAAAATGCTATAAAATTAATATATACTCACGAATAATTTTAATTCACCTCATTCCCATTACCATAATTAGTAGAATCTTGACATGCTTTCAGATTTCGGAATGCAAGTCAGTGTTTTGTAACGCTATTTAACTAATGTATGCATTATCGATATTTTGCTTGACGAAAGCTAATGTTAGAAGTTGATAATTCCTTTAAGTATTCCATCTTTAGCATCATAAAATATTCAAAGTTCTCACTTGAAATGATTTTATTTTTCGAAATATATCACGAGCCTGGTGTGACACTTAAATTGGAATAAAAAGGATGTGTGATAGACATGTTGTGTAACATAGATGCATATGTCTGCTTAAACAACATGCAAAATCAAATATGCCTTTTATCTCAATTCAAAATAATAACAGCATGTTTATGTACGTAAAAACAAGAAAATACTATTTTAACAATGATGTATCGAATGTAACAGACTCGGATCAGTTCCCTAGTCATTTAAGCTGTCAATCAACAATAAGGACTTCACAGGTGCTTTTGTTTACACTGTAGAATTCTCCTCCTCATTTAACATTCTTTAAAAGTCAATGCAATGTTCAATAGGAATTTCAATTATCGTCGTTTTCTGATTTTTTGTTTCAAAACCTGGCACCTATTCAACAAATATGGTAGGGCCAATTAAGACACCTGTGGGCGTTAGAGAGGCTATTGTGTAGGCAAAGTGTTTTATCATCATCGCCACAGGTAACACCAGTGCACGCCAGGGCGTAACTATGTTTAGCCTGTCAATTCAGCCGATTAGCATTTAAGTTTTATAGAAACTTGATACCTATATTAACAATGCAAGGAAGGTAAGAAAAGACAGTGTGTACGTTTAGTAGTCTTTGTAGCGGAGTGGGGTAACAGAAGTATGTACAAGGCCGATGTTTACCCGGGCATAAACAAAACGCAGAATTCCCCTATGGGACAAAGCACCTCGTATCATGTTCGCCTTGAACAGACTTGTTCACACTTTAATGAAAAAGCGACGAAAGAAAATTGCCAGTTGTAAGGGTAACTTGCGATGGTTGAATTCCATTAATTATAACGTTGGGGATATTACCGAAACCCTCCGAGCGAGGGTCTCCAGAACGGAAAAAAATCCGACAAGCATGAGAGAGGTACCATGTGGACATATTGGCCAGTCCTGTATTGTATGCTTGGTGTTAAATGACATCCTTACTATGTAATTATGCTGTTGAATTCGATATTCACACTATTTCCATTTTACAAGATTTGGTATATATATCTTATTTTCGGAGGACAGTGTGCATCGGTGACTTGCACTTATTTTGTATATCTTTTGAACGTATACCTTTTAATCACTTGAAATATTTTTAAAAACACAAGCGCATATCCAATAATAACAATAATACGTATATCAAATTCAACAGAGACTGTTTGATAGTGTTTTTCTACAGTTTATGTCCAGTTAGTATTCCGATTGATGTATGTAATGGAATTATCATAGCTATACCACCCGTTATTTGCATGTCATTTAAGACTATAAATTTATCAGTGTAATTGGCATTTGTCATGATCAAATACAAGGAAGTTTAATAAGTAAACATAAAATCATCATCGTCGTGATATTTTATGGGACAATGGTTCAAGGAGCGTTGTTTATCATCGCAATACAGCGATATAATATTCTATATTTGCTTGGCTTTCATTTAGGTCATTTTTTTTTGTTAATCGGTGTCATATAATTACATACGTGCTCCTTGTAGTAATCTAATATTTTCGTTACGTATCTGTAATTGGAATCGGACATTTTTGATAATTTCAATATTTTCTAGAAATATCAACCAGAACTAAATATGCTAGGTGGATTAGTTTCGTTAGAATTTCTGACTGTCTGATTGTCATCGCAGAAACGAAAAATCAAAACAAAATGCAATATACATATATGGACATACATTGTACGAATTGTATTGCATCATTTTCTGTATTATTCTCTAAGAACTAACATCTCTAACTTAATAACAGTTTAGCCTTTTGATTTGTAATATTTAAAAAATGTACTGCATTTGTCAGTGTACATGTATAAGTAAATTTTTCTCATATTAACCTGGCATTGGGCCGACAGACTTTTTTTTATTTTATTTTGTCCGCTCTAATGAAAGTACTTCAAATGTTGCATCTAATAATAATCTAGAAAACAGCGGTAAGAAATTCTCAAAATTATGTTACATCTTATCATTGAAGACCTGTTTTTACCATTTTCGAATTGATTGGTTCGTTATAAAAAGGCTTAAGTTAATTTATTGAGTCAAATACACCCATAAAAATGCAAAAATCTTCCTATATGTAATAGGTAAAATAGGGGAGAAAAATAAAATATACACTGTCAACGCTCAAAAACTCATAATGTAAGATTGGAATATTACACTATCAATTTCAAATCATTGAAATAAAACATTTGTTACAATTGAAAAAAATAATATATGTAAATAATCATGTCTCTGGGGGTATTTAACTGGTTATCAGTGGATCAGTCATGGCCTATAATTACTCCGATAACCTCATAGGGGGTCGGATCGATACATCTTTATAGGGGGCGCACACGTCGGTGTTGAGACCTCAATTCAGGCAGGAATAGATATCACTATTGAAAAGGTATAAAACAATGCTTAAATCGACACTAATTCCAAGATTTAGCACATTAGACACGGATATCATAAATAATAAACGATAATATATATACATAATCTCATATCGTATTTCATCGTCTCTAGATAATGGGTTAACCTAATGAAACGATATATTTGTCATAAAAATGTCAATTTGTATGCATAATGAGTGCAACAATGGAAGCTAATACCCTAATTAATTCATAACCGTAATTATAAAGCAATAATATCATTAGGATGTCTTCTTGATAACAGCGAACAAGTCGCCATAATACCTTTAATTATTTAAATTTAAGTACTAATTCTTGATGAGAGAAATCAGATACGTATGTCCCAATATCATCATTCTTAACATTTTGTTTTTGGAATAAAATCATAGCTTATCTCAGTGCAACGATATAATACCAAATGATATGAACATGTTTTCGCCCATAAATAGTATTTATAATTTCTGTTTATCAGTCATCAATGCACATAAAAAGACACAACGTTACTCTAGGTGATATTTCTTTAAAATTATATTATTTCGGCCACCAGCAAACAATGCAGCATTCGTGTTCTTGGTTGAAGTTGGGGGGAGAACCAATTTCCAAGTTAGAGGTTCAATTAAATACAACTCAGGCTAATTTCATTGATGCGTTTTCATAACTGATAAAATCAAGTTTAAAATATGCTTGTTTGGACGAGGTTGTTATGAAACTCAGTGACTGGTGCTTGTACCGAGACTGAGACTGGTCTTGACTGAGAGGTCTCTCACATAGTTACCGCTATTCTACGGGCATTAGAGAAACGATGCGTATTGAATGCAGAAATGCTTGCTATATTTTTGAGTTCACAAATTACTGTATATAAACATTTCGAAATGTTATCACTGTATTAACTGTATTTCAAACCTTTTATCAATGTTGGAAACATTATACCATCATATTCATGTTTAATTATCATCGTTAAATAATATAAACACCTTTCTTGGTTAATTAATTAGTCAACTGGAGATGCATTATTAATTTTATATCATATTAATGAAAAAATCACAAATTAATTAGTATGTTATGTTGTCTGAGTCATTTGATTATAGATCTATAAATGTTTTTGTTCAATTTTACCAGATCAGAATTTCTCATAGATGACCTACCTCATTGAGAAAAAAATTATGATATGAATAAATCAGTTATGATACAAATATATGTGTATGAATTATATACAAGTTAAATTGTTTATTTAGGTCTAAATAAATTAATTGGTGAAAAAACTGAATGGGCAAATATTTTACAACTTCATTAATAGAATATATATGAAAGAAAAATAGAAACAAAAGTTTACCATAGGACAATACTTAAAGAACCTAGATCGATACAAATAACGTCACATCCGGAAACAGAATGACACATCCACACACAAAACAAAACAAAAATATAATCAATTATAATACAAAACTACAAAAATATAGTACACTACGGACTGTCCGGAAGTGTATATGACAACTGCAGTGCCCGTATCTAATGTAAGGATATAACAGCTTGTCGTGATTGATAAAACTATAGTAAAACAGTAGTATTTTTATCTCCGCGTTAGCTCAATAAGTTATTGTTTCCACAATCACATTGTTCCTTAAATACTTTTAAGTAAATGTATCGATTAAATCATCAGCGGTATACCTGACCAGAAATTCATTATAAATTTCCAAATAATGGGATTTGTTGGGTAATGTTGCTTATATGAAGCATTCATTTTATTTATTTTTGATTGTTACGAAATATTATTTTTGGGTAAGTGTTGTTGTGATAAGGGAATATTAATACCATAGATAGCGCTTTTATATACAGATGTATGGAAATAATAATATCATAGATAACACTCTATATTACTAATGAACAATGTGTGAAGCGAAAACATAGAATGAGGTTTCATTTATTTTGGGAAGAAATAGCCACCATAGAAAAAGTACGTCATAATATTATGTCTCTCGTGGTTAAATTTGATGTTGTACATGTATGCATTGTTTTAAAATGGACAATTTTCTATGATAAAAACGTTATTATCTTCGATTTTATCTGACATACAAAAATCCTAATTTTATTGACTACTGACGGGAATTAACTACCACACAGACAATAGAGACTAACTGATGCCACTATTTGGTAATGATTCAATAATCATAATAGAAACATCCTAGTATTTTCAACTTTTCTTTGTCAATACATTCATCATTGATCAGCTGATGTTGTTAATGTGTTGTTTTTTTGTTTTTTTGCTATGGTTTGTCAATAACTATCAATATAGAAACGTTAAAATTAATATCATTCATTTAATCAAAATATTAAAACAAGAAATCGTTTACTTATATTTTAATTATTGACTGTAACAAAGAACTATGATGCTGTCTTACATGCATAGTCATGGTTATGGCCAATCACACGTGACCTTGAAGTATGAAACATTCTTGATGTTTTAACTACTCACGTGCTAATATATTTTATATGCTGGCGCGGAAATAAGGAATAAAGCTGGTACAGGTGCATGGCGGTATCTTTGACAGTTTTACATCGCTAGTATAAGATTGATACGGATTCGGGTTTAAATTGGCATAAAACACTTAAATAGATTTTTTTGAGAAAATGACACCTGGTTTAGGATTTCATTAAGCGTAATGTTAAAAAGTGCAATCGTATAAAATACTTTGCAATTTAAAATTATATCTTCGTAACAGTCGTGTCGACATTAGGGATTTTGAGAAAATGAAAAAATCACTTGAGTTCTAGCCGTATATTGCTGAAGATTAGTGCGCGCTGTGGATAGGTTGTAAGCTTTATGTGTACCCACGAGAGATGGGGTATCATTTTATGATGTTATTCATTCTACGCAACGTGATAAACCTCCGAAACTCTTCAAGTTTATTCAAATTTTTGACACCGATAAACATCGCACATGCATGCTACTTCACGGCATGAAGGAGGGGTGATACCATCACTGTAAGAGTGCAGGCTTAGTGTTAACGTCGGCTCTAAACACCCTGGACCAAACCATCCAACAGATCGGCCGATACGGGGCAGCACTGAAACATAGACAGTCAGAAAGTATGGATAGATCCCCTTATTATTGACACAATTAGTCCCTGTGTGTGGGAGCGCCCTCTGCTGACTGATTGTATGTGTCATTGATCCAGGTGAGAGCTGGTCTACATAGGGAGTTGTGTCGCTTTGTACCGCCCTATGAACAGTATGTATGAGTGAGTGTGTGTGTTTGTGTGTGGCCAGCGATGAGGATACAGCTGCTGAGTACAGAACCTGGCTGCTGCTACACGGTGTATATACGGAGGACTGATTTACTACACGCCGAGCTTACAACACCTCCCCTTCATAGGCAAGCGATGAGTGATTGACATGTGTCCTGTTACATATCATAAATATGATAATGCTGTATCCGCTAGCACAGGGAGATCGTGTATTTATAGACGGCGTGTGTGAGGCGTTAGAATGTCACATTACATGTTATAGGAGATGTTGGTCAGAACTGTAATGTTTTTCAATTTTCAATATTTCGTTGATCAGATTCATGAAAAACGGTTTTCTGCTATTGAACAAATGTAAAGTATAAAGTCATTGGTATAGTATATGTATAATAATGTCATATGAAGTGTGTAAATATCTTTGAAGTAGAATTATATCAAAAGGTTCTTAACAACGAGTCTTTAGTACCTTTATCTCTTCTAGGAGATTCTTCAGACTGAAGAATCTCAAAGAAGAGATGAAAGTACTAAAGACTCGTTGTTTTCTTTTTATAATATTTCTTCGTCCGTAAGGATCATTTTTCTGATTTACAATATATATACATATATATATATTCTGATTTAACATTATCGTAAACTTTGTCATTTCATTGGTCTTCTTGATAATAAGAAATCCATTTTAATTTGTTATTAAATCAATGTTAAAGTATAATCATAACTAATGTCTCATTATATATAATAGAATGAAGCTGCAGGAAGATACATATCATGCCCTAGTGATACTATATAAATTGTTTATATCTTATAATGACTCAGTGATATTGTGTATATTGTTTGTATAATAAGGGTTCAGTGACATTATGTAAATTGTTTTATAATTAAGGATAAAAACTTAACGATGATTGTTTGTACCATGATGCCTCAATGACATTATGTATAATATTTGTATAATAATGGTTACGTGATATAATATACAGTTTTGTATAATAATACCGCAGCGACATTTCGTATATTGTTTTGCAATTAAGGCTAAGTGACATAATGTTTATTGTTTGTATAATAATTGCTCAATGACATTTTGGATATTGCTTAGTTTGATTTAAGCAATATTTTTATTGAGAGATCAGGTAGTACGAATATAATTCAAAAATATGCAATTTCCTTAAATATTGCTTGTATAATAATGGCTCTGCGATGTTATGTTTTTTGTTTTTGTTTGTATAATAATGGGTAAGTGACATTATTGATATTATCTGTATATTGATGTGAGCTCTGTGATATATGTATTGTATTATTTTAAGAACTAACTTCTATAGTGTATTTGTACATGTATATTATTTTTGGCTAAGGTGTTATATTTGTGTTTATTGTTGTGCGACAAATTTATCAACTATATAGATTTTGGGGGTAATTTATTCGACTTTAGTTTTGTGTTTCTTCATTTTAAACAAGAGTTACTGAATAAAAAAAAAGAGCAGCATGCCTAAGTCATCTTTTTCTTTGTGTGTTGAAGCTGTCACATAGGTATTAACTCTTTCACTTTGTTCTGGTTCTGAATCTATTTACACCCATTTCTATTGAAAAGAAAATATGTTGCTAATTTTAAGTATACTAAGTCACTACAGTGATGATGTTTAAGGTGTTATTGTCTATTTTTGTTGTACTATATCTGTATTTAATAGTGGTTCTATATCATATATTCTCATGAAACATATATTTATATTCTTTATTATTTAACACATTTTGTAATTCTCATTGATGGTCCTTAACAAGTACTGACTCGAACACTGTTAGGTGGTTTTACAAGAACTTATTTACGTAGAAACCTGTGGGGAAAAAAACAACATTTCTTTATAAATGATCAGCGGTTGATCGTTTTGTACCCTTTGACAATTCATATTCTGTTTTTCTGGTTTGAAAAATTACGAAAATAGAAACTTTTAACATTTTACTTCAAGGATCATTAAGCGAATACAGCTCTCTCCGAATCTTGTTCGTTTTATTAAATTTGAATAAACACTAAAAACGTATATATTTTGTTTTTCTCTTAGAAGAAGGATACATAAAATATTTGTATTTTTTTTTATCTATTTTACCTCAATTTGAATATTTTTTCCTTCGATTTGAACATTTCTTTCATGTTATCATCCGGTCCCACATAAATGGTTTACTACTCATAGCGTGCGCCGGGGGCTAGCAATCAGAGCGACTTTCAACACAGATTCATTTCTTGTTCACGCATTTTTTTAAACGTTGCGTTTATGATGCTATTGATTGTTTATTGATGCCCTGTTAGTTTACACGTGTTCAATTAGTTATTATTGCATTTTGTTCTGTAGCATATATTAGGGGGAATTATATAAAATGTTTCAGTAACAAAAGTGAAAGCCTAATTCTTTCCCTCTTTTTCCCCCAAATTGGAACGATACCTATCACAATCCAGTTCTAAGTATACTGTTTATCGTGTTTTTTAATAATGCATGTATTCGTTACATTAATATGACATATCTGACGATAAATGTATAGGTGGTCAAGCCCTAGGTCAAGCTAACTAAAGAAAGTAACATTCATGTCCAGGCTTACACAGCAGAAGGCATATTACATGCTAGTGTGTGGTGAACTATTGGTGGATACTAGTTTTATTATTGAATGTGGTGAGGTTGCATGACGTTTCATATATTGCGCCTGTTCCTTCGTGCACGGTGTTGATAGAAATTCATATCTTGGACCAAAGTCCGGACATGTTACGGTGAATCCATAGCATTTCTACAGAAGTCATAGATAGTCATTTCATGGAAGAACCGAGATGATTCTATATCTAGGGATGGTGTGTTTATTGGAAACCCGACAGACATTCAAGGACTTAAGCACTTCAATAAAGCCCGACCGAGAACCAACACCTCTTTACGTATGTACACACGTCAAAACCCCGGCACGAAACGCCGTGTGTTAAAACCTTTCCTCAAAGGTAACGTCCGTCTCCCGTCCATAACACCCGGTACTGTGAGTAAGACCAGTCCACAACTATCAAAAGTATCGTTAGCTTGCCTTTCTAAATAGGGGGAAGCATGACGTCTATCATAGTCGTTCCTTGACCTTTTCCCCCTCTTATCAAATACTGATTAAGTTTGAAGAAACAAAATTACTTACCGAGAAAACATATTGCAGTGTTTCGTTTTTTTGTTTTCCCTAAACAGATGGATATATTGCAATCGATGCTTCTTATCTGATCTACTGTTCAAATTTTAAAACCGATTCCGGATATTTCAAAGGAAACGTCCATCTGGCGTCATTTTAAACAGTAGCATGTCTATCATTATACATGGGTAATCAAATACTCGTTAGAGATGTCGTGTTTTACAGTTCCAGAACGAGGTTTCGACCTCTTCCCGCGCTTTCATACAGATGCTGAAGAGATGATGTAGATACAAATATACGACTTCCGCCGAAAATAGATTTATAGCGCTTTGAGGCAGACCAGGCTGCAGAAGGTTCCCAAACCTGACAGACCTTTCAAACACATTGTGATAAATGATGAGGAAATGCAGAAATCTTGTCCTTTTTATTCTCAAACTTTTCTTTATTTCCATCAATGAAGATTGGTTGAATACAGTAGGTTGACGGCTATGTGATGCCCTTTGGGTCTGTGCTTCGTGACGAAATGCGTAGCGCTCATAGGCAACGTCGACGCCTTCGATAGCAAGAGCTCTGCATTTGGATAGATCGTGTTTTCAGAGTTTTTTCAAGATATTTGGCTAACAGTTAACAACTTGACTTAAGAATTAAAATCAAATCTGTCTGGTAAAATCATTTAATGTTTTAACACTAACTATATCAGTAATGACCTCTTTGAATAAGACTTGGAGCAACTATTGCTGTACCATTGGTGTATTGTGTCGTTCAAAATAACATCATAATGGCGTCATGCTGTGTCTTGAAGATGGTTATACATGGATCTAATGATGTTAATGTTTTCGACACTTTTTCATATGATACCTCATATGCTGTTTCATAGTATGTTATGTATACTGGTATATTGGCAGTATCTATTACATATTACCACGTATTGTGACTAACTCCTTATTGTGTTGTCGTGTTTTGCACAACAGTCGATACTTTCAGCACATTTAAGAAAACAAGTTCCTGTATAAAGTCATTGATATGCTGAAAATACAATAGAACTGTATCACTATAGCAGCGTAAGCAAGTGTCATTTATATTTATATATAGCCCATGATATCTATATATAGCTGCTCATCACGGACCCTAACGGACGAACATACGCAGACATTATTTAATATAATTTCTGATACTCCGAACAAAACGTTCTTCTTTGTTTAGTTGATCGTAAGTTATTGTGAATTATATGATAATATCAGGAATAATATGTAATATTTATTTGAAAACGTGTTTTTTTTTAAATTTTATGCCATTTTTATATTTGTTCAACTTTCATATATATACACTATAACAGCGTAAACAAGTGTCAAATTTATGGATAAAAAGATTAAGTGTCGTTCTTACTCATAATACCTATATAACTATATAATTATACAGGAGTGTTTCTATATATGTATAGGAAGTGTCACGACTGTTGAAGGACATAAGTGACAACTAGTGACACCCTTTACCAAACATTCGTGCACTTGATAACGGCCCTAAGTCCATTTAGAGCCCAGCTTTCTACCTTTCACAGATGACTTCGCCGCAAGATGCGGTGGTTATGGTAGTCAAATTAGGTGAAAACCTGCCATTTTTCGCTGGCTACCTTTTCCGACAAGCTTGAAGGCGCCCTCAGTGCTGAAGTCACGCGTTACTGCGCCTTCTATAAAGAGGTGATGAGGCAGTTACTTCTGCCTCCGAAACCTTCACGGAGAGGATAGGCAGTTTTTCCCTTGTCGTTCAGTATAATACATGTCGGAGTAATGCGATAAACAGATTTGATGTCATGCGTCCGAGGGGACAAAGATTGAATGGCGGGGCAAATCACTTGTGGATTAGGGAGTGAACGGGGAGGGGGAGTATTGTGACAGTGAAAGCCATGTTGTGCTATCACGCCGTGGGGCTGGCGAGTTTGAGTCTATTCACCTCCGCAGGACATCAACTCGAACAATAGTCACATAATCTTCGTAAAGAATGCATCTGTTTGCCTCTACTACGCCAATATGCTGAATGTTTCTCTCATTGAAATCTTTATACTTGAGGTTACTCTATCGTTCTGACGATGGAATGTAGAAAGTGAAGGCGGACTAAAGCACGTTAAGAGAATTGTGCAGTAATGAAGCCAAGCTGACAGGTCACTTCATGATGACAGAAACCTTAATCCCAAATCGTGACAGGGTAGTCTTACACTCGTCTACAGCAAACTGTATCGTGTGTTTAAGATTTACAAGATTACAAAATATAGTTGCTATTACTCACTGTAGTGTGTAGATTTATAGATTTATAGTTAACATATTATGTATAATTATGTTAACGGATAACTTTCAACCGTATCAAAATTAAGATAAAAGTAGATGAGTTGTAAATAATATACTGTAAAAGGAAGAGTTACTTAAAAACAATACATAAACTATAAAGCATGTATTGATCTTACATAAACAATTCATCAAACAAAAAACATTTATAAAACAATCGTCAAAATTGAACGAATCTAATTAAATATAAACGTAAATCATATATATATAAATCAGCCATAAAACATGCATAAAACATAAATCAACATCAATATATATATAAAAAAACAAACATTTATAAAACATTTGTCAACATTAATAAAATCTCAACATACATTATTGTAAATCATATATATAAACAAATCAGCTATAAAAAATACATAAAACATATGTCAACACCAACACATTTACAACATACATCAATGTTAGCATCTGTGTTACTTACATCAACATAAAACATTCATCCAAATAATACATATATATATAAACCATCACAATAAAACATTTAAATATGCATCGACATAAAATATTTATAGAACATACATCAAGTTAAAACCTTTTTAAAATATACATCAAGATAAAACGTACTTTATTACAATTGGATAACACAAATTTGGTTCATGTTTGAATGATTTAATGCAAGATATACCACTCAACAATGGACTAACATTGATTCGTGTATGTTGTCAATCATTTACTCATTCGTACATATATGTTTACGTACGTAATTCGATAACTCAAGCATAAAAAATGATCTATTTTATTTACATACTCATTCATGTACTGATAACTTCATTAATTTACCAATTCAATCATGTACGATTCATTAATTCACTAGTACAACCCTTTATAATACTACTACATGATATCTAGTAACAGTCCTTTCCGTATAATGATACAACGTAATGTCAGGATGTGACGAATGAACAGTGTTTACACTATATGATATACAGAACTGCTGAAAAATCAAATAACAATAATAACAATAAAAAACATATTTTCAGAAAAAATTGAATTAATCAATATATCAAACGAATTGTACTTCTCGTTTGACTTATATTGACAAAAGAAAGAATTATTTTTTAGAAGAAAAACACAATCATGACATTATTACATAACATGCCTACTATCTGTACCCAATACACTGCCTGGCCAGCGGGCCGAAGCCCCGTACACGTCCAGAACTACATTCTGTTTTTGTCTGATGAGCCGACTTGTGTGACAGGCGCCATATAAGGTTTCCCACAATTCCCCGTCAGATGAAGAAGCCTGTCCGCTCCATCCCTTATTGTCTCCTTAATCGAGTTTGAAAGAGAGGCCAACGGCTTCCTTCAAATAAAAATCACAATCTATCAGCAGGCCGCGACAATACCAGGAGGCTTCTGTGTGTTGACACATTGTCAGATTTTTTTCTTGTTTCTTTTCGCCGCAAAGCACGACGTTGATATGAATTTACAATATCTTGTGTATTTCAAAATATTACACATTTCGATTACAATTCTATGGATGCAATACAAAAAAACCGAAAATTTTAATATATTTCGTATTCATCATATCACTTATAATATTGTATGAGAAAGTAATAGGAGCGATATTTGTCATAAATGGTGTCTGTAGCAGGTTAACTGAAGCGTTAGCTCTAACAATGTTCAGATAAATCCTTATTTATTATTAATGTAGATTATTTTTTGACCATATATTTGACATTAATTCAATTCAATTTATATACATATTTTTTAACAAGGAAAACACAAACAACATATGAGTTCCACGATTTTACGGTGAATAAAGAACAGTTTAAATTCGCTATATATAAAATACATTACGTGGTTTAAAACCCTATTAGAGTATGCACTCTTGAATTGTTCAATAGGCAACAGAGACAAAGTTCAATAGAAAACATTTTAGTTTTCATGTTGATGGCCTATTGACGTACATGCTGTGGTGTAGGACTATTATGATCAGAGAGATTATATGACTATCTGATGCAGACCGTGTATTTTACTATAGTTTAACTAGTAACAGGCTAACACATTTATCTTTTGCTTGTTTGCATTTGTCTTTTGACAGTATTCCTAACATTTAACCATTAAAATTGTTGTTCTCCTAGTGTAGTAAATGTACAACTGTTGTGTTTCTAATTAGTAATAAAAGTCCGTGACAGGATTTAACGTGTTAAAGAAATATCTGTCTGAAGTGTTGATGAGGTGACAGGAAAGTTATGTGCTAATCTCAATGATAAACTCGCTATCAGATACAGCCTAGGTCTAAATGTGTGTACGGTGATAGCAATCGAGAATTTGCACGCACATATTTGAACATAAACTAAAATTGAATGGAGAGTTTTGACGTATGCATCGACAAAATTACTCGTCGATTTAATCAATTGTATATTACAGTTCATTAATGGTTTAATGCAAAGCAGACACGACAAAGACAGCTAGTACTAAACGCATGCATTCCTGAAGCAATCAAAGAAAATTAAATATTAAAGGAATGCAATATTATCACCATAACGGTATAGACGGAATTTGTACCGTGTAGGTCAAGCACGGGCATGCAATGCACATGAAAGGAGTTTGGAATGAAGGTTATGTTGGACGGACAGCCGCTTGTCTACACCGGACAGTAATCGCCCCTCCCAAATCTCCGTGGATAAAAGCTCCCGTTGAGCCTCTGCAACAGGAACATGCTCCGCCAATTGACAGAGCGTAATTAACACCAGGGCTGACCCCTTCACGCCGGGTTGGTGACAGACACGCACTTTAGACACTCCGCCACAGATACACATTCCCTTTGATTCCTATATACACCGATAACTGATAGGTTTATCTATTATACATGCACATGCATGCCTTCCAATTACGTCCGTCATACGCGTCTAGTGGCCGGATCCAAATGCGGGTACGGACTTCGCAAAATCGAGAAAAAATGCTGGACCCCGTATTATTAAACGTTGACTGTGTTATTGGCGTTAAGGAAGTGTAATTTAAGGGAATTGTTTGTTTTATATCCAATATCAATATAAATAGTTTCATCGTTAGTCACAATGTCAAGTGCCATGGCCAAACAAGGTCATTGTTGTCAAGTAAGAATTTGTTAATATTGTCTCTTTTGTTATTATAGTTTGATGATATTTTCTGCCAAAAATTATATTATCAATAGAAATATTATCATTGTAAAGTGTGAAGTAATCAAACCTATAAGTATTTTCTATAGGAATTATTCAAAGGTAATACTTTGTTAGACAGTTTATGCTAGACTTATGCCAGTTGGGAGCATGTTCTGCTGCATGGAAAATCGTGAAATATTAGCAAAAACAGCCGAAAAACACTTTTCTGTTAGAGAGCAGTTCACGGAGATATCGCGCAAAACGATTATCTTTATTTAATTTTATTTCACATTGGTTTCAGGCCCTGTTAAAAAATCAACCGCAAAATGACTTCGAACAATGACAACACTACTGTAAACATTACGGTCGAGTAGGGTTCGAATAACACACTTTGTGTTTTGTTGCAAAATCTGTATTTTTCCTTAAGGTAAATGGAACCACCGTATCAGTTTTAGTCGCAAAGAAGAGTTCCACTTATTTTTAATTAATCAATTGTATTGTGTACTCCAACTTTAAACTATATGAAAAAGGAAGGAACATAAAGGAGTTTTTTTCTGGCTTGGAGTTACTTCCCCTATCAAGTGTTCCATAATATGCTTTGTGATCCATTAATTGAACACTTATTTTGGTGTTGTGTCCTATACTGTGATGTTGTATGACAACAATAGTAAATTGTAGGCTTTGTTATGTAAAGGTCCTACATTTTTCTTGTTTTTTTTTTAAATTTCTATTCAAAATAGTTCAAATTTAAATGAATCTTAAATGAATATTTTATTATAGAGACATTGATAATGATACAGTTTAACTTATTGCTATTCTCTAAATGTACCTTAATATATTCCGGTTGAACGAACCACTGAATAGGCGAATATATGTTGTTTAGGAGCACATCCCTAAAATTTCTGGCGTTGGTTCAAGCTATTTAAAAACACACATTAACTTTCTTAGCTCGGTTTGTTAATCTAACCTTTCAATATATAAATAATCTTTTATAGTAATAAACATTTAGGTGATACTAAAATTGACATTATATTCCACGTGAAAGGGGTATGTGAATTTATTGTTAAACGTATTAAGGTTAAGAACAACGTTCAGATCCGGTTTTGATTTGCTTGCAAATTCTCAACTCCCCTTTGCTCTCTCTCCGTGGGTTATTGCATATAACGCAGTGTTTGTTTTTCCGTGAAATGTTTATATTTTCTTTCTCAATTATTAATTTCTTGCTTTTTTAACTCTACCGGATATATTCTATATGAAATTGTTTTCTACAAAAACATGCCTGGGTTCTTTTTCCTCATCAAATATATACCATTACCCGGAACCAGCAGCGGGCTATTTCAACTTCCCATACGATAACTATTACGTTCACAGTACGTTCCCTTTTGTAACTTGGAAGATGCCTGGTAAACCAATTACGTAATCATGTCAAAACCGCATCACACTTATTTAAATTTAAACTTTGTGCATGAAAATCAATCAAATTGTCATTATGATATTATCCGGGCTACGGGTGAAAAACCTTATGAATGGAATATAAATAATGACTGAGAGCTGACCCTTCTAAAAACCACGTCCAGTGAAGTTAAACTCTTTCGGAAAACGTCTCAGAAAAAAAATTCCCGTAATTTCATATTTACCATTTGATCTTTGAACCCGACCGTCATTACGCTGGGTTGCTTATTTCTTCACGAAGAAGTTCGGTGCCGGTGTGTCTGTCAGTAGCTAGTTAAATGTGGCGATTGTTGACATTGCACACGTACTTAGCTCCCGTATAAAACTGTCTACGCTAGGTGTTGGTTACTTGTCGGCCCGAAATTCATGATCTTTGCGTTGCGAACCAAAACTTCAAAGCATTGGAGAAGCATTCTGCGGTGTAAATGTGAAGCGAGCTGACGACACAACAGATGGTAGGCTGCTGTCATGGTCCGGATACCTCTGGTGTGGGTTTTAGACAGTTCCCGGCACCAGCGAAACTTGTGTTGGAGCGTGTTTCAAAACAACATTCCCATTTCTTAATGCTTAGCCATAAAACAGTCGATTTACAAAAGCCGGATTCATCTCATGTTTTAACGAGTAAGGGGGCTTTGATTGGACAAAGTTTATACTATCAACAACGTTTGTTTAGGAATCGATAACTCTGTAATGAATCCCAATCTACCCTAATAAAATATGTATTTCAACATCTCTGCAACATCACATTGTATTGAGTGTTGTAGTAATCATAAATGATCTATAATACAAACTGAATGTTTTGATGAAAAGAACATTTTGCATTCAATCATTTACTATTTTGCATTGCGTAAAACAAATTGATATTTAATGTAATTATTTGTGCACCTTAAATGTAGCTAACTAGTTTAGTTGTATTGAATTGTGTTCCTGGTAAAAGTGCTGCTGACCCTTGCGTTCACAGAGATATACACTGTCATTTGTCATGTGTTTATCAGGCACTAAGTAATAGGGTTAGGTTGTCGACTCGAGGGATGACCGTTCATTACTGTAACATAGCCTTATAGGCGTCCGATGTTGCCTGCATTGTAAAGTTAGGGAACTTCTAACTTATCGTTGGTATTAGCACAGCATTCTCTTTAACAGAATCACGCATTGCCGTTTCACCACTATACACTTCTTCTGTTTCATAGCGTTATGTATTGTCTAGGGGAATTGGTTCTAGGCAAAAGTAAGATAAGATCTTACTAAAACATTTTTTTATTGTAAATTTGAACAGTTAAAAAATTAATTGTCATGAGAATGTAATGCAATATGATTAAATCAGTTTTCATTTTTACCAAGACATTTATTTGCTTTGAAAGGTGGATAATACTTTCTTCAAAAACATTGAGATACAATCAACTGAACATAACATCAGTACCATAAACATGATAGCTTTAAAAAAATAGCGCTGCATATTTAGTAATTTTTATTCTGTTTCAGTAGCGTTGGCGCATACTTTTCATATTCGTCTGCTGGATAACCGAACTACTCAGTAGTGAAACGGACGAATGACCACTCAAACTTTCAAACAACAACAAAAACATAATCCCCAGAGGTTGTTTATGAAGAAAATGTACGAGATATAGTCGACTGTCATCTGTCTGGTCTCTTTGTTTGGTCTGAACAATGTTGTTTCGCTCTTGTTGAGAAAGGAAACCATGCCTTTTGTCCAATTTCAATTTATGTTTAATTATTTATTATTTTCTTTTTAGTCAGTAATTTTTTTAAACTTTGATCGTAGATTTCGCAAACGGGGTCTGATCACATATATATCTGATATTTTTTGGTATGATCAATGGTCATGGGTCTGTTTCAACGATCTTGAAAAGTCTGAGAATAAAATGAAATGTCAAATGTTAATATGAAATTATTTGCATTCTTCTTTCCCAAACTTCTATCATAAATGCTAAAGTGTTTCTGTCCCAAACTTGTATCACAATTGCCAGTGTGTTGATGCCCTCGGTTTGTATTACAATTGCCAGTATGTTTCTTTCCACAACTTGTATCATAATTGCCAGTGTGTTTCCCTGCCCAACTTAAATCACAATTGCCAGTGTGTTTCTGTCCCAAACTTATATCACAATTGCCAGTGTGTTTCTCTCCTCAACTTTTGTCACAATTGCCAGTGTGTTTCTGTCTCCTCAAGTTGTATCACAATTGCCAGTGTGTTTCTCTCCTCAAGTTGTATCACAATTGCCAGTGTGTTTCTGTCTCCTCAACTTATATCACAATAGCCAGTGTGTTTCCCTGCCCAATTTGTATCACAATTGCCAGTGTGTTTCTGTCCCCAACTTATATCATAATTGCCAGTGTGTTTCCCTGCCCAACTTGTATCACAATTGCCAGTGTGTTTCCCTGCCCAAATTGTATCACAATTGCCAGTGTGTTTCCCTGCCCAACTTGTATATCACAATTGCCAGTGTGTTTCTGTCCCCAACTTGTATCATAATTGCCAGTGTGTTTCCCTGCCCAACTTGTATCACAATTGCCAGTGTGTTTCTGTCCCCAACTTGTATCACAATAGCCAGTGTGTTTCTGTCCCCGATTTGTATCACATTTACCAGTGTGTTTCTGTCCCCAACTTATATCACAATTGCCAGTGTGTTTCCCTGCCCAACTTGTATCACAACTGCCAGTGTGTTTCTGTCCCCGATTTGTATCTCATTGACCAGTGTGTTTCTGTCCCCAACTTATATCACAATTGCCAGTGTGTTTCCCTGCCCAACTTGTATCACAATTGCCAGTGTGTTTCTGTCCCCAACTTGTATCACAATTGCCATTGTGTTTCTGTTCCCAACTTATATCATAATTGCCAGTGTGTTTCCCTTCCCAACTTGTATCACAATTGCCAGTGTGTTTCTGTCCCCAACTTGTATCACAATTGCCATTGTGTTTCTGTTCCCAACTTATATCATAATTGCCAGTGTGTTTCCCTGCCCAACTTGTATCGCAATTGCTAGTGTGTTTCTGTCCCCAACTTGTATCACAATTGCAAGTGTGTTTCCCTGCCCAACTTGTATCACAATTGCCAGTGTGTTTCTGTCCCCAACATGTATCACCATAGCCAGTGTGTTTCCCTGCCCAACTTGTATCACAATTGCCAGTGTGTTTCCCTGCCCAACTTGTATCACAATTGCCCGTGTGTTTCCCTGCCCAACTTGTATCACAATTGCCCGTGTGTTTCCCTGCCCAACTTGTATCACAATTGCTAGTCTGTTTCTGTCCCCAACTTGTATCACAATTGCCATTGTGTTTATGTCCCCGATTTGTATCTCATTTACCAGTGTGTTTCTGTCCCCAACATGTATCACAACTGCCAGTGTGTTTCTGTCCCCGATTTGTATCTCATTTACCAGTGTGCTTCTGTTCCTGACTTCAATAACAACAGTTTTATACATCATTGCCAATATGGCGACATTATGATACCTAACTTTAAACATCAGTGCTAGTGTGTGTCGCCTAGCATTGCATGATAGTTTCGGTGTAAATCTGTCCCATGACTGTTAACACCATTAGCAGTAAACCTCCGTTACCCGACGTTACACACCAATTCCATTTTGCTTGCATCCACGCAAGTTATCACCATGTTACCTTGCTAGGAACAGCATTGCTAGTGAAATTGTGTGTGTTCCCTGACGTTACAGACCTAGCCAATGTGCTTTCTTCTACTAATTTGATCTACATTTGCCAATATGCATCTTTCATCGAATTTGAAGCATTGCCAGTGTGCTTATGTTCCCGGACTTCAAGAAACTTGCCAATGTGCTCCCGTCACTTCATCAGGAACAATAATGGAAGTATGTCTCTGTCACCTTATTTTACGTAACACTGCCCGTGTGCATTTTCTTTTACTGTCTCACTAAACTCATTAAAACCATATGGAGTCTGTCTCCGACATTGAGGACCCCGTACCGTTGCCAAAACCTTAACCGACGCATTGGAACCTGTTTTCCAGTATGACTATAGATTTGATAAATCATTTCGCAAAAGAAAAGCATACCTTGAATGGGAGCTTACTGTATATACGACAAAATACGGGGTAGTTAGAAAGGGATCCTTAAGCAACAATTTCAGTGTGCTTCTGTGACTAATTTCAGATGAACTTGCTAAAATAGTTTATCGCTCATAGAAAAACTAGAACAAGAACAATGTGTCACGATTTTGTTTCAGTTTGTTCGTTTGTCATACAGCAATGTTCTACCTCTCATTGTAACGCCCATTTTACATAACGTTTAACCATGAATTAATATCTGAAAGTGCCACGATTTTCGATGTATTGTCCCGTCAATAAGTTATATTTATTGACGACATTCACAAACAAACACAGTTATTATCAGAGAACATGTTAAACCCAATGACTGATGACATTTTAGACATACCTGTGCTCATGCCTGTATGAAATATCGTCTTTGACACACATATCTAAAACGAGGCGTGTGAAAACCTTGTCTATTCAAACTAGCATGAAAATTAAAAAAAAATACCAACAAATCCAGCTGTGTAATTTCATACTGCAATATACATGCAGGGCTGCGGCGGCCGAGTGGTTAAGACGTCTGACCGTCTACGATCACAAGTCCTCCACCACTGGGTGACGGGTTCGAGGCCTCGTTGGCCAATCTACTGGTCGTCGGTCAGTGTTTTTTCTTCCCATGTACTCCGGCTTTCCTTCAGCATCAAAACCCAGCACGTCCTTCAATGACAATAGCTCTTAAAAGGAAGTGAATCACAAAATAATACCGATATGCACTACCAAGTCGGCAAGGCTTGTTCGAAATTCTTCTTTGAATACTTTACTAGTATATTTTGTGTATGATGTAAAATGACAATATTTGATAATAGCTTAAATATCAATTCACCAACATTTTGTAACGACATTTAGCATCATATTGATTTTATACATGTATGTAGATTATTTGATTTCGTTTTACATTTAATAACGTTTGAAAACTTGACAGAATTCTTGACAGCTTTTAGTATAAATACAATGAGTGTTATATAACAAATTCACATAAAGGCAGTCTTGCATAGAGAAACACAAAGTATGTGTGACCTAATGGGAATTTAGGAAGAGCACATTGACAAATTCAAAATGACATCAGGTTTCCATTGAACCAGGACAGACAGATTTATTTACTTTGAAAATCATAACAGTGACACGGAAAGTTAAATTCCCAGTACATATACTGTAATACAGAAGTGCAGATGCCGCGACAAAGTCGATCGGCCCCGAGTCATGTACTTTTACTATTATTTATTTGATTTTACAAATATGTGTCGTAAAAGCGCGTGTACCCAGTGTGGGAGCCCTAAGAGTACGGATGACTCTGAGATAGTCATCTATACGCTTGTCACCGACCCACACCATCCTGACGTCATCCTCGATTACCCGCGGATTCTCAAGGCTCCATCATAAGTCAAAACGCTCAGACGCTTTGAATGAAAACTTAGCTTTTATGGCAGGTTCAAACGTTTGAGCGCTTTAATTTAGGCGATCGATCTTTATGAAATCGGATGTCTGAAATAGAGGTTACGAAGGCTTAATCTGATGAATTGCAATCGATGTAAACGAAATCAAAAGGTTACGTAGGGTACACGATTGGAATCTGTACGTAAGGGGCATATGCATAAAAAAATGTTTCTATGATTGAAGTTAAAGAGAATTAAAAAAACAAATGATGGGCGAGGTGGATATAGATTTTGCGAATTGCTTTCGGTTTTATAAGAATCAAGTTCAATGACTATCTTCATTATAATTTTTATATGGTTCTTCAAGGAGCATTTGTTTATTTGCGGCAGTTTCATCTTGTTGTCAGTGAGATTTACATACAATTTATTCTGTTATATGTTTACACTGCTGGCAAGAAAGAAAAAAACACAGACAGCGATGTTGTCCTTATGGCAAATGTTGTGGTCGACAGATGGAACACATGACAATAGAAACGCCTAACCTGACTGTTGTGGTTCAATGATCGTGTTGGTTTTTATGAAATCTCACCGGTTCCTGTTGTCTACTCGTATTGACTTCCGACTTTGTCCTTTTGTGATATCTCGGAATGACCAACGTTTCCTGTCCCACGAGTGGCTCCCGGTGTGTCCAGAAATGTCACAAACGTTCTAAGATGACAATTTTATCGTTTCCCGATCCAAAATAGGAATGAAGACCATGGTTACTGTTTTTTGCAGTTTGAAATCTGTCCGGTTAAAGGCTATGTCTAATTATCTAATTTATCAAAAGGCAGTGCCTATCGAAAACATCTAGATATTTAGAAAATACTCTATAAAATCAAGTTATTGTAATTTATAAACTCTATCAGCAAGGAAGAATGCAGTGTTACTGTTGAGACAAGCATAACAGGTAGCGATCGAAGGGTTTAAAAGATGTTGTTGCCAGATAGTTTGGACGTGAAAAGACTCTTTTTGTCAAAAATTAGGTAAACATCAATATAAAAAAAGCTGAAGTTTCCAAGCATAAGCACCCAAGCAAAACTCGTCACTATATTTCTGAATGTAAAAATGTAAAAATCATGAACTCATATTGGACAAAAGAAATGCGATTTTATTGTATTGTATTCGAATTTTGTGTGGAATATTTTTCTTGGAATACGAATGTATTTCGGTTGTCGCCATAGGTTACTGTCTAAAGAAAGCTTTTTGCTGGTTAGAACATCAGTGTGATACAAAAGAAGTTTTATAGTTTTTAGTGCTTCTTAATAATCACAGGTAAAAGATAAAAATTACACTCAAACTTAATAAAAATGACAAAGACATAATTTTGCTAGTGAAAATGCAGTGACTTCAGTTAAAAGACATGTAACGCTTTACCGTATTTCTCTGTTTACTGTTTACAACTGTAATGAATTAATACATGCGTCTTCTATTTTCGTTGCAGTTTCATAGTGCCTTTTCTTGGCGTTGCCAGCTTCTCTCTTAATCTATGTAGATGATTGTAGAATAGGGGAAAAACCTTTCTATATATTTTCTGACAAAGTCATCATCATTTCAAAGATACCCGTAATTCACTTGTTAATTATTTCTTACTATAAACATAGAATGCTACAACAAAGATTGTTCGCCTTTACGCCTCCTTGAAGAAATTGCCGAATTAGTAGCTGACTACAAACTGAAAAAAATCAAAACCAATACGTTTATGTAATGTCTGGGTAGTGGTCTGTTATGATGAACAAATTCATCTATTGGGTAAACTTACAAAACGTAATTAGTTCATTCAGGTTACGAAATCAACATAATTTGTTGATAGGTATGAACATATTCTATATCTAAAGAAAATCACAGGCAACTAAGAAGCATGATAGCTCTGAGAAAGTCAAACAGTCAACGAACTGGAATGTAGCTAGATCGTGTTACCATGTGATTAGCTGTTTAATAAGCCTCAGCTATCCAGTTATGACAAAAAATTGACGTTTTTTTGTGTGTACCATGATTACTTGAGTGAAACCGCAATACGCTTGGTCTTGTCACCAATTACGGAAGTAACAAGTAACAATGTATACGCTATTTCTGTAGCGGTGTTCCATGCGTAATCAGTTCAAAATAAAAGGTTCTCTAGCGAAGCAACGAGAAGAAAAAAAAACAGCCGGAATGAACTGATATTAACATTTTGCAAAATCATGACCTACTTACTTTTGAAATTATATTGGAATTAGAATTGTGTCACCTCCAGTGCAAGCAATACTAGTTGATCAGCAGATATTCATAAGTTTAGAATATATGTAACAATACAATATAATTGTATTACTGTTTATGCGTAAGCCGTCTTTCATTTTCAATGTGTTTAATTTGTATCTAATCCTCAAGGGGCCAACAATCATTTCCCGACTTATAATTGCGCGATGTTCTTATTAGCCCGCTCACTGTTTATAAGTAATCTTTAATATAATCGTATTTATATCACATACACATGATTCATCTTTAGTGGCAGTCTTATTTCGCAAAACAATAC
Source organism: Mizuhopecten yessoensis (assembly GCF_002113885.1). NCBI lineage: Eukaryota > Metazoa > Mollusca > Bivalvia > Pectinida > Pectinidae > Mizuhopecten > Mizuhopecten yessoensis. The sequence continues at coordinate 574,454 of NW_018408747.1, read as the reverse complement.
AACTGTTGATAGATTTCAAGACTACCATCGTTCCTTGACAATTGCTCTAGCAATTTGCTTGAATAACTCATAGCGATGTAATCAAATATCACACAACATTTAATCAAAGACTTTCCTGCAAAAAGGTCGACTGAAAATGGCATGAAAAGGAATAGTAAATTACTTTCTACATGTGTTCCTACGGTTACACAAGAATATTTTTCCATACATGACAATGTCGCAGTCAACTCCAGATGTCTCTCACTGCCATACAAAGGTCGACATGGCGGAAAGGTTCGAAGGCCGTCTTTGTTTCTGCAAAGCATGGCGTCACGGCAGGGCTCAATCCAAGTCTCGCGGCATACACGTCACTCTACCGCCTGGCTTGGGAATTGTTCCGCGCGCGCAAGTCATGCTAGCTACGTAATGGTCAGCTCGCGGATGTCTAGCGGAGCACGTGCGTGTTTTTGACAATGGCCTTTCGGAACCAATATGTATCCAGCGGTGACATTGTTGTAGCTGGCTGTCGCCTTCGTGTCCCCTCGGAAGGCATGGCGTGTTGGTTCCAAAAGTAAATCGATTTTATAATTACGTGCCATATCGAAACAGTGAAAACCCATATAGATCTTCTATACGGTGGGCAGATCGGGTGGGGAAAGCCCGTAATAGTCGGCATGACTGGTTGGATTGGTCACTTTCAAGCTTATCCATGTGTAGAGATACAGTTTATACCTCCAGCAGAGCCTTGTAGGGATCTAATATATAACAGTCAACAACCATATAAAACCAGTGTATTTTTATTCTAGGTTTGCATACATAAGCTTTTAATTGATATGGAATGTTAGCAACACTATCACGTTCATGCCAATCAGTGGGTTTCTGTTGGCGAACAAAACCTGCTAATTAACAAATATCTGAAGTCAATATACATGTTTAGACCAACGTTATTAACGGCGTAAATAAAACGGTCATCATATTAGGTTATGATGGCCAAAGGTTATAAAAAAATGTGTTTATAGCAATAAGATATGCGATTCCTTGCTGTTGGTATGCATGCATGTTGATCTGTCTTTCTTTCATTTTTAATTACATCTTATATTAATAATTATTATTCTAATTGCATATTTGGTAAACTATATAATGAAGTTTTACCTGCAAAATATGGGGAGAAATATTGATGTTTTTTCACTGCAGGGAGAATTATCAAAATGATATAATTCACTTGTGAATAAAAATCTCTCGGATTAGACCAATGAAAACATAGAATACAAAATCAATCTTTGTACAAGGTCACAATGTACAGAGATTTCGACGTTCTTCGGTACTCAGGTCGATTGTTACAGAACCATTTTTCTTCCCTTTTTTAAGTTCTTAAAAAGGAATAAACAGAAACACTTGATTGAACATTTTTACTCGTGCTGGCGCACAAGTGAACATTTGAAAGAAGTATGCTATTTTCTGTCACATATATAAATGACATTTAACAGGAAAACGTTAGACATTCTTTACAAAAGTCAGATTCTATTATGTGGAACTTGAATCTTTAATTTGTCTACGCCTTCATTGAATCGTTTTATTATGTAAACAATTATAACTTATTTTGTCGACCTTTGTGTCGCCACTGTTCTTAATGTACACCAGCTCAACAAATTCTTCTTTATTTAGATTATAAAGCAGTGACATTTTGTTTAATATTGCCTGTCAGTCAACACTTTTAGATTGTGTTCTACATTTGTTTTCCACAAACATGATCAGATGCTATTTCAAATAGTTGAATTGTCATAGTCTTTCCCGTGAATGTTCTTGTTCAACGTCATTCTTTCAAACGCATGGTAAGTCGGATGATATTCCGAATAGACAAACTACCGTAGTCCTTCCAGTGAAAGCTCTTGTTTTTTTTTCAATTTTCCTTCAAAGGCATGGTTAGTCAGATGATATTCTAAAGAGATAAATATTTTTTTCCAGTGAAAATTCTTGTTTGGAGAATGTATGACAAATAAGTCATCTCGATTATATACTGCATACCGCCGCAGTGTACCTTTCGCCTTTTCGTTTTCTGTAATGAGGGCAAATTTATCATTACAGCGAACATTAGTACACAATGCTACATATATAGCAATAACATGTGAAGGGGGATTTAACACACTGGGCAAATATTCCGTCTTTGCGTATTGCAGAGTTATCTTCTCTTGGGAGCAGGGATTGATTGTTACGTCACTTGTTTGTGAGAGTAACGTCATCAATTTTTGAGAAAACGACGTAATTTTCTCACACAAACCAATGACGTAACAATCAATACCTGCTCCCAAGAGAAGATAAATCTGCAATACGCAAAGACGGAATAGATTTCGACGGCGAAGGACCGAAATTTGTCTTTGCGACGGTTTCCTGGTATACCGTAGTATTCCTTGTCGTGGTGCAGTCTCAATCATCATACGGGTAAATAACTCATTATAATAATTGATACAAATATAAAATCTATTTTGAATGACTTTCACATAGAGATAGAAAAACAATAACATAATTATATAGACAGATTTAACTGAGCATTACCATGGCGAGATGAGAGAGGAGGCTAAACCATGCAATACTATATATATAGAACTATAGATTTCAATACCGATGTGCGAAGACGATACAATAATAAGTGTAAACTAAAGCCCAGTTAGAACACAATCTCAATAAAAGTTCATTTTCTCGGGACCCTTAATAAATGTACAAGGTTTATAGGACTCACACAACTAAATCACTTACTATATGTAATTATTAAGCTTTTGAGCTAATAGCGTTAATATTTGAAGTTTAAACACTAGTGACATCTGTCTAGATTCACAGATACATACCTGACAAAGGATTCAAAAGGCATTATTTTTGTGAGTTTAGCGGCATGTAAGAACGCTTCATGCGTCTGCTTTTGACAACCGGAAGTTTACAAGCCAGATCGGTGAAGTGGGACGGGAATCCCCCCATGACATTTGACCCCATATCAAGCCGCCATCACATATTAAAATCTACTAAAACTATACATTTTTCCAAAGTTCAATATCTGTAGATTTCATTCAATGTAAAATATGTCAACAATTACCTATTTAAATTACTCAGAGGCACTGTATTAAACCGGAACAGATTACAATCGTATGAAACACTTGCTGATTGGCTGATTTAGTTGTATGAGTCCTTATAAGGCCGAATGTTCAGGAAAGGTAATCCAATACAGTTCTTTCGACGACATCCTCAATGAAAGTTTAGGTCAAAAATCATATTACGTCCCCAAAGACCTGGTCATGATAATGTCAACGAAACTACAATAAAAAATGATCTCTGCAGTCTTTCGGCTTATCATTATATACGAACAATATCGTTAACGTTTTGTAGGAATATATATTTAAGGATAGATCGTTCATAGTTCTCTATATGGTGTGTCGACTTCAATGTATTCAAAATAAAACCATGTACAGTATTTCCTAAATAGATGACTTTTCCTAGAGGAGAAGCCAAAGCTTTCATTAATCAATGGGATTGGTATATTTCTTATGTCGGTACCTCAAGCGCCGCTGGCAGATAGTATCACATGATTTATATAAATAGCTCCTCATTGGTTCGTTCTCCGACTTAAAAACACACCTCAATGTCAATATCATATTAAACGCCTTTTATCTCCACAGAAAAATGGACAGATTTGAGATTATTGGCTCCAGCGATTACTCTTCTATCGAGGGTTACGTAGCCATTTCGGCAAAATCGGGAAATATATGACCCTGTGAATTGAGATAACGAGTCATTGAAAAGATAATGACACATTGAAAAGAAAGCATCACGATGATAAGTTATCTTTGGGTTCAAGAGTAGTGCGGCCATGACAGTTCTCCGTCATGAGTCAGTTTGTCTTTCCAAAGTGCCAATTTTGCCGGTAAGTGATGTGTATATACAGTATTATCTGGGCTGTTATGGCATTTCCAACGCTTAACATGCTCCCTAACGTCATGGAGACTAAGCACGTAAACAAATATTGATCAATGGATTGCTCGAAAAAACGAAAGTCCTTTCCACCTGCTCCTGTACGAGAAGCTATCAGGAGATGTCGGGCTGATCAATCGAACGCGCTCTCCCTTCGGACGCAGTAAATAACACGGGCTTCGGCGCTCAATTTCCATCTCCATTCAAAGTTTTCGGTGTGAATTCCCTGTTGTCTGTGGATGGGTTACATAGAATCCTATATCAATCCCCTCTAATCCGATCACTGGAAGGCAAGGGGAATATTTTCGTTTACATTGCTGGGCTTATTTCGATTAGAAATGATCTTTGCACAATATCCTGGTCGGTCCTGATTGGACTGAGTCCTCCAGGGACATATTTGCTTGTGAAGTAAAATGAGTGACGCTCGGATAGCGATTTAGCATGCTTTGACTTCAATTTTCAAATGAAAAGAGAATCCTATCATGACACAACAACAAAGGTAGAGATTGGCTCCCTAAGGACCGTACCTAAGACTCTTATTTATGGCGAAGTATGAGGAGCACCTACCCAATTCCATGTAAGGAGGCCATACATTATCTCCACTAAACACCCGTCTGATGGCAAAGACGCGGAGACAATATGTCTCTTAGTGTTTCAGGCTACATCTACCGATAATTACACACGACAAATTGCAGACGCCATATTGGAAGGAAGCGAATGACAAACGAGATTGCGGTTAGAACTGTTGGGATAAAATTAGACGTCAAACATCGTCATACAAACGAGGAACTAAACATGCTCTAAAGAGATGGGAACCAGTAACAATTTAACAATGTATCAGGAAGTAATTAAATGTGTTTTATATCACGCCAGGCACTGTCATTCAGAACACACTATACGTTATATAAGCATCTTTATTTTTTTAAAGACAAAACGTTACTTTTCAAAGGTATCTCTTTAATTGCTCTTCATTGTATTTCACTAAAAAATAGACACAACAAATTTACACACCTAATGGTTTCGGGAAGATTAGCCCTGCTATGTCCGACCGAATGTTATCGTAAGAGGCGATGTTTCCCCCAAACAAACGTCCTCATATGACCTTAGCGGTTGTATGAACGTTAAACACCACACATACAAACGAAACACAACATTGAAAACAGATTATCAATACTTTCACAAAGACCTGCGAGAAAAATAATATCTTAACACTTTGAGATCCGAGACTTGTTCTCCCGACTCAGGGATTCGAACCCTCATCTACAACCAAACCGCAATTGAATGTCCTACACTATACGGCCAACCGGGCTTGTCACATGGTTTAGACATCACGGTCGCCCGGGGACCGGGGCGGTATACAATAGAAGCAGACACGCTCTGGTGAACATCAGTTTTATTTGAGAAATATATTCATTTGCAGAGATAAACATCAACTAGAAATAAACTTTATAATACAATATCTTATATGGAGGTTCCGCAAATGACTTCCTACCTTTTAGATTTTACTATACTCAAACGTTAACTTTTCAGGCCGTAAGCTACAGAACCAGGTATACAATACCTGAGTTTGTAATAGGGACCGTTCTAAAACATAGCTTGACCGTATCTTCTTGTTTACGGTTATGTGTAGGTTATCATTCACTGAATTTATCGACGAATGAAGCAAAAATGAGCTCCAGACAAAGCTATGCTAATGTACAGTCGTTATTCTATCGTGTACGCCGCTTTGGTACATTTTGTAACTATTACTGTAGTCTGGAAACAATTTACAATATTGTACAAAGCTATGATAATGTACAGTCGTTATTCTATCATGTACGCCGCTTTGGTAACTATTAGTGTTGTCTGGAAACAATTTATAATATTGTACAAAGCTATGATAATGTACGGTCGTTATTATATCGTGTACGCCGCTTTGGTAACTATTAGTGTTGTCTGGAAACAATTTATAATATTGTACAAAGCTATGATAATGTACGGTCGTTATTCCATCGTGTACGCCGCTTTGGTAACTATTGCTGTTGTCTGGAAACAATTTACAATATTGTACAAAGCTATGATAATGTACGGTCGTTATTCTATCGTTATTGCTATTTATTGTTCATTTTCGGACTGTGCTTTGTCTTTAATCCGAAATAATATTGAGTAATCGTTTGCAGAAGATAACATGCAAATTAATGATGAATAGTGGGAAATGACAATAAAAGCACACAATATATTTGTATTCATTAGATAACGCATGCGAAGAGGTCTCTCATACATAAGATAGTGTTGCTGTTTTCTCATTCTGTTCTTGTTGATTTTATGTTGATGTTTTCTCAATTTGCTGTCTGTATGTTGCCGTTTTCTTATTTTGATGTTTTGCTTGTTGTGTTTTGTCATGTTGCTGTTTTCATCTCTTTTGTCATTTTGCAGTGACCAAGTTATCCTTAAGATATGCTTGTGCAGTTTTATTCAAGAAGTACTCATGGAAGAGCTCCATGCTGTTACTTCGAATTTAGGTTCCATTGAAAAACACTTTTCAGTGTAAACCTTGATCAGCGTATTGTTATATTTCCCTCAAAATACACGACATTATTCATATATAGCAGTTCCAAATAAGAGAGAAAAATTAACGGCAGAAGTTAAAATATATTTTTCCGATAATGTCATCTGTGTTTAGTTTCACAACATTAAGTTTCACATTTGGTGATTTTATTGAACCAGGAAAATAATAAAGTCGGCAACAGCGTATAATGTATTTAAAGAGACTTCTAGCGATTGGTTTTGTTTTGTTTTAATATTGTTTGACGTCCCATGAACAGCTAAGGTCATTCAAGGACGTTCCACCCTGTATGCGTGCTGGAGACAGGGTATGTTTGTGTACTTGCCTCCTTGTGATGGCGCGGATCTGATGCCGACTTTATAGTGCTGTATCACTGAAATACCACGCCGAAGCCACCCAGCGTTGTGAACATAACACATAAGATATAACTTTGTTTCATACAGTAAATATCCACGAGTTAAAATTAAAACATCGCACAATAAGTCTTAACATTACGATGTTCCCTCTTTAAGATAAATTTGCATGACATGTTTGTGGCCAAGCTAAAACATGAGCAATATTGTGTGTAAAATGAATATTCACTCAATTACCTAGAGTTTAATTCGCTTTTGTGAAAAAAAATGAATTCCCGTTGATAAACAGAATTTCCTGATTAAGCTATTTCATGCCATCACTCGTGCTTACAATTAATGAATAATTAAGATAAGTTATAAAGACCTCCCTTCAAAGGCTTAACAGCATGCATTGACACAAGTGGGATAAGAGAAAGCTGCAGCACCAACGATGTTAAATATGCTAGGCGATGTTTACCCTAGCTATTTAACCCCTTGAAGATAGTATACATGCAAACGCACCGGATCCGGTTATCGATAGCTTTAGATACGAAAGGTGTTTACACATGAGAACGTTTTTGGAAATACGTTTATTGTGTTGAAAACCCAAATGCAGATTGGCACATTTTACCTGAAATACTTTGACAAATTCACTTTATATGAATACATATGAATAGTTAAATAACAAATTGAATAGTAAACTTTAGTCATTTTATTTGGTTCATTATAAATTACACATAAAAACACAAAGGAGCTGTCAAATCAATGGGATTATTGTATTCAATTACATGATAAATAGAATTTAGTTATTCTCGTAATATATTGGGGCCTAACAAACCTGCCTTTCACAGACAGTATGACTAAAATGTTGAGCTGATTCATTTGATAAATAAAGGATATTCAGATTATAACAAACGGGTCGTATATAATTTCAACGCTTTTATTTTACCAGAAATTAAATGTTTGAAATGAGATGAGTTCAAGATCTCAAACAATATTCGATAAAATGTTTACTGATAGCTTAATTATCCATGTTTTCGTTTCTTCCTCTTGTAAGTGTCCGAAAAATACCATATATGTTCTATACAACGCATGCTACATCGACAGATTGATGTAATCGATTTAAATATAAGTTTAACTTTAGTCTAAAAAGTGAATCTATTGATACTATAGGAACTAGAACATAACACGATTTATGTCCGTAGAAAAAACATATGGGAACATTATGGACGGAAAGATTTAAATAAAATATCATAAGCATGATATTATTCATTATTGTCTTTTCAAAGTGCAATTGGGGTTATCATCTTGTTTCATAAAGCATCTTTGTCACATAAAAGACGAGCGTGGTCATCTCCACAAGCTCAAAACAATGTTCTTCACAAAAATATGATACTTATAGAAAAACATGCACAAGACGGATTTCCCATAATTATACAAAACAAACAAAGGCTAATCTCGATAATTCATAATATCTCTGTTATGTATAAAGTCAAGAGACAGGCAGTTTTATGTGGCCCTTTTGGTCCATCTGATGGCCCCTTATGCTGTCCTTATCAAGAGTCGGCTGTACTTGGAAGTCTGGCGGGATTCCGGGGATGGGTCTTCCGAATGTCATTACCATTGTAAGCATGCCTAATGAAGGGTCTGCCACTGACAGATGGACGTATTCCTGACCAAGTCGGAAGTAAAGTCGAAGGCTTAGGTGGTCTTAACAGGGCTAGGCCGTGGTCGTATAGATCTGACGTCAGTTGTACGATCGTATCGGGGGACGTGGATAGCCGCCATAACGTGGATAAACCCAGCTGAGCTGGAAAACAATGGAACGACAAACAATTCAGCATAGTGATTTGCATAGTAAGTATCTGGCTCGTAAAATGAACGTGACAAACCGGTGCACGTGCTCGCGCGATAACTTCCGGCCGAATAGCGATACATTTTACGTGTCTGACTGCACTGGGTATAGTATGTAGCCATTTCACAAGGATTTACAAAATAACTGAATCTCGTCTTTACGCTGATACCGAGGTACATCTCACGCGCAATTTACCGACAAAATATTCCAGCAACGAGGATGCTATTGCTGGAAGAATTTCTCTATTACCCTTAGAAGGTTAGGCCCTGAAACACTTACAGCTGATTCTTTTCCAATAAAATACCCCAAATGTGTTTTGTATTGCGATAATGTGAAATTTTCATGGTACGCGTATTTGCATTTGAACTGTCTTCTGGCTGCCCATAACCATTAGTGTATTTTGACAGTGTTCTGTGAAGGGGTTTAATGGTACGGCTATGTTCCACGCGTCACTGATATACTGGGATCTACGACCCAATAGACTGGACTGTTCAGTTGGTCTTTTGTATGAAGCGATCCGCGCCCTGCTGTTTTATTGGCAAATGAACAGTTTTCATATTTCGCGGTTTTGTCGTCAAATCTATGTAGAAAATCGGCCTTTGAAGTAATAATATATATTTGCTTCTTTGTACAGTTGTACATTTATGTTTAAATGTTTTGGGGAATGATGCTGAAATAAAAGATAATGCCTGATTTTTAGGTAATAAAGCGATAATAAAACGATCCTCTATAGGGTGTAAACAGATACAGGACATTGAAATAGTCTGATCAAAGAAGTGTTTCTCCCAATATTAAAACATGACTTTGGAGTTTGTATTGTTCCACGCTTTAACCGGTTAAGGCACTCCTGTTCCCCACCCTCCTGGGCCTGTACTTCGAAAAATACACCAATGAACAAAAAACACCAATATCTTTAAGACAACTTGGCGCGTTCGGAGCTCGACAGACTTTTGATTGAAGGGATATTGAGATGGTTTTCAACACATTGTACAGAACGTGTGAGGTATATCAACTTTCACTATGTAAAGATCTCGACATACGTTTCAATGAACGAGAAATATCATAGTCCCCTGTGGTAGATTTAGGTAGTTTATGTATATTAAGATGTTTAAAATTCTCAGATCAATTTTGATTTATCTTGTTTTACCTACTTTACTGGAATCAACCTTAAAATCACATGTTAATGTTATCAATGCCCAGTAAACAAGGGAGATAATCAAAATTTGTTTTTATTTTATGTTTTTCATTTTTTCATTTTTCTGAAATTTATCAAATATTGTAATTCGATATGAAATTATGGAATGTATATTTATTATACACATGGAAACTGATCGGTAGATCATTTCACCAACTTGAAGGTATAATTAATACTTTGATAACAGCAGGTGAATATGTATAATAACATGTACAAAACAAGAAACTCAGATAACAAAGGAAGTCTTACGACTGCCAGCTTGTCCGGGCCTCAAGTTCATTATCTACGGACCCAGAACATCTAGCCAAAAAAGCACAGTCACTTCAATCACCAAGGAAGCATGGATGTCGCTATGGTCAAAAGTCATTACTCCCAGCATGACCATATACTGTCCGTATTAAAACGTATTTCCCTTCGTTATTTGAGTGTCCATGTTGTTGTTATTAATATTATGATATGTATGTACTCGAAATTAACATTACAGTTCATTTCCTATTAATATTAAATCGTGTGATTGAAAACTTCACAGCCAAACAACACTGGGATTAGGTTGCGGACGTGGTCAGCACAAAAATAAAGCATCTTCAACAAAAAATCGTAATATTCAATATACACTGAACCTGTGTTGTTTTGTATTAGAGCTAGGCTGTGCGGCCCTCCACGTGATACCGCTGAGATTTGTATTACAGTTAACATATACATTGTAGCAAGGTAACTGATACAATGAACCTGTGATTTGTGTTAGGGTTAAGGGTGTATGCTGCCCTAATCCGTGTACAATGTACCTGTGATTTGTGTTAGGGTTAAGGGTATACCTTACTCATTATACCTGTGTTATGTGTCAGGGTTAAGGGTGTATGCTGCCCTAATCCGTGTACAATGTACCTGTGATTTGTGTTAGGGTTAAGGGTATACCTTACTCATTATACACTGTACATGTACCTGTGTTATGTGTCAGGGTTAAGGGTGTAGGCTGCCCTAATCAGTGTACAATCTACCTGTGATTTGTGTTAGGGTTAAGGGTATACCTTACTGAGTATACACTGTCCCTGTGATAAGTGTTAGAGTTAAGGATGTATGATAGAGTTAAGAGTGTATGATGCCCTTATTTGAATACAATTACCCCATGATTTGTATTAGAGTTCAGGGTGTATACTGCCTTACTCATTAACATTATACGTGTGATTGTGTTAGAGTTAAGGGTGTATGCTACCTTGCTCATTAACACTATACGTGTGATTGTGTTAGAGTTAAGGGTGTGTGCTACCTTACTCATTATATACTGTCCCTGTGATAAGTGTTAGAGTTAAGGGTGTATGATGCCCTAATCAGTATACAATGAAACTGTGATTTGTGTTAGAGTTTAGAATGTATGCTGCCTAGGTCATATTAAACTCTACCTGTAATCTATTTTAATTTTTCTATTTTACAATGGGGGGGGGGGGGGGTCTATACTACTACGTTATCCACTATACCTGCGATTTGTGCTACAGTTGTATTCCTTTATATTTATTCAATACAAATGTATATAAAGTAAGTCAAGCTTACCGAAATTATATCGGTGCATGTTCTCTTATGTACCATCCTAACGTGTATGTATTTATAAAATGACATTGCAAACACCAGTCAATACCTTGTCATAGATATGGCAAGTATGGACAATAATAGTACAGCTTATTCAGGATTTGAGTAAATGATTCGATTCTATCTATAACAGTTAAACAAACATGAACAGTGCGTGAAAGTATCTAATCTACACTCAAGGCTTGTTTCCTGTATTACAAGTTTAACTTATCAAATTTGCAAAATGACATATTTTGAGATGTACAAGTATATGTATGCTGAAGTCCAGCTATGTGTTTTAATTGTGTGGTTATGCCGAATATCTTAACACCTGGGTTTAGTTAAAGTTTGCATATTAGCGAATGTACTCAGGGAGAAGAATTCCCTTTGAGCAGGCTCCTTTGTTTGGCGCTAAGGTAATGGCATTAAGGTAATACACCACTGGACAACGATGTTCAAATATCGGTTACGTCTATCAAATTAAATTGTACTTTATAAAGTATTACTTCCGTGTCCATTTAAAGGTTCCAATTGTCGTTTTCTTTTGTCACTACAGACTTATATGTGAAATGTTTATTACGAATAGAGATAATCTAAAACGAATCAAATATCGATCCCCGTAGAGGCTGACAACAATGATATGCTAATAAAGAATCCCCGGATTACCGGACAGGACTTTAGCTAAAACTACAATTGTATAACGTTGTATTCGGACCAGTGGGATATCCCCTCCCAAACATCCATCATCTCAAGTCCAGTTTCCGACGCCCCGGGCCGTGGTGATACAAACCGGAGCCCATAAATCACACATGTGACATAGCCATCCCTAGGGGCTCCCACACCCGTCCTTGTCCCCTGCCGGTCCCGGCTTTCATGGATTTGTATGGAATTCCTGACGCTGATCCGGGCGGCCATTAAGGACTATCAGTACGCTATCTCGGTTTTACCGTAGTTTGTGCGGTATTCACTGGACAGTAAGAATAAATGCGAACGTGTACGGGTGATTAGCGATAGAGGTGTTGGCGGTTACACTCGTTACAATAGTCTTCACACCTGATGTGATAGGTATCTCTTACCTGGAGACCAGGTGTGTGCCCCTGGGGTGTCAGAGGCGTAAGACACCCAGCGTCTTCCCCTCCCCTCACATTCAAATCGAATTATGTTCTCATCAGCATTGACAAGTTACCGTCATGTAGCCTCGGCCAATTCACCGCTTACCGTACCAAGAGCAACAACGGAAGCTGGTTTTGTCATAAATGGGGAAAGTCGTAGCTAATGTTATGTTATTCTGAAACATTAGCTCTGAAATTGATCGGAATGGGAGTTATATTAATTCCGCTCAGAATGAGTCTTAACAAATTGATAGAGTATAAACGTGAGCCTTTTCTGCAATTCACCTGTGCATATAATGCTGAAAAACGTCGTACACCTGTGAAAACAACAGAAGATGATTTTAAAAACGTACACTCTAATGATTTCTTTATTTTGATATGCTAGTCAATATCCTCAGAGAAAAATGCTCTCGTGGAGAATACACCGTTTTTCACCTAACGCACAAAACATAAAATCCTCGCACGTAAGAAGCATTAAATAAAGTTAGAAATTAGCATCCAAAATAAAATAATTTGCATTATTAAATATAATATGAATTTCAATGTCCCTTTTTCTCGTTTTCTTAAGAATACCTTTATACATTTTCCCCAATTTCTCGCTAAATCCCTTCACCACACCAAATTTGTTCTGCAAAATTGTGTCTGTATAACGAGGTTTTACTGTTTATGTTCGATACACTTCACCAATATACATGATTATTTGATGTTTTTCTTTAAAATATAAACTTTATTTGTTGTACACCAATTATGAAAGAAATTACTCAACTTATATTAGTCATTCTTGTTGGCCAGAATAGAGGCAAGCAGCGGGTCTAAATATGGTAACCGGAGAAAACCCACGTGGTCGGCAGGTGACCAAATACAAATGTACTTTTTTCAAGTCCAATCAGGAAATCGAACCGCTGCCGTCTAGTTGAAAGGCAAGTGTGCTATCCACTTCTCAACCCAATGACCCAAATTCCGTTCTCTAGTGTTACACCAGGCATATGACATGCTGATTTCGTGTCAAGTGCCATATTATCACGTTTCTTGTATTCGCCGCCATGTTGCTAGTCTGGTTCACTCATACCACAGGGACCCAGGAATTTGTTACAGCTATGTCTGGACCTAAACTAAGGTGTTTAGAGTAATTTTACATGTTTTATGGGTTTAGATCGACTTTCGGTAAAAATAACACCCTCAAAGATCATATAACTCGGTTTTAGTTTAGGTGCAAATATAGCCGTAACAAATTATCAGGTGCCTGTGACTCATACCTGTACTACATGTACCACCGAAAGTTTACGCTGCTACTTCCGGTTTGTTATTATATGTTGGTTACAAGTTTGGCGTATGGTAATAGGAAGGGAGCAATTGCCCATTCCGATTTAATATTGCATTAGACCTATACTACGAAAATATATTTTGATATAAGCATCTGTCACCCTGGTACAAAATACTAACCGCTCCCTTTAGACTCTGCTAGGGAGAATTTCTCTTTAGCTCACTCGGTAGAGCGTTACACTAGCAAACCAGAGGTATATGGTTCGACCCCTAGCGGAGACATTGGAAATACAATGACCTCTGCTACGTTTGCGCCCCCGTAGGAACCCAGAAAAAATACACATGAAATACTAAGTGATATTTTCACAAGGGTCGCTATAACCTCTGGGAAACTCGGGACGAATTCTTCCCTGGAAGAGGAGTGTGTCGCCCTGGTACAAAATAATGGCCGCTTTCTACCGACTCGGCTGGATGAATATTTTGTTCTTAAGCTTATTCGTTAGACTAACAAAACAGAAGCCCCGGGTTCGACTTCTAGAGGAGTCAATGAAGAAACAATGACCTTTGTTACATATCTTTTAAAACGATAATTTACTGAGCTTGAAAACAATATCAAAGTGGGACTGGTATGGGCTTCGATTTGCAGTTTATACGCCTTGTTGTTGAGGTAGCAAGTTTTGTATATTACAGGCCAAAAGCGAACTTTTCCCTACAAAAAGTTGCATTAACAAATCGGAGCCATAGTTTGGTTTTATTTCGTTTAACGTCCTATTAACAGCTTAGGTCATTTAAGGACGTCCATAGTCATTGGCCGTTTTCGTTAAGGCTGGTCTTATATGTCAGCAATACGATTTTGTTCTGTCTGATCTCGTACATTCACCGAGAGGCTGGCTGAATGAGATTATCCTGTTGTTCGACTCTTTTTTTAACTTATTACCAGATGGTGTGATATTTTTGTGCAAAAGGGTTTGCAAATATGGTTTGCTTAAACCATAAAAAACAATAACAGCTTTTTTAATATGATTTTAAAAAACCGTCTTAAAACTAAAAAATAGTTTGTGCTTCCTGTCTGTACATGGTTATTTTGCTCTTTAGCTTTGTTTTTCAACATAATTTTAACAGGTTCAAAGTTCGAATATTTGTATGTAACTCAGAGTACATATTTTAACTAGGAAATGTAGTAAACTATCCACACATACTACACTAGTAAAAACACATTGTCATGAAAAATTAACTGCGGAGCTACCTTTTCTTTTAACTATGACAAAAATGGTGGCGCTGCCTTTTTCTTGTCACCTTGTGACGTAACGACGATATTCAAGAGTTAAGCTCTTATTTGAAAGTTGTTTGTTTTTCAAGTTCCAATGAAAACTGAGATTTCACATACGTATATATATATTTACATATTGTGAATATGAACTATTTCGCCAAACGTATGATAGGTATTTGCGCGAGGATGGTCAGGTGGCGCATTGGATAACGCACTTGCCTGTCACCAAGGGGACCGAGTTTCGATTCCCCGATCGGACGTGAAAGGTATGGTGTCACCTGACCAAGTGAGTTTTTCTCCGGGTTCTCTGGTTTCCCCAACATTAAGACTCCCGCGCTCTTACATTCGGGCCAACAAGAGTGATAAATATACGTTGAAACAACTATTTGTTGTAACACAAAAAAAATTGTATTTAATGTCTACGCGAGAAATATTTATGGTATCAATATGTGAAACTTGGGCTCGAGTCTAAGAATGTCATGGTCTTGGTAACATAGGTGGCGCTACCTCTCTACGTCCAAATACTGATGATAACTTATCACATCACACCATAGGTAGCGCTACCTCTCTATGTCCAAATACTGATGATAACTTATCACAACACACTATAGGTGGCGCTACCTCTCTATGTCCAAATACTGATGATAACTTATCACATCACACCATAGGTGGCGCTACCTCTCATAATACACCATAGGTGACGCTACATGTTCACGTCCGCAGGTGACGTCCGCAGATGACGTCATGACGTCATCACGACACACCGCAGGCTGTGTTTCCTCTACAGATCACCATGTGGCCTTAAATTCACATGCCACCCGGAAGTGAACATACACGTTCAATAAGCAGGAAAATCCCATTCAGAAAATGGAATCAAACTTCAAAATAGAAGGCGTCTAATACCAATCTGTCTAGAGAGGAGTATTACAGGGTCGGCTAGCGTTTTTACTTATGTGTATATACTATTATTACCATCTGTATTTTATCCAGGAGTAAGCCAGGCTGATAGGCCACCCACTCCATCTTTTTCATTAATGAAAAGTCAAAAGGGATATTAAATCGTTCCTCACTGCATCTGGATGTGAGTCTCTACCTCCGCCATCCTACAATATGGCACACTGTACCGGGAACTCTGGGAAGGCAGGACTGGGCAGGATCTTCCTTTCACCTCCCTATCGACATCTGCATAACAATATCATAGTCACTTCAAACTAGCATCGACCTTCATCAAAAGGTTTAATTTTGAAATAAAACTGTGATATAATTGAGATTAAATATGTTTTGTAAACGTATCCTTGAGTTGAAAATAATATGTAAAATAGTTAGGACGTTTGAAGTGCTTCATATTTTTATAAAGTAAGGACGACATTGGGACATATTTGTAGTTTTATGTTGATACATCTAATACGATGTAAGTGTTTTTCAGCTTCACAGTTGTGAATACCATACAATATTTCTTTATGAACCTTCATTAGTTTTCATTTCGTTTGCTGCATTTTATTTTTCTATTTATTCATTAGTTATTTATATAGTTTAATTATCATTCTATTTTATTTTGTTGTTGTTGTTGTTGTTGGTGGTGGTGTTCTCCTTCTTCTTTTTGTTTTTAGTTTTCATTTGTTTGCTTGCTTCAGTTTGGTAAATATTTATCCTTAGATCTAATGCAAGAATATTGTTCGTCAATTTCTGATTGTTCTCAAAACTTGAAATATATTAAAATTTTCAAGCATTTTATAATTTTCATAACTCTCACAAGAAATGGTATCTCGATATTCAATTTCCCTGTCAACGAAAGTCTCCGTTCAACAGTCCAGGATTTCCCTGTCCCTGTATTTGCCCCGCTTCCCTGACCCACCGTTCCGGGATAGACATAACACGGGCATCGGAAGGCCGTGTGTTAACACTATGGAAACTTTAACGTTTTACGATGCTCTGTTTGTTTACGTCGGTCGGCCATAACAGTGACGTTCATGCGTCTTTCAACAGCTCATAAACCAGGGAAGTGTTCAACTTTTAATACATTTAGCCTTTCTTTTGTAAGTTTTATTAAACATTTATATACTATATAAAACTATTGTGTGCTATAAACCACACATTCGGACGACTTGACATTTAAGAAATCCACATTGTATGTACCATGCCACATTTGCCCTACGTGGTGTTTCTATTTCTACTGAATAAATGGATATACACAGATTAAATGATTTCGTTGAAAATACCACATTTCAAAATAATAAGTATGTTTGGCACGGGGTTTGGAGCATGCTGTAAATATTTCTGTCATAATGTATTGGAATGCAATGTGTTGGGCGCCAGTGTTGTAGCGAAGGGCAGGGCGACTGTCAAATACTAGAGTACAGAGAGAGGTATACGACCAATCTATCCCAGGATGCAACGCTTTACGAAAGGTATCGCATTGAATCCTGGTAGACATGGCTATATTGCAATTCGTTTCTTAACATTACTCCCCATTCTAACAACTTCAAGATTTTGTGGCATTTTTTCCGCGAGATAGATATTACCATATTTCATTTAAAAAACGAGACCCTTAAGGTTTTATTTGTGAAGCTTAGGTAATGGTGCGTTGGCTGCTTGCATGGTCCTGAGCCGTCTCGTGCCCCGGCCACGTGATGTACGACCGCGGTATTGCTCAAACGACCCGGGAGAACGACCCTCTTGCGTAACTGGAATTGCACATCACAAATAACTGATAATAGACATTTACATATAATTGTTGTAGATAATCACATCCGGTCAATGCCGTGGTCTACTCCTGTATTGTTACACAGGCATGTCTACATTGTCGCAACCCTGGGAACCTACATAAGACGCAGTCAGAACAAAATATCATTATTTTTAAATGGCATAGTCAAACTGGTCGAACACATTGATTTGTGAAACCAACATTGACAATATTTGAAGAACTCCTGTTTAAACCATTTAAATTCGAAGATAGTATGGTTTTAGGTGTCCCAAACAAAACCAAAAACTGTACATAATCACCTGTTTGAAGGATTTTGTCATTTACAGAGTCACTTCCCGGAAAAAAATAATCAAACAACATAATTTGTTAGACTTTGTTTGAAGAATTTTGCTGTGCATGTTCATTCTCGCTTTATGCCTTAGAAACTGCTTTGTTGGAAGGTGACAAGGCGACCGTCGTTCATGACTTGACATTTCCAGAGTTATTGCTCTGGTACAAATTAATGCATTATTCGCCGATACCTATAACCGGCTTCCAGTGTGTAAAAGGTATAACATTTATTGGTTAAGTGTCATCCAATCCTATTCTAGTCGGGTGTATCAGGTTTAATAACAGGTGCGCCATAAAATGCTTATTTCTGGAATAAAAATTCTACTGCAATAAAAATGAAATAAACAGGTATTAATTCTACACCAGGAATGTTTATTCGGCCCGTTAAGCTGCTTCGAACGAGAGACTCCGGTGTTAAATACGTGTCGCTTGATCAGCGGTTACTGTATTTCATTACATGGATGGCAGTTTGGACGGGACAACGGCTAAATGGACATGACAGAAAATTAGGGTGTCAGATCGGAGCACTTATGTACACAAGCGGGGACAAAATCAGTCAGACGCAAGGTAGTGACATAGGGAATGCAATGCCAGCCACCATGTAATGACATAGGGAATGCAACGCCAGCCACCATGTAATGAAATAGAGCATGCAACGCCAGCGAACATGTTGTTAAATAGTGAAAGCAAATTTGTATTTACACTCTAGGTAGCTTTAATGAATTCTAGTTTGTGTTTTATACTTTCAATTTACGTATAATTGTCATTCTCGGGTCGTTGTCTAAAAATTATCATTACTATTGTTTTTCATGCATTTTCCCTTATTTTTTTGTACGCAAATACCGTAACATTGCACACGATTCTGTCTCTTTATTGTTTTAAATGCAAAATTCTGTACATTCTACATGTCTTTGTTACCTTACTAGTATTTTAATTCATGTGACTTTAGTTTTAACAATGCGTTTTGTCATAATTTCATTGAAATTGACCTGACTTGTTATTAAACATTAATATTTCTTCATAATGTATCATTTCCGCATTTATTTTAAATTCATTTTGGTTTTGTTAATTGGTACCTCTGCAGCACTTGGTTGAACGATATTGTTTTACTTAATGACGAATGAAAGAGTATAGTACATGTGCAGGATTTGCACAGAAAAAAACATCTTATTTATTCAGGATTACACAGTATAACAAAATCACGTCACTGTAGGTAACTTAAGAGTGTGTAGTGTATTGATAGGTTATAGTAATCAAACCAAGTCAATGTGTTCGTAATCCTAGTGGATATTGATAGCGTTTATCATATGTATAATGTGGGCGATGTTGGGGTCAAAAACCGAGGTAATAACAACATATACCACGTAAAAAGATAACCGTCTCTTATACCTAAATAATTTAATCATGCTTGTAACAAGCATATTCATTGGCTTAAAACATTATGTTATCAGCCCATAACGTAAAAAATGACGTCGCCGTTTGTAACGTCGCTTTTGATTGGCTAATATAGCGGCGTAATAATTTCTAAGAGAAAAGAGTCTATCAATAAAAGTGGATTTCTATAGGGATTGTGTATAGTAGATTAAATTATAAGGATTGACTTGAATATATTTTTCATGTTATGGAGCTATAACACAAAAGAACCCGGAGTATACTCTAAATAAACCGCGAAGCGGTTTATGATCAGAGTACACTCCGGTTTTGTGTGTTAAAGCTCCATATATCATTTGCCTATGACAGATCACGTTTTCTTTTCTTGTTTTTTTTCCCTCCGAAACAGATCTATAATCTACATATAAAACAACTATCTATACTTTCGTTTAATTAATTCTTAGAAATCTATATTTATATGACATATTTTGATGAATTAATGCTATTCCGTATTAAAGTTAGAGAGTCTAATGTGTATATTTCCATCTTAAGATATATCTTCCTGTGGTAAACACATGGGTATTTTTAACAATATAATCTGTCTGTAGTTTATTGTCCAATGTCTGCATAATAGGTTGGTTTGTTGACGAATCTACTTGTTACCCCATTATTTGCTTTCTCATTTTTTAAACATAAACAATATTGTTCCGCGAAGAAGTGTTCTCGCCCTTTTAAGGTTTTAAACACCATCAACAGACAAGATATAGACCAATGAGTGAATTTAGCTATTCCGCCAATGATAATTATTTCCAGTTTATATATTGTATAACTTAAAACAAACAAATAAAAAAAAAGTGATGACGTCTTATACCGCAATTTTTGTAGCGGTATTTGTATTTCTAACTTCTGATTGGTTAAAATTGTTCGACGAAGACTTTACAGCGCAATGCTGTGTTTTGTGTAAAATTCCTTCGTACTTATCGAAAATTGACACAATGATTTTAATTAAATAGAACATGTTAATTAATATATTACGTGGTTGTAAGGTCTAAGCTTACATAGATGTCGGAAGATTGAGGCTTTCTATACACATTCAGCATTTTATAAGACAACTACCATGTTTGGCAGCGAATGCACCCTTGTCATAAGTGATCTCATATAGAAGCTCGTTTGATATAGGACGTAATGAAATGATGACGTCACATTAAAGGCAAGGCAATTGATAACAATCATTAAGGTAACTTCGAAGACTTCATGTCTGTAGACAGGAAAACAATTCACAAATATTCTTTATAATGTGTTCAACATGTGTTCAACACGAACAAATGCCACAAATCTTAATTATGTCATAAAAACTCGTCACGAATTATTCTTAGACTCGTTTCATAAATCTCATATGAAATGGAAACTCATGTGAGATCCTATATATATATAATATGTAATGTGAGATAATCACAGATAACTCCTTTTTGATATAGATTCAAATCTTATCACAATATAAATAAATACATTTTCAAATGAATAAATTTAGATAAAACAAAAAAATGGAAATGATAATGATTGGGACGCGTCAATCTATGTTGCTACGTGTACCAATACATGACAATATTTAATATTGACCGATACCATCTGTAATCAAGCCGTAATACTGAATGGTTTTGAAGTACAATCAGGCAAATAAACATTATATAGTAAATGTAACCACAACAGGTCGGAAATGTGTTATGGTCTCTTTCTGTGAATGTGTTCCATCTGTACTACATTGTTTATATATAATCTACCATGTCAATGTTTAGTACCTTGCCTAACCATATAACCTGGGGATCATAACATGCCCTCGTCAAAACTTTGTGACAATTACTGATGCTTTATTCCTCTCGTATATTTGTCTGCACGGTTGTCTGTCTGTCTGCTGGCGTGTTTGTGACGGGATGTCCCGACATGGCCGCATGTATAACGGTCACAAATGCCAGCAACAATCACGAACATCAGATCTGGAATCCTGCAGAATGTTTATCTCGACAACAGCGGTCATGATGAAAGTAAACGCAGCTAATTATTCACCGCAATATATGCCAGACTACACTCCGACTACATTGTGAGGGAATATTCTGGCGGGGGGTCCTGATGGACCCCGCTTACCGCATTGGACGTGTGAAAATAGCGACATTCCTCCAGGGGCAATAACTCGGTTTGGTGGCCCCGTCGTGCATAAATTCGTATTTTTTGACATAGACTAAATTCAGAGAGAAGTAAGAATTAGTGTACATCAAGAAAATGATAGATAGGAATTCAAACGAAAGCAATATTGAGGGTCGTTTCGTTCATTTACCCTTTGTCGCTAAGGACTTGTTCAACCTAGCAACAGGAGGCATAGCAGCTATAACGTATTTGTCCTTGAACTGAACTTGGTTTGCTATTTTAGTCTATTGGCAATAAATTTACTTCTTTCCTGAAAGGTCTATGGAAATATTGATAAATTTTCTTTCCAGTATTTTATTTTCAAAAGTGTTTTTTTTCTCAACTTTCCTAAATATGCTTCTGATAAGTGACGAAGCATACGATTATGGTCAGTTTTTATAGTGACGCCCCATCACAATTTAGCATTAGTTTTTGTTCGAAAATTGTTGGATTTTGATTAGGATATCAGCAATTATGTTTACAAAATAAGAATGCATACGACATGCGTTGTTCAGTATGCTCATAAATATGTTATTTTCGTGAGACAATGTGGTTTAGTCTGTAGTTGACGCGGGTAGATGAAGCCTTTCCTTTTTTGATGTCTCTTTTGTTATTGTCGTATTTTGGTATCTATTCTGAATTATTCAGAATGTGTACTTGATTATTAGAAAATATAAATATTAGGGACGTGAAGTATTGTAATTTATAGCATAATGTTTTAAAACTGTAATATTATCGTTCAATACAGAAAAAATGAAGTGTCGGTTATAAACATTAATGTCAATTGCTACGTAATGGCGCATAACAAAATGTCTCCTATTACATAGAGTAGGCACCAATAGGTATACATGTGTGCTTACTTACCGTATAACGTTCCTATACTTACTTTGAGGTATCTTGACATTATTTTGATTTGACCTAGATTTACATGCTGGGTTTCGTCGATAAAGCACAGGACGCTTACCCTTCCGGAACACCTGGTGTTATTCGTTCAATGGGAACCGTGTAAATCTCTTCTGTATTCATATTTTGCCCTAGTTTTACCGATTTTAATTTAAAGTCTTGTTGACACTTTGGCATTCTCTTTTATTTGTTTACGAAGAAATAAGATATAAGGGTAATTCGATTACCACTAATTGATAAACGTTTGAGGATTTCTCGTAAAAGGTGTATTGAATTGACACATTTCGACGCTTATGTGTATTGAACTCAAAAAATATATATTTTGAAAAAATTGCTAAGTAAACAATTGAATCTAATTCAGCTTTCTTTGTTCAAATCATCACAAGTAACAACACACCAGGAGTTTAATACTTCTCTCTCATAATATCGCAGTAGACGAATCACATACATGTTGTGATTAAGGATTATACCAGTTAAAATGTATATCATGTTCACGAAATATAACAAATGATAAGATAGAAAAAGTGATTTTTCTAAATTCTTGACACATAATGCAATATTTCATAAAGGCACTTTACCAAGTTATTTGCTAATTGATTCTAAAACGTATGTTATCACCAAGCACTGATGTTATTGTACACTGTTTTCTATTTTTGCGATGGCAATTATATTTTATATCGTCTTGAAAGAGGTATCTCATTTCAGTTATTTGACATGCTTTATTTTTTGACAAGCAAATTGGTTTGTAAAAAATGTTTTTTTTAAAGTTTTATAAAACATCTATAAAAGTATGATTGTTATTCATGGCTGAGGGTTTTTTACCACTGATGTAACTGGACATGCACGTGTGAAGTCTATTTTCCGCTTTGTTTTCTGACGTAAGCGGAGCTATGTATTTCGCGAAAGCGTTATTGAAGAAATGATGATATGAATCTCAGCTAGACCTTGTTGTTATCTTTGATGTATGGGGTTTATATCGAATTAGCCAAAATACTGTAGAACAATTGACAAAAGAACACTACAAAACCATCGAAGAATCTAAAAACCGTTGTACAAATTTCCTTGACTTTGATGATTAGTACCCACATTTACATTTTTGCAAAATTATAATATGCTTCAATTATCGCAACAAAATACATTCATTCGTAGAGGCAAGGAGTTCGTCACATTATAGCGTGTGTTTCGTAATTTTGTCGATTTGTTTAAGAAGCATTCGGCATTGAGTTCGTTATGTTGACTGTACGTAGTAATTACTGTTAATATCATGAGTAATGAAGTCCCGTCTACCCTATCTGTGTGTGGTACCGACCAGGTCCTATTTCTAACCCGACTTCTTAAGCTTTATTTCATAAAAACCTAAAAATTCTATTATCGGGTTTTTTCAAACTACTTCAGACAAGAAACAAGTATATACGTTTTAGTATTCGAAATAATAAGCAAAAAAACAAATAGAAAGAGCGATTTCATATAATATAGAAAGCAGATTTGTATACACATTTTATTTTATTTGATATTAAGCTTGTAAAGCTGGAAAGGTTCGTTCCTGTAATGACAGTTCCAGCTAGACCCTTATTCTGTCCAGACAGACAGGGTTATGGGGTAGATAGGACATTGTCATCTCAGCCAACCATCTTTCTTTGATGTACGTACGACAAAACGATTTGTTAAAAAAAGTTACAAGGTCATTTTTCATTTCTGAACACCACCCAAAAGTCTCGGAATTTCTTTTTTATGACCGCAAGGACAAGTCTGATATGAGTTGTTAAATCAGTTTTAGTCGAGGTAGTCTAATGAAGTTAAAGCTAATTATAAATGTTTCTGTAGAGGTATGTGTCTGTGGGGAGCCTCCCAAAGTGGCTGTTAAACATGATTAATGTTTGGTCACAGTAAGTCAGTGGTCTTTTACAAGAAAAGTTAAAGATCAACACGCCATAAATCCTGGTCCATTATTCACACCTACACCTAATGACATGGTTAAGTAGAGACCGATTGTATTGGGCATAGTGAATTGCAGTACTTCAAACGAAAAACCAACGACATGCATATTATTTATGAGTGTTTCATATTTTTGAATGAATTTGTATGAAAAGACGTCAGTTTGTCGTCTCTGTCGGTAAAAACCCCACACAGAATATTTCGGTGGTATAAATACATCGAAATAGATAGCATCAAGACAGGCTAGCAATGGACGGCTATCGCTATAACGTTGAATGTCATTCATGAAATGGTATTGTAATAGTTATCAATCAATTAATATTGCTGTATTAGCAGAACTGCTGTGTGTATGATACCGTATTGACGGTGAATCTGCATCGAAAATGTGTAATTAAAATAGCAAGCCTTGGATTGCACTGAGATATCCTTAGCTAGCTATACTTACTCGTTTAAAGTCATAACGAGGCGTATGTCCGGTGTGAACAAGTGCATGTTGTCGCATTAACGTTTTTTGTTTGTTTTGTTTTTGTTTTCTTCCGGATAATTATTACATTATAATGCAGTTACCATTAATAATTATTAACAAAGTGTATCCGGGTTAGCAAATTATAACTAGTTCGTACAATTACATGGTTGTATTTAGCATTATACATGTACATGAAAATTGTATGTGAAACAAATCAGGGATGAAAATGAATTATTATTCAAACTATTCTAATTGTATTGAACTATTGAGCAATTATGTATGTTTGAAACAAACTGACATCGATGCAGAATAAAAACAGATATTTTGTTGTAAACATTAACAACGTTTTTGACATATTTGCTTTATAAAACAAGAGGAAACATAGTTTTTTCAAATGTCATAGTAAATGTCGCCTATACTTTTCAGTAATTTATTTCAAATTTATAATGTATTTTAATTTAACGCCATGCTTTCAATTACCTTATAACCTGTTAGCTCACGTGCCAGCAAGGTCTGTACACCGATTTCCATTTATACATATATTATGAAGCGAACATGTAGTTTCAAAAATTTAGGACAAAACGGTCACTTAGAAGCGACCGATTGACTCGCATGCACTTTTGGGACTACAATGATTTTAAGGATAGTACTTAGTGCATGGTTTATGTTGGAGGTCACCAAAACCTATAATCATTATCATAATTTTGCTTAAAGCATTTTAAATTCAGATTATATGAAATCTTTTGAATTATTATCAATGTGTACAGTTTCTTATAAAATGCGCCTACCAGTGTGTGATCGGTACAGCATGATGGAGTATTTGTGTGATATATGGTATCCATGTGTCGGCATATCGGTACTAACATGAATATTCATGAGCAATTAATTCGGTAAACTTTATAGAACGTAAATCACAGTCAACGGGGCATATGTACTAGAGTGCCAATAGCATTGGGTCTAGTAACACACATTACTCCCTCCCTATTAACGTAGGTAATTTATATTATAATTTATATTGATTGAAGCCAGAATAAACTTAAATCTACTTACGCATTCTCTAAGAGTCACAGGGTTTAGAACCAGTGGACTGATTATATAGTTAAAACCGTTGTTCCTTTTCTAATAAATTTCGTTAAAACAAATGGCACTGAATTATGAAAATAGAGGAAAACTTTTAACAGAAAGGTTATCCTGTTGATCAGAACTGTTTATTAACATGAGATAAAAATAAAGGAATTATTGAAATTCAAACAACCAAACTATATTTAAATTGAAAATGTAAACTGTACTTTCACATCTACTGAAGACTGTTACACATAGCAACGTTTTTACAACTCATGTTTTATAAATCTGTAAAACAGTGCAACAATACAAATTAATGTCAGAATGAACTGTAGATGGAAACTTCAATTACTGTATAAATATATTACGTCTAATGGTATAGCAAATTATAGTAGCAATTTATTGGGAAATACAGGTATTGCTGATGATATCTAAATTATAGTAAACTGTCCCTCAAACATGCTGCATGTGACTAGATCATAGAAAAGGGAATTTAATATTTTTCTCTGCTGGATGATGTCAATATCAATCCCTGGACGACGACGAAGACGATGACGTTGGCGATGATGCTGCTGCTGCTGCTGCTGCTGCTGCTGATGGTGATGATGATTTTAGCTGAGAATCATCAGCAGAAAGACTACAGTTAATTTTCCTTTAAAACTCACCATGTGCACACATCATTTTTTGTAAATCAATATCACAGTTTTAAGTAGAAAAATGAAGTACACACGAAGAATTAATTTCACCTGAGGACAAATTCCGGTTTTGTTCGTCTAAGGTTTGACCTTCTTCCGGTGAATAATAAGCCGTGTAATGGGTTAACAACGAAAGGCTTCACTCTCATACACAAACTCAGAATTCGGCACGTGCCCCAGTGATACGGACTGTTTGGGATAATGGGAAAACAATAGCGGGTGCCAGTTCCATTTGGCCTCGTTTTCGTCAGAAGCTACAACAAGACGACACCCGAGGGTATAGTTTGCAAGATTGATCGTGCGCATGTGCCAATCTTCTAAAACACCACGATCTAATATCCAATTATCCGAATTAAACTAATTTAGTAACATCCTGATTTCGCATCAACTGATTGGTAACTTATCACTTGTATGGAGACCTATCATTACTGAACATAGGGGTTGTGCGGCTAATAGGCTTATTCATAGGTACCTACATTTTAGTGGGCCATTTTTTTTTTATTTTTTATTTTTATTTTTTTATCATATGCAATCATTACCAGACATGGTGATGTTGATGGATATGCATAAATTGCAACATTGTTATGCAAATAAAACGTGAAGATGTGAAAAGACCTGGAAAAATCAAACTATTTACTTTGTGTGTCACTTAACTGCCACTGCATTTCTATACAATCCTTAACTTAACCATGTCTACATAGTATACCATTAGGTCTTCATCACTATAATTTGTGCTTGCGGAGTAAATTCTTTTTTTTGTCACCCTAAGAGATCCACTTTGGTATTATAAATAACATTAATCTGTTTAACAAGATTTCAAATCACTTTATCTTCATCAGCGAGGCAAGCCCCGGGATGAATAAAAACGTTTAGGACATAACATCCGGAATCGTTTAGTGTAATGTTTAACTAATATACCATAAACACTCTCTAAAAACTGTTAAAGAACAATAATGCCACTTAAGGATGCATGCTACGTTTCGTATGATTTTCATAAATGCAATTTCCTTATAACATATTGTGATCAGCATTATTCGATGAATAATACTTTTGTTTAAACTATCAATATAAACCTTTTTGTGTAATTTCAAATGTGCCACCATTCTTGTGTATTTTCAAATGTGTAACTTATTCTTGTGTAACTTTCAAATTTGTCATATGTTTTTGTGTATTTCTCGAATGTGCCATCATTCGGGTGTACCTTTCAAATGTGTCGCCAATGCTTGTGCAATTTGTCATATATTCATGTGCACCTTTCAAATGTTTCATATATTCGGGAGTACCTTTCAGTGGTTCACAAGTAGCTTTCTGTTCAATCTATATCTAATTTACAACTAATATATCATCTGTTAGATATAAATATATATCTACATATACTTTAAAACAGGGAAAATAAGACAGGAAAACAACATAAACTATCATACTGTGAGGTTTATTGGTATAAAACAGAAAATCCTATGTTTGTTTAACCTGAAAATTGAATATTAGTAATGCTATGTGAAAAATACATCTTCAAAAGCCCACGGAACCAATGTAGACAAGCGTATTCGCGTCCAACTCCCGCCGACATCCAATAATTCGATTGATGACGTTTTGAGTGTGGCTTGGGAACGGGGTCGTGATTCCCTCGCCACATCACAAACTCTCGCCTTGATGACGTGTCACGTGGCCTGGGAGCGGTGTCGTGTGCGGCGTACACATGGAATACTCGTTGCGTGTCCAGCGGGAGATGGGACCATGTTTTCCTTCAACTTCAATAAATACAGAAAAATGTTTGGCGAAGCACAGATAATAAGTTTGGAGAAGAAAGCAAAATGGAATCGTGTTTGTCCTATCCAAATGTTAATTTGCAATGAGCCATGTCATTTCTTCTACAAACACCTTCAGTTAGCGCTGAGCCGATGCCACGCATGCACGGCCGCGCACGTGAGTTGACTTTCTGTATCATCTTACCCCATGCCCTGTGAAAACGTTGCGTGCAATTGCAAAATGAGAGTAAATTATTCGGAACGTAGTAGACTAAATGATGCATCAGAAGAGGAAGTCAGCAGTGGCAGAGGAAGAATTCTCATCGGGAAACAGACATTTTGGCACCCTCTGCCGATCATCCCAGAGAAGGTAGCTTGGTGTCACCAGACCACAGGAACCAGTCACATCCCCCACACATTAAAACGCAGGCTTCTTAATTGTCAAATAATATCGTTAAGGTGTGAAACTCCTAGTAAGCAGGTTACACGCTGTCATTCAAACAGTTGGATCCGTTTGCCATATGTTGAGTTCCGGGACGAAAAAAAAGCAAAGTTTCAGCATGGGAATAGAGTAGTATAATTAGAGATATGGAGACGTAAAACTGATCGTAGGGTGTAATGCTCGAGTTTGTTCATCTCATTCATTAGTTTAGCAGAAAGAAACACAGTTTTTATCTTTTACAGTGTCGGGAAATGACGACATGCAGGGGGCGCACAAGTACTTGCTTTATAAGAAAACGGAAAACATACGCGCATGTGCATACTATTCTAGATACAATGTAATCCCCCTTAAAATCGTTTGCTAATGTATATTAATACTACGCTATGAGAACATGTAGATGATACATTTTTATTGGTAAGTTTGTTTAAGGTTTGGATTGATTGACGTGCAAATATACAATCATTTACAAATACTTGTTTTATAAGAAAAGGAAAACATATGCATCTTTCGTTTAGATAGTATGTAATTCCCCTAAAAATGGTTTCCTTATGTAAATTAATACTACACTACGAGTAACGACAGATGATACATTTTGGTTGGTTAGTTTGTTTAAGTATACAATCATTTACAAATACTTGTTTTATAAGAAAAGGAAAAAATATGCATCTTTTGTTTTGATACAATGTAATTCCCCTAAAAATCGTTTGCTTATGTATATTAATGACAGATGACACATTTTGGTTGGTTAATTTGTTAAAGAATTGGATTAATTGACGTGTATACAATCAATTGTTCATTTTGTTTTGACTCAAAACTATATAAATGTGGTTTATATTTATTTTAACGAAATATATTATTATTAAGAGTTGAAGAAAAATAGAAGTTTTGCACGAATAAAATATCAAAACTGGGCGGTACGTTTTCTTGTTAACAACTATAAAGTAATTAGTAGCTGTTGTCCTGTTTGCTGTTTAACCCATTTTATTTACCATTGTCTTACATTTGAAGTAAGAGCACCAAATGTTCACCAATGCTTCTAGCTATTTAGAACAAATACCACTGCAGCTTGTGTGGAAGTCTTGCTTTAAGCAAAACCTTTATTATTGCGAACACTGCAAGCTGTTGGCAATTTGAGCACTGGCGGCATCTACATATTCAAAATACTTGACGGTGCTGAGAGTGTTTACACGGACGATGTAGAAAATTTCAATTTCAAATTTCGCTAACGTCATCGCTTACTTAGTTCAAAATTTATGACGTAGTTTAAATATGTATGAAATTTTCAAAAGTTTCAAATATGATTAGCAGTAAAACT
Organism: Mizuhopecten yessoensis; assembly: GCF_002113885.1. NCBI lineage: Eukaryota > Metazoa > Mollusca > Bivalvia > Pectinida > Pectinidae > Mizuhopecten > Mizuhopecten yessoensis. The sequence goes on along the minus strand of NW_018408747.1, from coordinate 544,231 downwards.
TGTTTACTTTGCGTTCTTTGTTTGAGAAATTGGCATACCATATAGGTTTAAGTTACTATGGCGACTGGGAGGAATCTTATAGACTGTCAAAAGCGGGCAGGAATCTCAATGAGCGAGCCATTTCCAAATTTAATCAATGCCGTTTTTAACAAGAAAACTATGATTGATTATTTGAAAAGACCATAAACAATTCAATGGAGCTATTACACTTCAATTTTAGGGTATAAATCAGCAACATTTAATGAATTTTACAGAAACAATTATGTAGCCGATACGAGAAAGGCGCCGGTATTGCATATATTCGGGACCAGAATATGCATATAAATCAAGCTTCTATTTCAAATTTCTCCATTTCTTGCGTAATTGTGTCTTCAAATCGACCTAAACCAACGTGTTAAACCATGATGTCAACCAGAAAAAAAACTTCCGACCGATAAATTGTCCAAAATTAGGTTGTTTAGGAATGAAACAATGTAGATGGTTAAGAGGTAGAGTTACACTTGAACAAGGGTTGTGGTCGGTCGGCTGCCTCCGCTACTAAACGAAACAAAATTGAGGACATTTTAAAGCCTGCATTTCGAAAATTTGAAAAATAAAAGGCTTTTATTAAAAACATAACAATAAATGTAAAATGTATTTTAATCGGCCAATTCAGAATACCGCAAATGTATCACAGATTTTTAACAATAAAGTTAGATTTTAACGTAATAGTTGTTTATTGTTATTTTGGACATTTGACTCGTGAAATGACGAAGTTTAATTATTGTTAAGATTAAGCTACTTAATGATGTTATTTCGGACATTTGAACTCGTGACATTTGCCGAAGGATAAATTATCATTGTTTGCAGTTAGCTACTTTTGGTATGGGTATGTACAAAATACCACATACAAAATGATTGTATATTTAACACATATGCTTGCGATAACTTAAATTGTTAGTAAACATTATAGGAATTAAGTCGAAGATCAAAACTTATAAATATATCTTTGAAGTGGTCATTTACATATATTTTGTTTTTGGTGGTGGTGGTGGTGGGGAAAGGAGGGTGCACTTTGTTTTAAAATATTTTAAGGATATCTTTGACAAATTGACATATTCATGTTATGCTAATATGCCTTGATTTTGTGTCTATTCAGTTCATTTGTAATATATTTTCCCGTTATGTAAAGAAGATTATTTTATTATCTTGTACTTTTTTCCTTGTAAACTGATGTTGAGGTCATTTTGTCCTTGTTTTGACATTGTTTGTAGAAGCCGTGGAGTATATTTCAACCTTTCGTGTAGATTTTGTCCTTTTGATAAGACACGGCCGTAGATTTTGTCATTGTGTATTGACACTGTTATACACTTTGCCATTGTTGTATATATTTTCTCCCTGTGTATTGACACTGTCATGCACTTTGCCATTGTTGAAAATATTTTGTCCCTGTATATTGACACTGTTATGCACTTTGCCATTGTTGAAAATATTTTGTCCCTGTGAATTGACACTGTCATACACTTTCCCATTGTTGTATATATTTTGTCCGTGTGTATTGACACTGTCATACACTTTCCCATTGTTGTATATATTTTGTCGCTGTGCATTGACACTGTTATTCACTTTGCCATTGTTGTATATATTTTGTCCCTGTGTATTGACACTGTCATACACTTTGCCATTGTTGTATATATTTTGTCTCTGTGTATTGACACTGTTATACACTTTGCCATTGTTGTATATATTTTGGCCCTGTGTATTGACACTGTTATACACTTTGTCATTGTTGTATATATTTTGTCCCTGTGTATTGACGCTGTCATACACTTTGCCATTGTTGTATATATTTTGTCCCTTTGTATTGACACTGTCATACACTTTGCCATTGTTGTATATATTTTGTCTCTGTGTATTGACACTGTTATACACTTTGCCATTGCTGTATATATTTTGTCCCTGTGTATTGACACTGTCATACACTTTGCCATTGGTGTATATATTTTGTCTCTGTGTATTGACACTGTTATACACTTTGCCATTGTTGTATATAGTTTGTCCCTGTGTATTGACACTGTCATACACTTTGCCATTGGTGTATATATTTTGTCTCTGTGTATTGACACTGTTATACACTTTGCCATTGTTGTATATATTTTGTCTCTGTGTATTGACACTGTTATACACTTTGCCATTGTTGTGTATATTTTGTCCCTGTGTATTGACACTGTTATACAATTTGCCATTGTTGTATATATTTTGTCCCTGTGTATTGAGACTGTTATACACTTTGCCATTGTTGTACATATTTTGTCCCTGTGTATTGACACTCTTATACACTTTGCCATTGTTGTATATATTTTGTCGCTGTGTATTGACACTGTTATACACTTTGTCATTGTTGTATATATTGTGTCCCTGTGCATTGACACTGTTATACACTTTGCCAGTGTTGTATATATTTTGTCCCTGTGTATTGACACTGTCATACACTTTGCCATTGTTGTATATATTTTGTCCCTTTGTATTGACACTGTCATACACTTTGCCATTGTTGTATATATTTTGTCCCTTTGTATTGACACTGTCATACACTTTGCCATTGTTGTATATATTTTGTCTCTTTGTATTGACACTGTTATACACTTTGCCATTGTTGGATATATTTTGTCCCTGTGTATTGACACTGTTATACAATTTGCCATTGTTGTATATATTTTGTCCCTGTGTATTGTCACTGTTATACACTTTGCCATTGTTGTATATATTTTGGCCCTGTGTATTGACACTGTTATACACTTTGTCATTGTTGTATATATTTTGTCCCTGTGTATTGACACTGTTATACACTTTGTCATTGTTGTATATTTTTTGTCCTGGTGTGTTGATATTTTGATTAAGAGACGAAGGGTTAGGTTTTACACCTGGTCTGTTCATCTTTTCCTTATAAGCATAATAATTGTGAACAGTAGAGTATGCTACCCTTGCTATTAAAATCGACGACCTGTCACATTTGTTTAGCAGTTCATCAAATTCACAAACAAATGTTTTCCTTTATAAGTTTTCAAATGAACAAATACAAAAATATGTCAAACTTGTTTTATACATGGCTTCATACATAACATCAACAAAGGTAAAACAAAAATTAAACGGAATACAACATGACCAAATTAGACAGAAGGTTGTCTATGTGAACAGTGATTCCATTTGACAGGTCATATACTTTATTGTTTTCAGTTGACGTTTTGAAAGCGTCATTATATAATTGTGGACCCTGAAGAGCACCGTAGGTATATCAGACCAGTTAGATTATCAGTATGGGCACTCATACATGACATTTTACTGTGTAAGGTAAGATCAAATGTACCTAAGTATCAACACATAAAAGATAAACAAACTTAATAAATCGAAACTAGAGGACACCACCGGGCTATGAAACACCATCAAACAAAGAAAAAGACAACATGAGAAACCAGTTATTCCAGAACAGTAAACGTTTTCGGCACTACATGAAGCTCCTGTCATCGTATTTTTTATGTTCAATCCAGTCCTGTATACAGACTTTCCCCTAACGAGTATCATGTCTATCTACCTCGAGTAAGTTATTTTTAAATTGTACAAACACACGAAGTTTACCGAGTATCTTTAACAATTTGGAAATTAACGAGAGTTAGATTAACATGATAATCAACAATCACGAGTTTGAGGACCTTTTTCGTCTACCGCGTTGAGATATAGGCCTATCTAGAAAACCACGTTTATCTTGGGAATACATTCTTCCGGACTTTATTAAGTTTATCATCAATAGCAATGTGTGTTATAGGACCATAACAACATTTACTAAAACATGCGTTGCTTAAATGCAACTTTCATTAGATAATTTCTGGATAGATAATTTGTTAGTTAAAAGTTTAAAAAGTTTGATATTATGCTATATTTGATAATATGTAAAATGACTATTCCATATATTTTCGACCTAGCAAACATTAACTTCAAACACAATAGACAACCCACGCAGTTTCAAATATCTGGTACAAATCGCGTAATTTGAAATGTGTGGTAGCGGAGATATGAATACGTTGAATTATATGCAATACGCCCTACATTTAAGGTGCATAGTTCTTTGTCCTTTTGTTTTGCATTATGCCATTGCCATATTTTTTATATTATAAATCTCAGCAAAAAATGTAAATATGAATAAAATAAGTCATAGCTGACATATCGTTGGACGATAACATGTAATATACTGCACCGGTGATGGTAGAGTCCAGTCACTGGATTGTGCAGCGGTAACAGGTCCGCCATTGATGAGATCCCACCTGGTCGGGTGACAATGCTGGTATTTATGGGAAGGAGTTTCAAGGTCATCAGATACGACGTCATCACGGCCTGGGGCCAAACAATTAACGTGTAACACTACCTCGAGAATGATACTGGGCCAGATTAGCATCAATGCAACTTTTGTCTTAACACTTGCTGAAAATAGCAGAAGGCCTATCCTTGCAAAAACAGAACACAGTGCTTAGCCATTAGCGACGAGGTACGAGCAGAAATGCACCTACTAACCCTGGGTACTCCCATAGTTTAAAATATTTATTATCATGATATGCTAATAACCGGTTTTTTTTGGTATGATTGAACAGTTTGAAATGTAGATTCTAGATACACTGTAGATTTATTTACGATTCAGTATTCCTACAAACAGTTTACAACAGGGACTTTATTAGTCTTCTGTTTTTGTTGTTGTTGTTTTTAACGTCCTTTTAACACAAATTAAAAAATCTTACGCAGCAATATATTTGTTCTGAGAGAGTTTAAAAATAGCAGAAATAACTTGCAAAAACATACGATAAATAGAGACAAAACAGCAAAATCTACGTCTATGGAAAAAAACGTCCTAACGAAATAACAAGCATGGATGTATATCTATAGTGGCGAACGTTTGGTTTGATTTGTTTGTCATTTACATCCTTTTAACAGCTATGGTAATTTAAGGACGTGCCAAGTTTTGGTGGTGGAGGGAAATCGGTGTACCCGGAGAAAAAAACACCGACCAGCGACCAGTACTTGGCGATTGCCCCATGTAGGCATTGAATCAGCGACCCAGTGGTGGAGGGCTAGTGGTTATAGACGGTCAGACGACTTGACCACTTGGGTACCGCAGCCCAGTGGTGGAGGGCTAGTGGTCGTAGACGGTCAGATGAGTTAACCACTTGGGTACCGCGGCCCCTAGTAGCGAAACAGACTTTAATGAGGGTAGCAACCATCTGAAACCTCCTTACACTCTACCGTGATACATCTAAGAAAGCGCAAAATATTTAACCTACAGAATGGCAGAATGTATTATAAGTTTTATCTTAAAACATCGCCAAAAAGGGTATGTCTTAATTCTCCTTAGGAAATTGTGTCATAGCATATGAATATCAAAGTAATATAATCACGTAGAATTATATCGTATATACCAAAAATGCCTTGGCCAAGTGCATCAAGAAATATATCGATCAGAAATACGTTAGCGTTAACATAAAGTGGAGAAATTCCGAACTAAATATTGATTTGGAAACACATCACCTTCACAATTGTCAAAATACTAAACATAACAGCAGAAATAACATTTAAAACACTTGCCACAGCGTCACAAGTACACAATCTGAATTCAAGCTCGATTAAAATGGGAGCTTAGGAGACACCAAAACAAAACGAAAGACACAATGAATCCTAACTCGAGGCCGGGGCAAAAACAGGCCTCATATCAATGAAAACATTCTCCTGCTCTCACTCAGATTCTACATGTATGTTAATTCCAAATTCTTTGATTTGTGAATAAAATATTCAAATTATATTTTTTTAATGATTTCAGGATTCTTGGTGACTTGAAGCCAAATTGCGTTTACAACGTCTAGACTTTTGTCTTTGTCATTCGATTTCTTACGAGTTTTTCAAAATGTTGGCTTGAGCACAGATTCGTGTTAAAGCATGAGAATGGTAACATGAATATGGGCCGAGGTGTTCCGGAAGGGTAAGTGTTTCCGGTATCAAATTGTGACAACATCATAATATTTTAGGTACTGATTTTTATTGTTTTCAAACAACCGACATCATATGGTAAGCATCATTTACTTACAGCATCCTGATATCATTGCGAAAGTGCTTTTGAACAATAGCAAAAATTCTCAATTATCAAAAAATTTGAAAAAATGTGTCTTGTAAAAACGGTAGTTTAGCAGGGAGTATATATGCCAGACTGATCTTGTGCGTAGTACAGCGTAAATTTGTATAACACTTTGAGTTTTATACTCGTGATATGTGATATGTGGCATAGCTATCGAACGGTCAGAGAAACTTTACATAACAAGTATAAAGGTATTCATTGATCATATAGAATTATATTGAAACACGTGTGCTCCTAATTGGCATTGTTTTAAAAATATATCGCATAACATTATACTTTTTGCTCGATTCCATTTAACCAATTTAACAGATAATTGGATATTTTTTACACACATAACACATCTGTTATATTTCTTCTGACTGTTCAGTTATTCAGCATATTATATATTAAAGTAATTATTGTATGACAAAAGTCCACTCTTTTACAGAGATCTGTGTTGCCATTTCGCAAAAGGGACGTAACTAAGGTTTCATTCGAGACTTGCACACAAATACACCTTCTGTTAACACGACGTGGAACAATAGGGTATCTCATATAACTATTAAACTTTATTTATTTCCTCTAGAGCAAAAAACATAGAACTGTTTCTACGATTTGAATACAAATGGAAAAGAATCCGGAAACAAGTTACGAAAACTGATATAAATCGAAACCTGTATACCTGTACTACATATTGCCTCGATTTCGAAACTACACTATTGATATATCTCATATATGCATTGCACAACATAGAGCGTCAATGGCTACATGTAAATCATCAGGTGCTCGGGGGGCGTGACACATAGGGGATGGCACGGATCCTGAGCACGATATCCGATACATTGTAGAGAATAGCGATGACCTTGACATGACAACTAGTGGGGTATGGCGATAAAATATACCCGGTTACTTCCATCAGGCCATGATTTACTGCCTCTTGATCCATCTGATGCCTTACGAAAAAACACGAAATAAAAATGATATACGGAGCCAGATAGCCATCTTATGATGTGGTTTAGGTATAGAGATATCAACCCACCCCGAGCACCATCAAACACTGGGGAAACTCGAAAGGGGAAATTGAGCGTACCCGCCCTCATTTAATATACACAACGCAAGTCCTTTCTTTGATGATGATTTATTGTTATACGTCCTATATATCATAATTATGAAATTATGATATATGCCCAAGGATAATGATACATACAAATATGTATGTATAACAATGTAAGATTTTTTGCTTCCATTGAGATGATTTATGATATACCATTAATATAAGTTATATCAAGTATACCTTAATGTAGATATTATAGCATCATCATCAGATAAAATTTTGAAGACAAATGTGACGAAGATGAATACGATTTATAGTGATTCTCTCATGGAATCAGCGAAGACGTTTAGCATTGCATCTCAGAGGTGGAAATTAACGCATGTATTTAAAACGGAGCATTGACACGTGACCCAGTGCCGTGATGCCATATCTTTGTTAGCCTTTAATGAGTTGGTATTGTCATACCTATGAATATATTTAAAAAGTGACCTTGAAAGTTATTTTTTAAGTTATTTTCATTCTTTTCGCGCAAAAATCATTTGAGATTCATCTTTCAAGATACAAGGAAAGGGGTTGACTCTGCTGGTGGACCGCTTAGTGATTTTCCGTAACCTTGATTGCCAGTTATTTCTTTTGAGCAGTGTTAGGGGGTTCAAAATATACTCACTTTTCTCATTATCAATTTGAAATTAACCAGTTCTTTATAAAACAAATATATATATTTATTCACACACACACATACCCCGCCCGGAGGATCCAACAATAGTTTGATAAAGTGAATTTCCAATCCTTTTGGCCCCTAGCATCACAAATGAGTTTTTGAAAGTCAAAACAGCCGATGTTGGATTGTAATTCGCTTTCGGCATACTGTATCTCTGACAAGATTGTGTAGGTGCAAACCTATGTATGTGTCTGATGTCCACCATTCACAGTATTGGTGATGACCTGATTTTCAGTGTCTACTATGATGAAAGAGTTGTGCACTTTGTCGCAAATCGTCCGTCCCCTCGATAATTCCCAGTATTAGACAAGAGACACGGACTATTAACGTCATGACGGCTGACTCCGTTGTGTCCCTATAGACACACTTTACCGAACACAATGTTTCAATTCAAGATTCCGTGGGAGTCCGTGACGTTATTCCTTTTGTTTTGTATTTTTTCAGCTCCCGTTGTTGTCGAATCGACTTTGTGTTTAGATTTTGGCTTTGTGTGTTGACGCTTTGATATACTTTTTTTTCCCTTTTGTTTAACCTATCTGCGTGTTCCTTTTACTCAAACAATTTTTCTGATTGGGTCGTGCATTTACATTGTATGCATGGATTGTTTGAAAAAGGAAATGCATGATTATTTCAATTCGTATAGAGAATTTGGAAATCCATGTGGGAGTTTTATATATAATATTTACGGAAGAAGGTTGATTACACATGGTTTAGGATACTTAAACAACATAAACCAGATGACATTTCCCATGTTAGCTAACTTCACTTTCAAAGACATTTTAACGTTACGTTAGTTTGTCTATCATGTCGTCACAGTCGGTCTGGCAAATCAATTACGCGGGAAAAATTAACAAAATACTCAGATAAAGAAATGATCTACAAAAGCATTAATGAAAGGGAATCGAAATTGTTTATTCTATCTTACCTATAAAGCTATATATTTTAAGTTAATTCTGACACATTACCATTTGGCATGTAATCTTGACGTCAACAGAAAACCTTTTGAAACGTCACGCCACTATGACGTCGAAACAAACTCATGTTTTTAATGTTGCTACTAACGCCACTTATTGCTAAAAAAATAGCAACTATTGTAAAAAATAGCAAGGGTACAATCAATTCAAAGCATCTGAGATATGCCATTAATAGAGAGTTAAAAAGTTAAAACTAAAACTTTGAAATATCAACCTGATGTATCACATTGAAAGAAGTATGAGGAGTCTAACGTGTGCTCCTTACATAATTGAGATTTTTCTTCTGGTTTTATTTCTGTTAAGGGGAAAAAGAAGAAACCAATATTAATCTGCTGCCCCAATAGGAACACTTGGGATCTTTGTTTCTTGCTAATTTTCCTACCCTTTCCTTTTTGCAGTATCTCTCTAAGCACCCGTCTTCATTAGACTATAGCTGTAGCGATGACTTCTACCCCTAAACGAACACTTGGATATAGCATGAGAAATATTTACTACAGTTTATCTTATAAACAGGCCTCGCTTTTTATTTCTTGAATGTGCTAAACAAAATCAGAACTATACACTTCAATGGCGACAAGATACGACTGTTAACTCAGAGCTCGATTCACCGTCCCTAATATCTTTTGGTTATCATCCATAATCTTAAAAGACACGTTTGAATGGTGAACGTAATTTTGCTATCTGTTTCTGTATAATATACCTGAATGACAACAGTACCATTGTAAAAAAATCAAATGTTATCAAAAAGGCAGTGTTTCCTACATAATTGTTTAATTTTATATAATTGACAAAATTAATATCTAATCTATGTCTCAATCAAAACGCATTTACAACTATGAAATGTGAATAAAATGACAGAACATAAAAGGAAATATTTCACATTTTTTTTAATAAATTGTTACGAAATTTTGTTTTGAAAAGTTTTCACTATTCATAAAGGATCATGTTACATTCATGCATGTGGTTATCAACAATATATATCTTGTCATTTAAAAAAATAAATGACGATGAAAGACCTTAAGAATTCCTGTGGCATATTTTACCTGATGCGACAAGACGTGAGCGGAAATACTAAACAAGTCTGCAAACACAACATAAAACAGTGGATTTTATTCGGTTTTATAGTTTTTAAATTTGAATGTCACGTCATGAGAGAAGGCCACCTAGACCTCAGTTTTGTGAGGATAGACATTTTTGTGTGTAAGTGAATACGATGGAGGAGATAGCCTGGGCCAGCGCTACAAATTACACCCCTGTGGTGCACCGTCATAAGTGATCTGTGTACGTCACCCAGGTTGGCCACCCAGACTGGCCCGTAGTTACACGTGTACAATATCATACTATACTACTCACGTCAAGCTTTTACACAACAGCTCGCATAACATGATAAATATTTTATACTCCTCGTTTAAATTTTAATTCTTTTTTTCGGTTCAAAGTTACAGCTGAAGGGAGACAACTCTTTCTTTCTATCAAAACGGTTGTTTTTCCTCAACATCTTTCGTTACAAAAATATGATACATCTTTGTTATGAATTATATGCGGATATGTATATTTAACATGACAGGGGAACGACGATTCACTTTAAGGGAATATATCTTTTCTCTGGTTTCGGTATGTGACTTCGGTATTTGTTACAAGCCTTTGATGTTTGACGAGTTAATGAAATCTCCATACCCATTGTTACTATAGTGACAGTTTTTTTATACAAACATGCAGGATGGTATGACCGAACAGTAGCATTCGAGTTATGACGGGATCAGTACGACCTCATCGTTCTATACTTTAAGTTAATATAGGTATATTTACATTTGCTCTGCATCCTTCTATTGCAATGCATTGAGAAGGCAAATGTTGTTATGAGACTATAACAACATTTGCTATTGTAACGTCATCAATTTCATTGTTGTCAAGACTTAACTTGCTGTTCATATATCTAATCGAAATAAATAAATAAAGCGTAACTACTCTATCAAAATGTAAATATAAAAATGAATATTCTAGGTAGTATTGTTATGGTCCTATAACACATTTCTATTGCTGACAAACCTACATAAAGCCCTATCGGGCTGTATTAAGATTGTCATCGATAGCAATGAGTGTTATAGGACCATAACAACATTTCTAAAACATTCATTGCTTAAAATAGGTTATGCTTATAATAAAGGAAACTCCTTAATTGTGACGTTTACTTTGTATTAAGAAATAATTAAGACAACACCGTACTAAGAATTATCAGCTGCAACTGGTTGTTGCAAATTCAACCTTCAATAAAAACTAAACCGCCAAATGTCCTGAATTTTCTCCCTACAATTATTGTATTGGTTAATAAAATTCGGTTATATACAAACGTCCAAAGACGTTTTCAATGTTTAATGAGTCAACTTAGACGCGACTACATCATAGCTACATAGCTCATATGTCCACGCGGAAATCTTCTATCCGTAAACAACAACAACAACAATAACAACAACAACAACAACAATAATAATAAATTAATTAATTAATTAAATAAATGGTACATCTATGAGTTTGGCTTTGAAGTACTTATTAATAATCCTGTATGTTGTACTTAACAGTAGCAGTGTCAGTGGAAACAAATAACTGCAAAGAAGTGAATAATATTAACATCAAATTCTTCGACGAAAAGTAAAAGTTGTATGTTAAAAAAACTAGCTACGGTTTTTAACATTTTGCATGTGTTTAAGCTCATCATTTTACGTTACCTATAAGACATGTTCGTTTTATACCTCCTATATGTATGTTACCGACGTTCTGTCTGCGCTCGAATCTATCATTGGTTTAGAACGGATGTACAAGACCTGTGTAAGTCTACCGCAGACTACTCCAAGTGGGTGCCGATAGCAGATACGACTTCAATACGTTTTATACTACCAAACAATGTGTTTCTGATAAAACTCAACTTAAGTGTGAAAGGACAGGTAATGCACAGGCACAACATGTGCTCCTCAAAAACATTTGTGTCTAACACCGCCCAAGATTGGTTCAGACAACTTCAAACCTATGTGGAGGTGGCAACAGTGTGTTGATATAGGGTTGTTCGCCTGGGCTTCTGTTATCCCCCTGCCCCCTGTAGGGCGATCAAAACACCCTAAAACCTGACTTGAGACGGTGTGTACATTGTATATCCTCTCCCCTATAACACAATATGACGGGCAGTACGTGTATGCACATGTAAACCATTGGTATGGACACGTTATTGCCCCCCTCGTCCGTCGCTCATTCTTCCAAATTACCACCATCTACAAGTTAGTGTTATAATTGTTCCCTGCGGGACGTACCGGGGAACACTATCTTCTAACTTTGCGAAAATTGATAGGAATTACCTAAAACTATCTTTTCATATGAAGATAATTTCCGAATTATTACCCGGCTGTAGTGTATGACCGTTTTGATATCGCTCATAATGCAAATTGTCATTTATCTCGATTTAATGGACGATAAATTCACAGAAGCTTCAATAACGCTGGGACAATATCTGCTTTTATAACACTCTAAACATGCATAATCACATTTTGGTAACAGCTCCCACTAAAAAGACTCTTTATGTAAAGTATCTTAGTGTAACAAAGCCTATGGTAGCTGACTTTATAGATAATCTCACCAGATGTCTGTAATTATAAACGATAAATAACGCGAAGGTCGTTAATCCTTAGCATACAAAGCAAACTTGACGACCCCCGACAGTTAGAGAAAATTTAAGAGACTATTAAAATATTGAAAAAAAATATATCATAAAAAAATTAGCCCATAATGTTAGAATGGCTTCACATCTACGCTATTTGTTTGGGTGTCAAGTACGTGATATATATTTTCATTTGATTTTTTTCTCATTTAGGATAAAATCATGCATAACAATCATTTTTTTTACACAAATTTGCATTGAGAATGATATAACACCAGATAATATTTAGCTGGTAAAATTAAAATACCATTTGATAATAAAGTAAATTTAGGCCTCCCAAAACCGTGCATGTTTTAATGAGCAGCGCAGTAAAAGAAGGAAGACGTTAAACATGCTTTCCTTTAATTTGCTTGGCAAACACAGTTTTACCAAACAAGAAAACCACAATGTTACCTTGCAAATAAAAACGAGGACGCCAACAATTTTTCCTAGCAGAGTTAAACAGAGATGCCGACAGTGTTGCCTAGCAAAGTTAAACAGAGATGCCGACAGTGTTGCCTAGAAAAGTTAAACAGAGATGCCGACAGTATTGCCTAGCAAGGTTAAACAGAGATGCCGACAGTGTTACCTAGCAAAGTTAAACAGAGATGCCGACAGTGTTACCTAGTAAAGTTTAACAGAGATGCCGACAGTGTTGCCTAGCAAGGTTAAACAGAGATGCCGACAGTGTTACCTAGCAAAGTGAAACAGAGATGCCGACAATGTTGCGATACGCCCAATTTTACCTACCATAGTTAAATAGTGATATCCAAAACTGTACTTCGCAAAGTTAAAGCGGATATATCCACAACTTTACTGAAAAATATTTATTGGATATATCCACTTAACATAGCACAAAAAAAAAAAAAATCCACTTAACATAGGTCAAGAAGGTCAAACGGGCATATCAACAACATTATCTAACATTTCATTTTTTACATAGACAAACGGAGATATCTACAACTTTATCTTGAAAACTTAACGAAGATATTTGAAGTTAACTGAACACAGTGAAAATAACTCTTTTGAAGACTACAACATTCATGTGGTGTGAAAAATGGCATAACTCAACAGGGCTTTTCAGTCTAGTCTGTGAATAATACCGAAGGAATGATGAAACGCTCGATGAAATTTTCGATTTATGCTACAACCAGCCATATTTCTTAGTACTACCTCACCTAGAACACAGTCTTTGCGGTAGGTCTCTATTACTCGCGTTAAAGACAATCATTTCTTATGTTTCTTTTCACCTTCTAGGCATGTCTTTACATAAAGACTTGGTAAAAGCGCCTTACGAATTTGTCCTGGTTGTGCCGTCACTATAACTGATTTGTCGTGCTTCAGTAAAGCAAACCTAACAATAAAATTAACTAATTAGCGAGGAAGAGGAGGAGGCTAAATCTCCGTCGTGGTGTGGGTATGAAACAACATGCAGTTGTAATCGCTGACGTTTCAGTTTCCAGCAATGCTGCCTAACATGTAGCATCTGAAAAGCTATGGGAAATTATTTTTTTATAAACTCGTATTTAAAAACATGAACTTGGGTCATGTTTTACAAATGTCTTCACAATGGTTGATTGTAATACAAAAAATCAGAAACTCATTGTATAATTAGAGGCATTTATAAAATTTCGTATTTAAATAAATGGAAATAAATGAGAAATCATTTAATGTGCACGTCGACACAAAATAATAAGCATATAATTATCAAATTGCAAATGTTGTTTAAATAAAATAATCAATATAATCGTATTGTAATATAGGTTTTTATAATCACTATTTCCAAAAACTGCTATTTTGTATTAAAATTTCGATTTATTCAAGAGAAAACATTTTATTTTGATCAAGTTATTAGGTGATCGTTCAAATTCAGAATAAGGAAACTTAACGATGGCGAATTAAAACTATGAACATTTATTAATGTTCGACAGGAGTTATAACTATTCGTATAACATTGTAGTAATTTATAATCCATTCAATTGATACAGTTAATCCCATCCGAAAGTGACAACCATTCTATAACGAAGGAGGGCCGTTGTTTGGCTGTTGTGCTACATGTAGATACACATTTTAAGACAACTGACATTTTGACAACTCCAACCAAAACAGGCTCGTTGGCTTCATTGGCTTGTTCAGGAAACAAAACAAGACATAATTGATAATTGATTTCAATATTTATTACGGTACGTATAATACATTTCAGACAAATACAATACAGACTTTTCACTTTGATTATTCAGGTAATTCAAATACTAGCAGAGCTTATCAATGTCATTCTATTAAAATTAAATTGCAGTAGCCGTAGAGTTATATCTTCCTGGGTGTGTGTTTTGGCCGCTGTGAGGAACTGGTCGTGAGGTAACGATCTTTAGCTGATGCTGAAGGATCTACTGGATAAGTGTCAGCTGAGACTATATAACTATAGATATTTACTTAGTATGGAACTTCGAATCTCAATATAAGTGTGAGCATAAAACAGACATGTCCTTCATAAAAGGCTCGAGTATTTAAGAATTACTGCATACAGATATATACTGTAAAACAAACAAAAATCACATCAGATTACAACAAATATGAACATTAAGTACAATACGAAATTTATACTGGTATTATACAAGTAATGGCAAGATTAACCTTGAAAAACCAGCAGTAAACAGGCAGGCCAATTATAATATGTTGATGATGGCAGAACTGACTACCGTTACCTGCAGATCATCTTATAACTGCGTTTGTAAGCATCGCCGAGAAGTTTTGCAGACGCACAATCAAGACTAATAACCTTTATGAATCTTTAAAACAATCAGTAAGAATTGAATCAATCCCTAACATTATCATTCATAATCACAATCATTCATAATCACAATCATTCGTAATCACAATCATTCATAATCACATTCATTCATAATCACAATCATAATCACAATCATTCATAATCACAATCATTCATAATCACAATCAATCATATTCACAATCATTCATAATCACAATCATTCATAATCACAATCAATCATATTCACAATCATTCATAATCACAATCATTCATATTCACAATCATAATCACAATCAATCATATTCACAATCATTATCACAATCATTCATATTCACAATCATAATCACAATCATTCATAATCACAATCAATCATATTCACAATCATAATCATTCATAATCACAATTAGTCATATTCACAATCATTACCACAATCTTGAACACAATCACCTGAAGTGTAAATCAAATGATACTGACGTTTATCATGTCACATTCTATGTTATTTATTCAAGTAACCATACTGCTTATAATTGTATATATATATTGTGACAGAGTTTTACCTTCGTATGTCAACAATGTGGGAATACCACGCTAAAGAACCCATTGTTTTACAAGTCATTATGGAATTGTTCACGATATCTTTAATAATAAACGTGAAATTGTGCTATTTAAATAAGAATAAATGTTCTTTTTATTACATTTGATAATATGTAAGATAAAACGACAGAGCCTATAGGATATCGTTTGACTGGCCATTCTAAACAATACTTACAGAAATAAGCATGTCTACCTCTACACTGGAGGATTTAAGCGGAAATTGAAACAACATTTTGTGCTTTAGTAAATACTAAAAAAATATGATAAGATACAAACATTATGGACATGTAAATCACAACTTAACAGTCTATACGTGTACATCTTAATGATGTATTTGACAACGCATGCATTGCCTAACTTCTGTTTGACATCATAACCATTTGTTTACAAACACAGATTTGATTACTGGCAAGACCACTAGCTAACTGTTCTTGGAAAATGTAAATTGTTCATGATGACTAACAGATGACCAGTATATGCAAAGTTATGCTACACGCTGCCTCGGCGTGGCTTTCATCCTTATACCGGTCTGCGATTTCATCACAGGAGCCTCTCTCTTCTCGACTTTGTGATTGGGGTCGAGCTCCAAATCGAATCTGTAAAATATATTAATACGTTGAAGGGATAATCACAAAGCAAATGTGTATGTTGGATTGTTTTGCGAGGAAGCTTGCAATACGACTACTCTGTGTGATTCGAAGTTGGGTTACGCTATGTTCGTTATTCCTGCGAAGATCGCAACATCAGTCATGGTGATAAATAAATACATTTAATGCAACAACTGTTTCGTCATGACAAATGAATAAAGGTTTGAGTAAAATGAATATTTACGAAAAATAAATGAAAAAAGAACAACAACGAGATACAAGAAGTAAGGAAAATTAATTAAACGAGTAATCAACACTCTGATGGCCTTTCATTAATATTTAAACTCGCCTTACTGTCGTTTTGAAAAAATCAAATGTATATCAGTAGAAATTGTCATGGACTAGTTTTTTAAGATAATTCATTCTAGCAGAAAAAAAATGTTCGTTATAACAATACAATTTAATTATACGCATGCGAAGACCGATTAAACATGAAAATCTTTATCGGTATAAGATTTCTAAATCAGGGTAGGCCAGGATTGTTTTAGTTCAATATTAACATCTGCCAATGCTCGTATTGTATGGAAATTGAAATAAACGTCACGTTGTCATTCACAGATTTTATTACACATTTCGTGCTGTGCATATTCATAATATGGACAAATCTGCATTTGTTGTATCCGGGCATTTTTATTGCCATGGAAATATTACATGTATAATGATAAGAAATACGCGTACGACATTTAGAACTAATAGCACACATAGCACACTATTGCAGTATTACTAACTTTTGTTTGCACAATCAAAGTAAAGGTACCCATGAATTTTAAAGGCACGTCATTATAAACAGATGAATTATACATAAAAAAAAAAATCACTAATATAGCATTATTAACACAGCTTGTACTATCCCTTACACTCTAAGTTAAGATGAATTAAGGCATTTCTAATGCGATTCACCATACCATTGTTTTTATGACATCACATTCCAATAACCATGTGGCTATTCGATATACATTACTACGGTAAGTCATGTGGCTAGCGTTAGATTACTGTCACACACTTATGCCAAGATCGTCATTCAGAGGGACAACATGTTAAATTCCCCCAACATAACACAGATATCACGTCATACTTAACCTCCTCCCGCTCTCACCATGGTCCCTCAAATATCATGCCAACCAATTACATCTAAAGAATTATTTGATGCAAAGTATATACTAAAATCTATATTATGTAAAACTCGCGTATTATGGAGTCTGCTTATTTCTGTCTGAATCATTTCAGAATTGTCCAATGTAAACTATGCTATAAAATTATAATGTGTGTTCATTACTGAAGATACGCTAATAAAATACTCGGTAAACGCTGGCATATTATTGCACTTGTCCTCCTGTAGTCCCTATCACTTTGTTATCATTCAATTCATATAAGTTATTAAACTGCGTCATCCTAAGTATGCCATATTTAAACAAAAGTATTTTCCATCAACATTTGTCAATTGTACACGAATATCACGTATCTGTAAAGCCTGTGCTATCGTCAGAGGTCGCAATGTCTATTTACCTCTGCGTTTTTCACTGACATAGTCTGCCATTTAGTAGCAGACTACAATGTATCACAAAACTGATATTCCCTTCCCTCCGCTGTTGGCATTCTTCACCTTTTTTTATGTAAGTGATTAGCTAATTTAACTAAAAATATGTACCAACGGATTGAAGACAGACGTCAAGAGTCTTCAGAAAGCCTATACAATTGTCAAGTATTTAAAAACAATTGTCGGTTCTTAAAATCTTACAGTAAAATTTATGAATGCTACGCATGCATCAGCTTTAAGAAACACACAAAAATATTGCTTTCATTTATAAAATTGAATGTTCTATTGTTAAAATCAACTAAAACATTTAACTTACGCAGTTTACCGTTAAAAAGGACCTGATTGTATTTCCAATTAAGTTGATGTATGCAATGTTTGTTATTTCTTGTATCGTTGATAATACTATTGAAATACATATGAAAGTAATGCACAGATATTGAAATAATGTATCAACAGTATATTTTAAGATTGGACAATTTCACTGTGTAGAGATGTTCATGCTTTCCGCGTTTAGTGACTTACCGATAACATATCCTCATGCAAATGCTTATTTATAGATTATAGATATATAGAATATAAAGATTTCAAAATCGTTGCCAACGCAAACATTTCAACACTGCAATCAGTTTAAAGAGTCGTACAAATAATATAGAAGATGTAAGAGGACATCCAAATGCTTAATTTACGGCAATTAACGGATACGGATACATTTCCAATCTTAATGGCAAAGGCCCGTAAGAAGATCCTTAATAAATCTTCTCACATATATTGAGAACGTGAAATGATGTGTAATGACTTCGTTGTGATATCTAAGTCAAAAGTACTGTAAATGTTATGAAATATATACAGTAGGAAAGAGGGAAGTAATATCAGCTATTTAAACAAAGGGATGTAATTGACATTGAAATAATAGTATAAAAGTAAATAACTATTGTAAAATGAAACTTTTCTTAAAGACTATCTTGCAGATTTGATACGTCTAACAACTTTTATGATTCAAAGTAACTAGCTTGAAATCAGCATAAAAATACAGCATGATTTGGAAGCAAGCGATGCACATTCAGCTTGTAGCATTTATATGAGATTCATGGCAAAACCAAACAAAAAAAGCACATGACCAACCTCCCCTACCATCTGCACATATCGTAATATCAATATAAGAAAGAAAACAATGCTTAAGACTAGACAATCTTGTGCCATTAAGTGTTTCTCATCATCTTCAAAATGAGTAACCATGACCTTCATCGCACGCCATACGTCAAACATTACCGAATGCCAGGCGAATCTTGTATCAGCAAAATATTAGGCTTGGCAAGAAATGACCGTACGTTTATAACCATGTTACATCAAGACTCTGTGTAGCCAAGTTAATGTGTAGACTGTGAACCGACGTCATATGTTGGAGGATAGAAGTGGTCCCTTAATATATCACTCTCCACAGCGCATTCCTCAGCTTGGACATATTCAGGTGAACAATGTTCAGGGGGCTTTCTACTCGACCCTAGAGACTCAAGTGGGGCTGCACTCTCCTTGGAGCCCATATGTTCTCACTTCGCCCGAGTCCCTGACAATTCCGTGTTCTGCCCACTTTCCTATTGCCGTTTTCATGTCGAACACTTGAAAGTGTTGTAACAGTATAAGTACCAGCGATTATTCTTCATCACAACTGTCAACTATGTGCTTGGAATGAATTACGAATACACACACCCCGTAGCCAGCAGCTTTCGTGTAACTGACGGATAGATAACCGTGTTGTTATTGTCGAAGAGTTTATTACGAAGAATGAGTAAGAACAATAACATTTTCTGGAAAGAATTTCATAAGATGTGTGATTTTTCTTTTTACTTGGTGGGAATTTGTGGTATCAGAGAATAGAAACTCATCCAGAAAGATTCCAATACATTTCGCTACAAATTAGCATAAACCGCGTTTGCTTACATATAAGTTTAACTAATACATTACATTGTATATGCGCAGATGATAGATAAAGACATCTCATATCTTATTTTAAGTCTCACCTTTCGATCAAACTTAAAATCATAAAACACAAGTATAATTTATTGAAAGCAAGTTTATGAATGAATTGTTGGGCTGTGAGATAGGTACATACATGTTCTTGATGATACACTTACAACAGTTAACTAAAGTGATTTGGAATGACTGTGGGAGTGTTAGTAAAGAGAAACGTTTCCGGTCTCTATAATCTTCTCACATTAGTGTGACTACGTAAGGAGAGATAAGTATTATTTCTCTCATTTCCCTGTGTGTCAGATGGAGCTGTCCAGGGTAAGAAAGGGGTGTAGGAAATTCCAATCTTACACCCCATTTCATGTGACGTGACGTCACAATGGCTCAACAATGACGTGACGTCACGAATGTGGAACCCTCCTTTGCCGCAATGCGGAAAAGCCGACGTGATGAAATTAAAAAAATATACTATATATTTACCGTACATGTAAGAAAGATGTGATTAATTTTTCTACGCAAACATTGTTTGCAAAATATGGGGTATGCTTAATCTGGCTGGCTAATTTGTTTTCGTCTAAAAAGCTACGGGGAAATTGATATTTTCAAAATGATGGCCAGTACAAACGCATTTTCATGGTTTCTTAGCTTATTCTGGTGATTGGAATGAGAGATAAATACTCTTTCATGCCCAAGGGTGTAGGATAGGGAAATCCCACCCTCGGGATTTTCAAATTTGGCAAAATCCGAGGCTTTCCCTATCCTACACCCCTGTGCATGAAAGAGTCTTATAATATTGAATGGACTAGATTTTACCGTTGCGAATCTTTGTAGTAAACGGAATCACTTTCAGCTGTACATTTGTATATTCGTCGTAATCATGTCTTTTAAACTTTTGAAGATTTGTATAGATGGTTAGCTGGTCGAGGTTGTACACTTAAAACTGTAATCATCATAAAAGAGCATGTTAAACTGACGATAGTTTGTCTTTGTAAAACGCTATAGACTCCTTCTGAATTAAGCAAAGTCGAAGCTAAAGCATTTTTTCTATTTAAAATTGAGGAACTGAAAGAACTTTACTTTTTTTAATGGGCTAGTTCTATACAAGACTTCCCGATCCATCTCAGATCTTACTATTGTCAAATGGTGCCATGCATACATTTCACTATGGTTAATACAGATCTTTCCGAAAAAAGCAGCAACAAACTTCAAATGCATTATATTTATACCATATTGAAGCAATTCTGTCTTTTCAGGTTGTGTCACGATCCCTTCAGTAATTCCTGAGATATCGCGGTAATAAATTTGACATGCAAATCTAGAACCGGGAGAGTATGTTGGGCAACAGATCTGAATGTCCTTCATCCTAAAAAGTCATCGAATTAACATCGTTAGTGAAGAACTGATGGTTCTTTAGAAGAAGTTTTTTGAATACTTAAGCACATTTGAGCTTTTTTACGTTGGAAATGGGTCAATATTACCCATCTTGACATCCTCCACTCAAGCAAGCTACATGGCAAGTATCTCTACCATACTTCTTAAGTTGTGTGATAAAAAAGATCATTGACATTGATCTAACGGACATTGCATAAGACAACAGACAAGGGATGCATGGCTTTGGATATGGCTACATGTAACATTTACACATGAAAAGAAGAAATCAAGTCATGACGAGGCCCGTATATATTTTTCAAAAAAAGTCTCCCAGAAAGCAAAACCTTGATGAAATAGTTGATGCATCAATATAAAGCAACTAAACAGAAAATCCATGAATTTTAGAACAGAATATAGAGTGTATATATCAGTAGGGAATAAAATCAGACATAATAATAGACAGTGTAAACTGGTGTGTTACTACTGAGGAAGGTACATTTTAGTATTGAGATTATAATTTATGCTTTTATGTATATACATGTATATGCCAATATATGTAGTTGATGATAGAGCGTGTATGCTACACTGAATTTCATGTACTAGATAATATAAAGCACAATGATAATAACACCGTTTTAGAGATATGAGGTGATTTGGGTATGCAAGCTCGGATTCACCGGTTAAAGCAAGTGTTTTTGTCCATGATGAATTAAAGACTGACATCACTGTTGCTACTGTATTTCAACAAGAATATTTTAAATAGCGAATACTGTACAACATAAATTCGCCGAACGCTGATCTGTGTAGACTGTAGTCGAAACAATGTTCTGTCCTTGCGGGATTTGATAAATAAACACTAAAGACATATTCGTTCCCGGTAAAGAAAATAAAAAAAGTCATGTCCATTCTGTGAGAGAAATGTGAGACTAAAAAACGTATGCTTAAGGTAATCAAGGGATTTAAAAACAATAAAACTGAAAAATATCATATGTATCTAAATCCATGGGCCCCTCTATCATTGTGATGTATGTGGCTTCCTGGGGTCAGAATCGGTCTCCGCCTCTGTCTTAGTACAGACGGCTGGCTCCAGAATCATCATCATCGGATTATAAACAACCATTTCCCAAATTCCAGGGGAGTCTGCCAGGAGTAGCTACCAATGTTGTGTAAAGTTTGACAACAAACGCAGTCCATTTATCAAGGGCATCGCTAGACCAAAGGGTAAATCTGACTGGGAGGAGGACCTACAGCCCATCGTGCGCGGACCAGAGGCATTGAGTCGATACAACATCTCCTATCTGATGATGTTAGTGTTGGTTTTATAGTACCTACTTCCGTAACTTAAGAAAAGTACGTGGATAAAACATAAGTGCCCATGACCTTTTCAATGACCAAGCGACCATAAGCACAAGTATTTATGCCACGAGAGAAGGCTTTGATTTCGTATAAGGTTTCACACACTCTTGAAAAAAAGAGACAAATACATTTCTGTTGAACATAGGGAGCATATATCATCTGTTTCTACCATGCAGAGAAGACGTCTTATGTTGTGGGAGTTTACGTTTAAACAGACTCTACCTACAGAGTCTCACACCAAGACGACTTAAAACAGATTGTAAGGCAGGTTTATTTGCTGAAAATTACAAACTTATCTTTTTCATCTTGTTAAAATGAGCATGGTGTATCAATTCATTCAATGTTTAAAAAGAAAATATATATTTGTAATTGTCATATTTTGAGACCAACAACGGTCTAGGGTTTGTGGGTTCTCTAACATTGGAGTTTTAACCTAACCTGATTTCTAACCTTGCAGTAAGACTGTGGATTCAATATTTCAATAAAGTAACATCGCAACCGTGACTGAAATAGGAGACAGTAAGTTGTTTCAGGAAATATATGTTTCGGTAATATATATATACAGGAAAGTATGTAGGTCACCAATAATCTCTGGACCCTATTATGAAAAATAACCATAACATATGAAGAAAAAAAACATTACTGGATACATGTTTTGATTCATGGTGACAATCGAAAAATCAATTGAGCAACTAGTGAAGCTTCTAAGAAAAAATAACTCTGGCACACCTGTTTATTGGTCAACGAAACAAATTGAAGGTCCCAATGTTTCCATGGACATTGACCGTAAAGGTAATCTTAACTTTGCAATACAGGAGTGGCTATAATAACAGCATTAGTTTTCCCGGTTGGAAATGTTCGATGTGAAAGCAGGCTTTACGTGATATATCATAAATGTCTGGAGAGAAAATTATGTCATAATTCGTGATGAAAGGTTATCAAACAGACCTAGCTTCAGTAAGATAATTTAAAATACACTATGTAAACCATGCTTATTTGGAGTTTTGAATAACAAAATCGCTCCCGAAACTATATAAAGTGCAGTGTGCAACAATTGTATGTTATTTTAAGTAACTACTAGTGATATAATATTGATGGAATGTTGTACACATGCTTCATATTTATTTTTATTATATTTATGTTATTAAATTTATATCATATATCAATCAATACTGAATTAAAACTAGTATAGTGCTATTCACATATCAGTCCATTTCAAAGAAACATCATCAAAATGCAGTCTAATCAGAATTAAAGAAGTCTGCATGTAAACCTTTCAAATGTAAGTATCAACAGGCACCGAGAACACTACGTACAAAAGTCAATTGTTTTCCCTTACCTTCGAAGAATTCTCGCAAGGATCGTCTTCATTTCGTGCATAGCAAAATGCTGTCCAATGCAATTCCTACAAAGTAAAACAAACATTAATTTATTAACTACGTATTAACGACGTGGCCATGACATGTCTCCTTGACCTTCTGTAATATATCACTATCCAGCCGGATGCTCAACGATCCGTCAGCTTAACAAGTTTTTTTAACAAATGCTTAATAAAAAAAAATATCATTATTTTTTTAAATCAATTTTCTTGTTTTACTTCTTATGTTTTCATAGAGTAACGCCGAATTCAAAGCGAGTGGTTATTACCTTAGATTTTAATTTGGGAAAAAATAAATCGCTTCTTTTATAAACTTGTTAAGATGACCAGAAGAAATGATTTAAAATGCCAGTATGACATTTTGCAATAAATAAGATGATAATGAAAAGAAAACACAATCTCGTTTTGAGTTAAAATTCTAACGTGAATTGGTTGTTAAAACGTACCATAAATCATTGTCAGGCATATTCCATAACATACAGGCAACGCTTAATATAATGGTCAGAAGAAGGGGGAAATATACAAAGATCTCAAGCTAACGAACGTTTGGGAATGAGTTATTAGTAGAAATATAGCAGGAACATTGGAATTGCTCTGTAGTAAACCATAATAATACCTTCTTCTCAATTATTAGGAAGAATTACTATTTTGAACTTATGTGGTGTGAAAGTTACTGAATTACAGTTATTAGTGGGAATATAGCAGGAACATAGGACTTGCTCTGCAGTAAACCATAATACCACCATATTCTCTATTATTATGTGGTGTGATCGTTACTGAATTACAGTTATTAGTGGGAAGATAGCAGGAACATAGGAATTGCGCTGCAGTAAACCATGATAACACCATATTCTCTATTATTATGTGGTGTGATCGTTACTGAATTACAGTTATTAGTAGGAATATAGCAGGAACATAGGAATTGCTCTGCAGTAAACCATAATAACACCATATTCTCTGTTATTATGTGGTGTAATAGTTACTGAATTACAGTTAATAGTTGGAATATAGCAGGAACATAGGAATTGCTCTGCAGTAAACCATAATAAAACCATATTCTCTATTATTATGTGGTGTGAAAGTTACCGAATAACAGTTAATAGTTGGAATATAGCAGGAACATAGGACTTGCTCTGCAGTAAACCATAATAACACTATATTCTCTATTATTATGTGGTGTGATAGTTACTGAATTACAGTTATTAGTGGGAATATAGCAGGAGTATAGGAATTGCTCTGCAGTAAACCATAATAACACCATATTCTCTATTATTATGTGGTTTGATAGTTACTGGATTACAGTTATTAGTGGGAATATAGCAGGAATATAGGAATTGCTCTGCAGTAAACCATGATAACACCATATTCTCTATTATTATGTGGTGTGATAGTTACTGGATTCTAGTGAAGATCATATTGATATTACCATGGTACGTTTAGTTCAACCTTCAATTCATTGTATTTATCAGTGCCGAAAATGCGCAAGTAAAACTATATTCCATATACAGTTGATGTGGTGGCAGCTGCTCTCTCCAATAACTATATATATATATGTATAACAAAGTTTCAGTATTTATATTTTTATGCTATTGATATGATGATATCTTGGCTACTTAAAGTGTAAAGTGTACAGTAGTAGAATATCCTTGTAACTGAATCCTGCATTGCAATTGTATGGCTATGAAAAAACAGTCTAAATCAAAGAGTTAAAGCACTTACAAATACATTCTTAATTCTATGCGCTATTCCTCATGACATAACAACGTATCGCAGAGCAATACTTATCCTCATTTTATTGTTGAATTCGAGGGACGACACGTTTTGATTTCCGAGATCTTCGTTAATATATGCCCTTGTTTCTTCGACTGTAAGTTCGAATAATGATTTTGTTTGTGTTTGATTTTTTTTTCTTTTTATTAAAGTTACTGCTTGGAATCAAAACATAGGAAAAACATAACTGAATTGTTAACCAATAGCATTCAAATACGTGATAAATCAATAACATTAATTTGATAATCTCATGTGATATCATTTAACTTTACATACATGTATATGTTCATTTATTTCATATAATTAGTACAAAGATTGCAGCCAATAATGATAGCATCGTTTCCAGTGAAATTGGGTCATACTACACAACCCGTTCTGTTAGTTGAGAGCTACTATCATCACGACGTCCATGACGACTGTATCAGTCATCATATATTTAGGTAGTTTGGGATCTTAACACATCAGTTGTATACAAGAGTTATTTACAAACTACAAAACCTTGTTTTGTTTCACCATCCGGAATTTTCAACTTATGGTGTCATTCGTGTTTGTCTCATAATTCAACAGTAACAAAAATTCACATAATAATACGTAGATGTAATTTGTTTTCAGAAATGACAGAGTGTTTGAAAAATGTTCTCCTTTCCGCAGAGATGAAAGAGCGAGGCGGCATTGTTAGCCATAACATAATGGACTAAATTACATGGCCTCGCGGATTTTAATGGCAAACCCAGAGGCTTAAGCATGTGTGAAAATATGACTATTTCATGGTTGCCTTGTCTGTTTACTCAAGGTTTACGGAGAATGTGGTGGTCCATGGGTTCCGCATGTGTTCATGTCAAAAACACAAGTATATCTACAATTCCACAATCCCCCATTCAGATATAGTTTGTACCTGGCCATAGAACACGTATACAGGATAAGTTTCAAGGGTAGAATAACTAAGTCCGACTAACAATTTGTCTATTAAGTGAGGTTTTTAACACTTCAACACTATCTAGTTTAACCATATTTTAACAGATATATGAGGGTACATTGTATCGAATACATTTTCATCTTTAGAATATTTCATTTTTTTATGAAATATAACTTGCAGTCTCAACAGTATATATATTTTTGTCCATCTGTCTAAGTTATTATATCAAACTTCTACGATTTCAGTGTTCTTACCTCCAGCATTTGCATTTAAGGAGAGTGTTTTTTGTGATTTATTACGCTTAACCGTTGGTTTCACATCTAACAACCAGAATGATACCCGTTCATTCATGTGTACTTATTACATTGTGTGTAATTGACTTTTAACTATCTTATGAAATATATGAAACGGGTCTAAACATGTTTTTTTTGACACCCCATTTCAAATGGATACAAATATGAGCAAATGAACCATATTTTTTGCGACTGTCTGATCTTGAAGTGCCAATATCATCCTAAATGTATGCCATATTTTTTGAGGATATTTCTTCTAACTAAATACATTTAATGGAGTATAATTACAAGCAAATCCAAGTATATCTGACATTCAACAAGAAATATAAAAGAATTTCTTTAATATGTAGTTATGGATATCACAACCCGAGGGTTGGGATTTTATGCTGTCTGACTAGAAATTATCCTGAGGTACATATTTTTCAATTCTGTTACCGAGGTATCCCTTTACACAACGTCAAAAAAGTTTTGTCATCTTAGCATGTCTATGCAAAAACTGATACGATATATTCCTTCTGTATCACAAAAACATGTACATGGTCCAATGTATAAAGCAAGAAAGTTCAATAACGCAATCATATTCCAGCTTTTGGAAGATTTCAAATATTTGCAACCACTGGTCATAGTCTATCCTAAACTTCTCCCCAACCTTAAACTAGAACTTACAAACATGGTACTGATATGACAAGGCTTATATCAGACCATGACGTCACAATCAAATAAAGATATGGGTGACGTTTCCTTTGCAGCAATTTTTTACGATATAAATGCTGTATAAAAAAACAAGACAATACTTTTACACTTTAAGAAATAAGAACGATGTTTTCACTATTAAATTGTATATCTCACTATAAAAAAACAAAACAAAAATTAGTGATGAAATCAAAAATCTACTCGTACATCTATATTCATCCATCTATTATGATATTTTTCTCAGTGTAATAACATGTAATATTTCTACATTCTATATCATCACCAAATTACACGCAATGTTTGGTTTTACTGAAATACAACGCGAGTTTTCGTTCATCAATTGACTGTTTTTACCTCGTTACGACAGTCCTTACATCAGGTTGTGTTCCGGTGGTTGATTATGCGTACTTAAATTATTTTTAATTACTTTTTCTACTTAATATTCTACATGTATAAGACTGACAGGTGTTCAGTGTCCGATTGAAAAACACCAGTTTGGATTTAGAAGTTGACTGTAGATACTATAAGGATGACATTTATGAATTCTTACTGATTACATTAAGTCATTTCATTCATTACACCTAATTGATACTGGTTTAGAACAAAACTAGCTAATATAACCTGGTACTCGATGCTAAGTGTCCGTGAGTTTGTCAGCAGTATAAAAGGTATCCGAGTTGGTTGGTAGCTTGTGACATTAAACCAATATCATATTGGTGGGGGGGAAAAAAATAGTAACCACATGATAACCTCTTAAATCAACTTATTTACATAATCATCACGGTGGGGGTAGGGATAACACATCTTGTTAGAAGGAGCTAATTGGAAGCTGAATTCCGCGACACGGCAGTGTTTATGTTCCATTATACGGAGACATAGTCATGATATATAATTAGATATCTTGTATAATAGTACAATAGCTACCACGTGCCAACCCTTACAAACAATAATTTACATGCAAACCTCGAGCTTACCATACTCATCACATGAAACTGAAAAATATCAACGTTCATAAAATCTGTCTGACGGGATGTTTACATTTTTTTTAACTTACTAAGATAACAACCTGCCAACTATATCATTCTGAGATGAAACATAGAATTAAAATCCAGAAATAGTGATCCATACTCTCTGTGATATGACACGAGTTCCAGTTCAAGAACATTAAGAGAGTACCGAAGTGTCAACAATGATTTTGGTTTTATTTATATTTGATCAACATATAAGTTATAATGGTCAGGGTGTTAGCAGTCAGTTAAATTAATTAAGAGAACGTCAGAGAAGATAGTCAGGTTACTTTTATTCATATCCTGCTTCTAGTAGAAATAAAACACACGAGATACATGCAGCATATCGTTATAAGTAAATAAGTTATGTTTGGTCGAACATAATGATTATATATTTATATATTCTATAACATTTCCATTCATCTTTCTTCTTTAAACATAGATGCTTATTTCAACACGTATTTTTTTTACAGAATACAAATCAACTGATTTCAAAGTTATTTCCTTTCATTGCAACTAAAAGCGTTTTGCATGTGGAGTATTTTCAACATATTAGACACGAGAAAATAATTAAAATATCCAATGAAGGATGTCTAAACTTCAAAATATTCGAAGTTTAGACAAGCCACGTCAGGTAGGATAAATTAGAAACAAATTAACTTCTTTGTCACAACGTCAACAACACTCCTTCACAAAACAAACACAACACAGAGTCAACAAACAAGACAAAAGAACGTGTATCAGTAACTATAACATAATGACAGTGAAAAGAGGCTTCAGTTAGTAATTTGCTACTGTTTTTGGTCTAATTCACAGTGTTGTTACACTGCCCATTTTCAATTTGCATTAAATAAATCTCAAAGCATCGGAATGACTAATTAATACTGCCTTATATCACTATATAATTTTCACATAATTAGAATATTTATATTAAGCTACCGTAAATCATTTATAATCGCGTAATTTCATTTTCACATGTAATCGCGTTATGCATTGATCCTAAATTTAAACATCTAGCGAACGATTCTTTACATGCAATGTATAACGTAAGGCATACCCTCTGGGTAGAACGCAAACTTATTTCCTCACGAAAACGAGTAGGTATATCAAAACAAGTTCTTGATATTAAGTAAACGCTAAACCTAAGTAATGTACAGCATCCCTACATTATTTACACGTGCTGTTCGTGCACAGGTTATGTTGATGTTCTTACATTGTAGTCATGCAATAACGCTGGTCCTTACTTGTTTGTAATATGAATTAAATAGGAGAAAATGTGGCAAATTATCGCGTGCAGCTGCTGAAAAAAAATCACATTAAGTGAGGAGGAAGGAAGTAAGAAATGGCACAACAGCAAAATGATGATTCCCCAATATCACACACACAACTACAACATATAATTTTTGGTGCAATACAGAAGTAGAAATATAAGAGCCATTCAAAATCTGACACCTATGCATTCTCATCAAATGCCAAAATACACGAACGATAATAGCCCTGACATTCAAGTGTTTGGACTTGATTAGAACGCTGGGGACACAAAAACTCCCATCTTTCTGTCACATACAAATCAAATCAGCATGGTTTATTGCGTAAAGTATATCTTTGCACTTGCTGGCGTAACATTTTCGATGATTTTATAGCAATAACACTGAAATATGTTCTTCTCGACAATTTGGTGAAGGTATTAGCACCTCGCGTTCAATTAGAGTGTTATCGTTGGCAGTTGGAGAGGTTGAAGTGGCGGGAATGTTCGTGTCTGGGTGTGAGGGGTAGCGGGTAGTGGTAATGGCTAGGGGCGGGCACGCACATAAGTGATACCCTGAGAAATTACGAGAGCGCTGTCGCCCAACTTAAGTGTGTTCGTATACAACCCTGTCTCTTACTGCTAGCACAGCACCTGACGTCGGTCGTATCTTTGTAGTATTGTGACACACATACCAAGGAAAAATTGCTCACATATTAATAAAATGCAAAATAACAGAAGCGCAAAATGTTCTAAAACAAAGCATAAAAGACGTTTGTTTGGCATAATGAAAGATAACAATGTAAAATAAAATAGTATACAACATAATATATAATATCAGTAAGTGATTTATTTATAGCGTCAAGTAGAGGAACAAGTCAATTTATTTGCGGATAAAAATGCCTCTTGACTGTTAATTAAATTGGATTCAATGTTATTCTGGAGGCTCACGATTTATTTGTACTCTGGGTTCTTCTCGGGTATTGTGGTTAACGTTTTCGTATCGACTTCAACTTGCTTCTATGTTCATTTGTGCCAACACTATGGGTTTTACTGAACATGCCATTTTGTCCGCCTATGTTGATGCTATGTAATTAACTCAACTTCCTTCTTAGGTCGTGTGTGTTTTGGTACTATACTGAACTTTCTAATTTGTCTGTGTGTTGATGCAATTTTTTTATCATTATTATTGAACTTTCTAATCATGTATGTGTGATGCTAGCTAGGGTATAGCTTTGTTTACAAGTATGTCTGTCTGTGGCGATGCTTACGTATTTTGCTGAACTGAAAATTGTGTCATCGTGTGTTGATGGCAGGGTATTTTACTAAACTCGCTATTTTCTCGCTCTGTGTTGATACTTGGTTATATTGGTGAACATTCTATTTTGTCGCTGTGTGTTGACTTCGGGAAATTTATTGAACTGCCAATTTTGTTAGTTCGTGATGATCCTGTGTATTTAATTGAACTCCCTTTTTTATCCGTAGTTTCGTAGTTAGGAAATTTCAATATTTAACATATCAAGTGCATGTGCATACATAAGGTATTTTCTGATGATAATTTTGGTTGAAGTCACACGCTAAATATACATATTACTTTAATCTATTCGCAGTTTAATTCAAATTAGAAACTCAACAAGACCTCCAAGAGATAGCGGAACAAGTCAGTCAATGATGGCGGAGATTACCGCTGGCATCCATTGCAATATGCTAAATCTAGTTTCAAATGGAATTCTGAAACAATTTTGAAATTAAGTAGATAATATTTTAGATAGTGTAAAAATAATACACATCTAAAGGAGTTGTAAGTATAGTTAGCAAAGCAGCTTTTTAAAACAAGTTTTACATGTATTATAAGAAAAGAAATCCAATAATTAAATGTGATCCAAGTAACAGGAAATATTCATCCAAGTTCAATTTAATTTATAAACTAACCCAAAAGGCATAAAATTGCAAAATAATGAAAAAAATGGAAAATCTGTATTAATGCAGAAAATAAATGTACATATATACATAAGTCAAAACAGGGTAAAATCAAGAATATTGCAAATAATTTCAACATGCAACAGTCAATTTATCACACCTAGATCCTAAATATATGCATATGCTAATGTCTCACAGGACGAGTGGGGGATACATAAACTTATGAAACAATAATCATCCTAAAATCTGGTTATGCTCTTGTTCCAATAAATATCGAATATTAAAACAGCAGCTAACGACAAGAACTGAAAAATGAATAGTAATGTTTTAAATGTGAGAAACGGATGTATGCATGATACAGAACCTAGTATTTTTTAACAAGATATGGCAGTAATACTATCGATTATGAAAGTGATGCTGAACTAACAGGAATTACTAACCTTGTAATTCCCTGTTACACATATCCTACTGATAAAATGAACTTGACGATAACGATGAAAGACTCGAGAACATCGGGGGTATCATGATTTATGTCTGGGAGGTTTGGGTTTGAAAAAGTGCCAGTATTGTTGGTGATCACTATGCTCTATTCAATACATATCTTATCCAATACACGCATTAAACTCTGCGTGGATCCGTGCTTCAGCCGAGTACAGACTTATTAAAACGGCGATTCTTGTAACAGTACATCCTTTATTTCCCTTTATATCAAAACGCGTCTCTAAATCATGCTATATTTTTATGCACGTTTTTCGGATTTAATTCTTTTCAAATCACCATGGTTTAGTGTTAATCACATTTAAACCCGAAACAGCACGAACTATTGCATAGCTGGAGTCTCTCTCAATTTTATTCATTTGCAAGTTTTTATCAAAACATATTTCAATGCTTTCGTTATCTTCACAAAACACGGAAAACTTTCTTGTTTCCAAATCAGTAGAGCATGGTCTCTTAAATTTGGCAATAAAACTGTTGTAAATAGATGCAAATGGGTGGCTTTTCCAATAAACACTGTGTTACGACAACAAAACACACGTAGCCCCCCTCGACGGGGGATCTGCCTGATACTGTGATAATTTTATAGCGATGTGATTAATAGAGAGACAAGTGCAGATTACATAAGCATAACTGAGGCGATCATTATACCCAGATGTGGGGCTCTTCATTCAAGTAGCGCAAACAAACCCAAACTCCACCATTTGCTAACCCAGGGCTCTTAAAAGATGCTTATCTTGTGCCAAAATCCTCCAGTAAAAATTCTCTACGAGTTGTTTAAGCGATGCTAGGAATAAATTTCACAAACCTAGGTATTAACAGATGGAGGTCAAATGACATAACGTCCAACATTTCTTCCTGAACTTGTACTACGTGCTCCTCGGGCGTTCAGCATGGGGTCAGAGAGATACGAATGCTATCGCCATGTTCCTAGTATTATCAGAATACGAAAGCTGTGTGATACTCTGTAATTGTTTGATAACGTGTCCCGTTGGGGTGCCCACAGATGTCCCGTATCTATATTCGAACCCCTAACGTTGGATCACATGCTGCACATCCTAGCGATAAACATAAACTACAACAACGAGTCAAGTATGACAGGGGGTCAGGAAACGACGTAACGCCGAAGTATCGGTAAGGCCCAATATACCGAATCATAGTATTCCAATAAAATGCAATGTATTTCGAAAATTTTGTAGAACCCAAATCCTGCATCTAGTTGAGAGAAGTATAGCATCAAACAATAAGATTAGAAGTTCAGGAGTCAGCAGAATAAAAGTCGCACCACTAGATGATCAAAAGGAATCCAATATTGAATAAAGATGGTTCAATGAATGAACAAGTCATAGTTTCACCTGCATTTCCCCCACCCCAATTACACGTTACTCATGGTAATAAAATTAGTAATCATTTTGAATCAAAGAATGTTATTGTTTGAATAATTATGATATTATAAAGAAATCTACACACATCATTACGTCAAACTTTATATATTTATTCAAACATTCACGTAAAGATATAAGAAATAAATTTTCATTTTCTGAAAAAAGATATTGTGCATATACACCTCATACCTGAACAAAAACAGACATCCTCTCATTTACATGTTACCTTAACGGTGGTAGCATGTTTGTTTTTCTTACTCATGTTTTTAAAAAATAGACATTACTTATTTTGGTACTGTTAATAGTTTTAGTTTTAACGGAAATTATACAATAATCATCATTTTATCTCTAAACAAGAGTACCGCAGGCGGAACAAAATAACTCCGTCGAATGCCATACAGTGTTATATACTATCTTACATTAAAATAAGATCTGCATCATTCTAAGAGTGGTTCGCTGACATGCTATAAAAAATGTAAGAGAAAAAAGGGCAATAATATTTGGAAAAATAGTCGAATCAAAATTCTTTAAAGGGAGACACAATTTCATATCATGGTTATAATGTTTATCAAGTTTCAAAAAGATCGGTCGAAAAATGTAGGAGGAGATTGCCGGACTAACAAAAGTTTACACGGGACGGACGGACGGACGGACGGACAATCCCATACCATAATACTACCGTCAAATTTGAAGGGCGTATAAAAAGTAGATATTGAATTTTGGTGTTTACTGAAATCATTTTTTTTTTTTTTTTTTTAAGTCACCTTAACCAAGGCAATCATATTTAGATTATGGTTCAAATAACATTTGAATCACTTTAAACGATCTTTTATCGGCGAATTCTGTAAGTTCCGTGTTTCAGGTTCTGCTATGGCCGAGGAAAACAATTATTTCAAACAGTGTGTTGTATTACTGCCTGCACTATAAATCTGGTAAGCATAAATATGATAAGTAGACAATACAATTATACTTATAACTCAGTTTCCTAATCTCAAAAAATATGAATTTGTATTTGATTTCGCTTCCGTTTCATACTTCAGCAACTTTACCATTTAATCATCTATTACCACTGATGAGCGATTTTATTGATCATCACATGCATATTCGGTGTACAAAATTTGGTATCACTTGTGCATTACAAATTGCCTATCAACTGCTTGTAGCAATTTACATGAAAGGATAAACCAAGTAAGTAAGGAAATATACTTGATTTGATAAGAAGAAGAGTACCACATCGTCAGTACACAAGAACACGACTGGGACTCCAAACTAATGTCTTTGTTTTAAAGACACAAAGGAATTATAAAGACAACTATTCAATGACAAAGACATGCATCTTCACAATGAACGGAAGAGACTGATGTAAGGGGTAGTGTATTCTGGACCAATACGAAACCTTTCATGATGCCTCCATCAAAATCGAACTTGCATCAAGTTGTGAATAAATCTTAACATTTCGACATCAAGATTTGAGTCAATCTTATCACAGTGGCAACAAGTTTTGAATTAATCGTATCACAGGCGTCAAATTTTAACACTGACCTTATCACACATATATCAATTTTGTAATTAACTTCATTTCATTAAAATCAAGTTTTTAATCAATATTATCAAAGAGACATTAAGGTTTGATTCAATTGTTTCACATAGACATACAGGTTTGAATAAATCTTCTGTGATGGTGCTTATAGAACCATTACCATTTTAGCAGTAATTACTACACCCTTTACGACATTTTCATTATTTTAAAAGAAGCGAAATTTACTACACTTCTACAACACTGATTTGACGTCCACATAATTACTTGATCTTTATCGGAGGGAAGTCGGCGTCAGGTATAAAAAACGTCTGAATGTCGTGAAGCACCTTACACATTAGAAGTACCATAACCATTACTCTGCTGCAGTCTTGAATCCCCGTTGAAAGGATAAACACTACTGATAAAGTTTTCAGCTAAAAACCGTGTTAGTTTAATCCAAAATAGGGTTAAGTGGCATTACATCACATTAAATACCTAATGTAATAACGAAATGATACCGAGTCTAATTTAAAACAGCAACACTTCAAATTAACAATATTTCAGAAACATTAAAGGATAAAAAGGATTAAAGTAAAACCGAATTTTCAAATTATTCTAATTTCTTTCAAAATACTACATTAAAAAGTTATGTTTTCGAAACATTTCGTTTATATTGCCGTACCTCTGTTTTTTATCCGTGCACTTTGTCATATTAATTAGATAAAACGGGTGTTATGACCACACCAACGCCAGTCTGTCTGTACCGCACATTCTGTTTGAAGAGCTCTTCAGGGGGAGAGCATCAACACCTCCTTAAGTCTGCAGTAGGTCAACTGTGCTGACGAAAAAACAAGAGCCGTTCGAACAGCAGGAGCACACGGAATCTCCGACATCAAACGTAACTAGCATGATAAGTATGCCCTCGAAGATTAGGCTTCTGATTGGTTAATTGATATAGAGAGGAATATAATGTTATGTATGCTTTATCGCCGGTAAATCACTATCACACTTTTTTCAAAATTTATCTGCAATAATGAAAGAAATATGCTTAGGCATTTGAATGAAGTATGACGCATGTATGGTGATAAGAGAATTTATATTGTTGGTTTTCCTCATGAACCTTTTCCCTGTCAGATACCTTACATGTTATCATTCTTGTAAATGCTAAAAGGAACAAAACATATCGAGGATCACCATTGAGTGTGTCTTAGTCTTATCGGGCTTAATAGAACATCTGACATTCTATTATTTCATTCAAACCTAAATCTCACAAAAATGAGGAGTGAACCCCATCAGAAAGCTATACCGCTGTTGGTTTCGGTGAGATACATTCAGCCCTCCACAGTCCCATTTGCAAAGTTCCATCAACGACTAATTGACGGAAATTTCTCATTTTTATATCAAAGTTTACCCCTCCTGTTGCCAATTCCTTACCTCATTCCTAATGACACAACATATATTACTTGTGATTTACGTGCTGGGGAGCATACGCGTCTGGAGGCCGAATCACCGCTTTCTCTTCTCGTTACATAATTTACAGTCATTCGGTGAACATGTCTATCAGAGTTGTTTTAGATTGACAAAATTAGGAACAGGATGTCAAAAAAATGTTTCGGTATACAACTATTTCATAAATGCGTTTATGGGCCTTTTTTCGTAAGCAAGAACATACATCTGTGGAAACTGCCATCACTGTAGTTGGTACATTACTGGAAGAGCAGCAACAGCAGACGGTCCACCGATTAACAGTTAAATTCATATTTACGCTTTCCATTTTGTTTGCAATTAAAAATATAAAAAAAATGAGGAAATCTAGTTTATGACGTCGGAATTTTTTTGTGGTTTTATGAAACTAAAAAAAAATACTGGTGCATTACAATGCTCGTAAAGTACGTTGTATTCATTAACTGTTTGTATTATTTCACTTTTCCAACAAACGAAACTGAACTCGGAGAACCATTTTCCAGAATCTTTCCTGGCACGGACTATTCATACAATTCCGCAGGGGTTTTCTACTCCCTCAAACTCATAACTGAATCGTGCTGAATCACAAAACAAATGTTTACGGCTTCAAACCATCCCAAACAGTTATTCCGGCAAACAATAACGTTGGTATATAATAAAACACATTCTGCTTGTGGCAGTTAATGAAATATTGGAATGTGATGAAAATCGTAGGAAAGCTGGAATTTCTACACCAAGATGTGTCCTCAGTTGTACTTCTGTCCAGTTAGGCCAGTTTAGACACAGTGATACCACAACCACTTTGTTGTGCATTAGCTGTCCATAAACCTAACTTATTTGTCATTTTGAATATTATGACAATTCAATATTGTGCAGTAAAACATCTGGCATTATAACGAAACGAAATCCCGTTGTCAAAACAGATACGTTTTTCAGTTATTTGGTGATCTGATGATAATCAGGTTATACGTCTTATAGCAGACACTGCAATCATCATTCTTTATGAAATTAAATACTATCGATCTCCCTAATTAAGGAAGATATGAGTTTCTTTTTACCAAGAAAATCAGACAGCTTTTCTTGATTACGGTTGTAAAAACGACAAAACGTAATGTTATGTTTCTAAAGGTTTTTCAAAGTCCGTCGATTGCAGTGGTCTTTGAATGACCGTTCCATGTCCATTTGGTCAATTGTTTGGTTTCTTTCAAAACATACGTTTTTGTTCAACGGCCACATTATGAAAATAAACAAATAAATATACCCCCTCCCGCGTTCACACATCAATGCTAGGGGTGTAAGTTTTAGATGGATATTCTTATTGAAGAACACTAATTCAAACACACAAACAATAGACTAAGTATATACAAAATCATCAACCAAACGTGCAGCATATAAGAAACATTTTTGTGTTGGTTTCCTTACATTCTTATTCCAAACATTGTCTATTTTAATGTGACATTTCTACTTATTGGTTACTAGCTCCCGATAAAGAAGTTAGCTAACTCTTACGTGAGAAAGCACAGAAAAAACATGGCAATGTATTTGTCGCCTACCATCTACCACCTTGCAATACTGGAGGTGTTGATAGCTTGGGTTATGAAACTGCAACATAATTAGTGAATGTGGGTATTTCATTCTAAGGCTTACAGACGAAACATAGAATTTAGTTTACAGTATACGCTCGTCCCCATGAAAAAAAACCACTAACAAGCAAACTGCTGAAAGAAATTGAGTAAACACTGACTGCAAAGGAATTTAGTTAAGTAAATTGAAAACAGAACAGTGTGAGACACAAATAATAACTGCATTCACATATGATTTTTGTGGATTTTTAATGTAGCCAACAGAAATAAAAATTGATATTTATTGTAGAATTTTATATGTGATATTTTTGTGGATTTTGAACGTATACAACAGAAATAAACATTGATATATTATAGAATGTAATGTCTATGATGACTTATCATAAAATAAAAGATGACAATGTATACGGGTACTATTAACAGAAGGAGCTGGTTCTTAAAAGGGGAATATCATACATGTAAACCTACCTATGGTAGTCATTCAACATATGCTTGATCTCATTCTATAATATTTCAAAAACTTTCAATCAAGTAGTTTTGTCAATATCTCGTGTAGTTAAGCTTTTAATGAAAACGCTATATATGCGATTATTTTGAAGATAATAGATGAATATCAGAGAAAAATATTATGTTTGCTTACAATTGACACAGGCATATTTTTAGTCATTTTCAGATTTGTATACATTTGGTAGAGCAACATCAGATGAGGAATTCATGTGCATCTGTTCTATATGATACAATGACCTACATTACTAAAGTATATACATCCTTGACAGAATTTATCCATCATTCTACATCTATACTCGAGATATTCGCAGCTTACTTATGAATAATTATGGTGTTTTCCCCTGTATATATAGTATACATATACATCCGTACCCTTACCATGAATTGTCTGTATATACAAACATATATCCAGCGGTACATTATTATTATCATAATATCAGTACATAATCAGAGCGCTCTGTTCAATAACCGCCCTCCATCTTGCATTCATCACGAAGAAAAACGTCAAAATTTCATCTGTTAATATCAAAATATTTTGCCTCCTGCCTTTAATTTCTCTTGGTATATATAATGCCATAACATGTGTTAGTTTGATTTAATACGATGTAGGCCAAACTAATTTAAAGGGCATACATTCTCTTTGTTCTTTCCCCTGTATGTATAATATGGAATCATTCTGCCTATCATCTATCGCGATACGCCACTCGTAAATTAACACTGTAATATGACTGCAAAGTTGGTTCTGCCTCGTGTTGCATACTTTCAGTCTTGAAACGAGTTTGTGCCTTTGTATCAAAGTTTGCCTCGTCATGGCGAGAACCCACCCTCTGATTAGAGAGCATTACCAGCCATATGTCACAGATATGATTTACTACGCTAAAAGAGACCCCCATAATTCTCTGCATGTATTCACTCTTTCTTCTTCCACAGATATTTTTATATTAAATCATCTTTATAAAAACTACTTCTATCTGCAATGTTTTGGAAATAAATGTTACTAATAGACAAGTCATCTACAAAGCAGAAACAATTCAGGCTATGCAGATACAGTGCTTTGGAGAATCGCAGAACCAATTGCGGAATTTCTATACCAAAATAAACCGAAACAAAACACTGTTATTTATAGCTTATTCATTATATTTAACAAATTTAAAACAAGCTTCATATACTCCACTTCAAAAAAAATAATCACATAACTTCATTCGTTTGATAAATCATTTTTGATCAAGTAAAATGTTAAACATAAATGAATTACACTTTATATTGGAAACAAACCAAAACTATTACGTAAAACCCTCAAGTTTTTTAAACAGATGTTTCTCCTTTATAAACATTCGTCACAATCTATTTAATTTGCAAGCTAGAAAAATTTACGTACATTTGAAGGTTCCACTCATCCTGTTCCTCATATCTCCAATATTGACATGTATTGAAAGTTTTATTACACATTTTAAAGTTATAGTTTTAAATATATCGAATTGTACCTCTTATCTTAATTGGTGTTTAGGAACTAGTCGGATGTATTGAAACTACTTATCAGTTTCTATAATTGTTTTTCCTATTTCATAAGCATATATTTCTGATGGAAAGTGTTGGATAAGTTTTCGCAATTTATTCAAGTATTAAATAATGTTTAATATCGAGGTCAGAATCGTGATTGATTGCTGTTACTTTAGAAATATTACAAACAACCATTAAGATCTCACAGATATTACAGTTATCTGTGAACAATTTACGTTTAAAACATATCCTTGACAAAGACCAGTGGGTGCTTTCGATATTTTTGTGGTTGACAATTCATGAATTATCTTGCCTCCACTAGACTTCTATGTTGTCCAAATCAAACAGTTCAACATTTATCATCTGAATAAGTTGAAATACGAGTGCTTGATATATACCATTTGCCATTCTACAATTTGGTGCATATGAAAATTATTACATATGTGACATATAGAATAATAAAAACATAGCACCATATCTAGGCGAGGACAAACTTCAGTTCAAATAAGTACTGAAGAGAATCTATAACACCCGAAGACACAACATAACAAAAGGACAGAAATGTACCTATGCAAAGAACATCAATCAAGCAGTTTTATTTGTGTGACTTAATCAGATATCTACAATAAATACAACCTATGCTGCTTAGATACCTGAATAGCGTATTTATTTAGGTAATATTGTTATTTATAAAACATTTATCTAATTTATGTACGACGCAAATTATAAAAAAAATGTGTGCTTATTTCAATCAAGGAAAAAGTCGATTAGGTTTTATTATTGTTCTAATAACTTTAATGGATTTATTTTGCTCTACAATATGAGAGCGTTAATATATAAAAGCGATAGGCTCAGTAAACAAATTAATGCAAAAGTGATACCAAAACATACGCATAGATGACATTCATAATTGCATCACCTAATAATGGTTCGAAAACTAATGAAGATAAAACAATATACATGTAACTTCATCTAAATAATAAAAGTGTATATAACATATTATGATCTGTATGGTTAGTATGTGAAGTATGTTTAATGATTGTGGTGCATGTTTAATAATTGTGATGTATGTTAAATAATTATGATGTATGTTAAATAATTATGATGTATGTTTAATAATTGTGATGTATGTTTAATAATTGTGATGTATGTTTAATAAAATTTCATGGTTATTGCTCTTCGAGTAAATCTGAACATAACTTTTGGCGTAAAAAAAATATTTTAACAAAATCTAAAAAAACGTAATTCACTTACAAACTTCTTGAAACCAACATTTGTATTTTATCAGAATTCTGATTAATAACTTTTTATCGCATTCAAGAAGTCGATGTAGCTTTATGAAATATTCGAGAATGAATTAAACAAATATATTCATTGCTTTAATTATATAAAGAGCGATACGTCAATAAAAATTAAATTAAAAATCGCAATGTAACAAGATAATTCACGTTTACAAGTATATCAAAATGTTTGATTTCCCTCATGAGTACCAGTTAATTATTGCTACTTCTACTTTCGACATCAGATAAGTGAACTGTTTCACAAGAAACCCCATATCAGGCAGGAGAATCTGTCGTTTCCCATCATTATTACTTCATAAATGTCAGAAAGATGGATCTGTGTTTCAATGTTATATGATATTCAGATCTGATGTTGCTCCACCATGCGTGGCCATGTTGATAGAACAAAAGCAGTGAGCATATCGACACAGGTTCTCTGTCATACTTATTAAATCTGACAAACATTATCTGCAAAGTGACTAGTTCAGTAATTGTGTATGGATGTTAAATGTATTTTTTATTTATTTATCTTACAACAAATATGAAGCATTTTTTCCCAACATATATAAATCACTCTTGTTGGCCTGAATAAAAGTGTCTAGAGGGTATTAATGTGGGGGTACCCGGAAAAAACCCACATGGTCGGGCAGGTGACCCAATATCTTATCACGTCCGATCGGAGAATCGAGCTCCAGTCATCTTAGTGAAAAGCAAGTGCACTGTGTATCCACATTGTGCCATCCGACCACCAAATATCCTGGGATGCTCAAAGAATAGGTAAGAAAAAAAAGTCAAAGGAATTCCATCTCCAGTTATAAACAGAAAAGAAAAGAAATATAAATGTTGAAAATTAGCTCTGATTTTTAAAAACAATTTAAAACATCTGCATTTCATACAGGTGTTTTTTTTAGTTTAAATCCTAAAGGTTTGAAATACAATTTGAATAAAATAAATCATAAAGGCCAGATAACATGTAAACGGTTTTGAAGGACAGTCTTTTTACAATCGCTTCTAAAAGAAGGTGCACTTTGATGTTATCTTATTTGCATCACAGACATAAAACAGTTTTTGTATTTGAAGCTGTCGGTCACAATTTATCAACAATTATAGCAAAACCTTTGTGTGCATACACTTCAGTGGTCATTTTTCTGATGAATGTGACAGTGTACATATCGTACTAGTCATCGAAACGTCACATAGAAAATCGTATTGGTTCGTATTGGTTCTGTAAAAAGAACTTCTCATAATATAGCAAAACCCTTTTTAAATGATTTGCATAAAACCAATACTTCTTTGAATGTAAGATTATTTCTTTCATGTTTTAATAGGAATAAGTGCTAATCCTTAAGACATTCAGTATGTTTTACTCAGCTGTGAAGGACTATAAAGTTGCTCATAAATGCACACTAATTGCAAAAATTCAAAACAAGTTGAAATGTAGTCAAACAAATGGTCCGTGTCAACATAATGCCTACATTTGATAGCTTCAGATCATTCTCATAACACAACGATGTAATTAACAATCTCCTCGCATTGAAAACAAATTGTATTCTTAGTACAATAAATAAAACAATCATGAAATTGTGGAAATTGGATGAAATAAAGAACACTTTTTAATTCTTTGACAATTTGTTTATTTTAGGATGATGTATTCTGTCATCAAAGTTTCGGATGTTAACGCCCAATTAACTTGATTATGATCAGAAAACAGACTGTGTGTAGATAATGACTTGGTGTTTTACGTAATATAAGACAATGGCTCATCATACAAACGTGGTATTGAACTTCTGTTTTGTTAAAATCCTTATGCTTTTCCTTTTGTTTGGACATTTCCTCAGTGTCTGATGTTGTTTTTTTCGTAATGATTTCAATATGCTTTTCGTTTGTTTGAACATTTCCTCAGTGTCTGATGTTGTTTTTTGTATAGATTTCAATATGCTTTTCCTTTTGTTTGGACATTTCCTCAGTGTCTGATTTTGTTTTTTGTGTAGATTTCAATATGCTTTTCCTTTGTTTGGACATAACATCCGTGTCCGATGTTGTTTTTTGTATAGATTTCAATATGCTTTTCCTTTTGTTTGGACATTACCTCAGTGTCTGATGTTGTTTTTTGTATAGATTTCAATATGCTTTTCCTTTGTTTGGACATAGCATCCGTGTCCGATGTTGTTTTTTGTATAGATTTCAATATGCTTTCCCTTTGTTTGGACATTTCCTCAGTGTCTGATGTTGGTTTTTTGTATAGATTTCAATATGCTTTTCCTTTTGTTTGGACATTACCTCAGTGTCTGATGTTGTTTTTTGTATAGATTTCAATATGCTTTTCCTTTGTTTGGACATAGCATCCGTGTCCGATGTTGTTTTTTGTATAGATTTCAATATGCTTTCCCTTTGTTTGGACATTTCCTCAGTGTCTGATGTTGTTTTTTGTGTAGATTTCAATATGCTTTTCCTTTGTTTGGACATTTCCTCAGTGTCTGATGTTGTTTTTTGTGTAGATTTCAATATGCTTTTCCTTTGTTTGGACATTATCTCCGTGTCCGATGTTGTTTTTTTGTATATATTTCAATATGCTTTTCCTTTGTTTGGACATTTCCTCAGTGTTTGATGTTGTTTTTTGTGTAGATTTCAATATGCCTTTCCTTTGTTTGGACATTATCTCCGTGTCCGATGTTGTTTTTTTGTATATATTTCAATATGCTTTTCCTTTTGTATGGACATTTCCTCAGAGTCCGATATTGTTTTTCGTAT
Organism: Mizuhopecten yessoensis; assembly: GCF_002113885.1. Taxonomy (NCBI): domain Eukaryota; kingdom Metazoa; phylum Mollusca; class Bivalvia; order Pectinida; family Pectinidae; genus Mizuhopecten; species Mizuhopecten yessoensis. Next base: position 499,717 of record NW_018408747.1, on the reverse strand, counting down.
AGATTCCAATATGCTTTTCCTTTGTTTGGACATTACCACCGGATGTTGTTTTTTTGTATATATTTCAATATGCTTTTCCTTTTGTATGGACATTTCCTCAGTGTCTGTAGATTTCAATATGCTTTTCCTTTGTTTGGACATTATCTCCGTGTCCTATGTTGTTTTTTTGTATATATTTCAATATGCTTTTCCTTTTGTATGGACATTTCCTCAGTGTCTGTAGATTTCAATATGCTTTTCCTTTGTTTGGACATAACATCCGTGTCCGATGTTGTTTTTTGTATAGATTTCAATATGCTTTTCCTTTGTTTGCACATTTCCTCAGTGTCTGATGCTGTTTTTCGTATAGATTTCAATATGCTTTTCCTTTTGTTTGGACATTTCCTCCGTGTCTGATATTGTTTTTTTTATATATTTTATATGCTTTTCCTTTGTTTGGAGATTTCCTCCGTGTCTGATGCTGTTTTTTGTATAGATTTCAATATGCTCTTCCTTTTGTTTGGACATTTCCTCCGTGTCTGATATTGTTTTTTTTATATATTTTATATGCTTTTCCTTTGTTTGGAGATTTCCTCCGTGTCTGATGCTGTTTTTTGTATAGATTTCAATATGCTCTTCCTTTTGTTTGGACATTTCCTCAGTGTCCGATATTGTTTTTCGTATAGATTCCAATATGCTTTTCCTTTGTTTGGACATTACCACCGTGTCTGATGCTGTTTTTCGTATAGATTTCAATATGCTTTTCCTTTTGTTTGGACATTTCCTCCGTGTCCGATGTTGTTTTTTTGGATAGATTTCAATATGCTTTTCCTTTTGTTTTGACATTTCCTCCGTGTCTGATGTTGTTTTTTTAATATATTTCAATATGCTCTTCCTTTTGTTTGGACATTTCCTCAGTGTCCGATATTGGGTTTTTTTTTTTTGTATATATTTCAATATGCTTTTCCTTTTGTATGGACATTTCCTCAGTGTCTGTAGATTTCAATATGCTTTTCCTTTGTTTGGACATTATCTCCGTTTCCGATGTTGTTTTTTTGTATATATTTCAATATGCTTTTCCTTTGTTTGGACATTTCCTCAGTGTCTGATTTTGTTTTTTGTGTAGATTTCAATATGCTTTTCCTTTGTTTGGACATAACATCCGTGTCCGATGTTGTTTTTTGTATAGATTTCAATATGCTTTTCCTTTTGTTTTGACATTTCCTCCGTGTCTGATGTTGTTTTTTGTATATATTTCAATATGCTTTTTCTTTGTTTGAACATTTCCTCCGTGTCTGATGTTGGTTTTTTGTATAGATTTCAATATGCTTTTCCTTTGTTTGGACATAACATCCGTGTCCGATGTTGTTTTTTGTATAGATTTCAATATGCTTTTCCTTTGTTTGCACATTTCCTCAGTGTCTGATGCTGTTTTTCGTATAGATTTCAATATGCTTTTCCTTTTGTTTGGACATTTCCTCCGTGTCCGATGTTGTTTTTTTGAATAGATTTCAATATGCTTTTCCTTTTGTTTGGACATTTCCTCCGTGTCCGATGTTGTTTTTTTGAATAGATTTCAATATGCTTTTCCTTTTGTTTGGACATTTCCTCAGTGTCCGATATTGTTTTTCGTATAGATTCCAATATGCTTTTCCTTTGTTTGGACATTACCTCAGTGTCTGATGTTGCTTTTTGTATAGATTTCTATATGCTTTTCCTTTGTTTGGACATTTCCTCCGTGTCTGATGTTGTCTTTTTTGTATAGATTTCAATATGCTTTTCCTTTGTTTGGACATTATCTCCGTGTCCTATGTTGTTTTTTTGTATATATTTCAATATGCTTTTCCTTTTGTATGGACATTTCCTCAGTGTCTGTAGATTTCAATATGCTTTTCCTTTGTTTGGACATAACATCCGTGGCCGATGTTGTTTTTTGTATAGATTTCAATATGCTTTTCCTTTTGTTTGGACATTTCCTACGTGTCTGATGTTGTTTTTTTTGTATAGATTTCCATATGCTTTTCCTTTTGTTTGGACATTTCCTACGTGTCTGATGTTGTTTTTTTTGTATAGATTTCCATATGCTTTTCCTTTTGTTTGGACATTTCCTCAGTGTCCGATATTGGGTTTTTTTTTTTTGTATATATTTCAATATGCTTTTCCTTTTGTATGGACATTTCCTCAGTGTCTGTAGATTTCAATATGCTTTTCCTTTGTTTGGACATTATCTCCGTGTCCGATGTTGTTTTTTTGTATATATTTCAATATGCTTTTCCTTTGTTTGGACATAACATCCGTGTCCGATGTTGTTTTTTGTATAGATTTCAATATGCTTTTCCTTTGTTTGCACATTTCCTCAGTGTCTGATGCTGTTTTTCGTATAGATTTCAATATGCTTTTCCTTTTGTTTGGACATTTCCTACGTGTCTGATGTTGTTTTTTTTGTATAGATTTCCATATGCTTTTCCTTTTGTTTGGACATTTCCTACGTGTCTGATGTTGTTTTTTTTGTATAGATTTCAATATGCTTTTCCTTTTGTTTGGACATTTCCTCCGTGTCTGATGTTGTTTTTTTTGTATAGATTTCAATATGCTTTTCCTTTTGTTTGGACATTTCCTCATTGTCTGATATTGTTTTTTGTATATATTTAATATGCTTTTCCTTTTGTTTGGACATTTCCTCAGTGTCCGATATTGTTTTTTTATAGATTTCAATATGCTCTTCCTTTGTTTGAACATTTCCTCCGTGTCTGTTGTTGTTGTTTTTTTTTAAATATTTCAATATGCTTTTCCTTTGTTTGGACATTTCCTCAGTGTCTGATATTGTTTTTTTATAGATTTCAATATGCTCTTCCTTTGTTTGAACATTTCCTCCGTGTCTGTTGTTGTTGTTTTTTTTTAAATATTTCAATATGCTTTTCCTTTTGTTTGGACATTTCCTTCGTGTCTGTTGTTGTTGTTTTTTTTTAAATATTTCAATATGCTTTTCCTTTTGTTTGGACATTTCCTTCGTGTCTGTTGTTGTTGTTTTTTTTTAAATATTTCAATATGCTTTTCCTTTGTTTGGACATTACCACCGTGTCTGATGCTGTTTTTCGTATAGATTTCAATATGCTTTTCCTTTGTTTGGACATTACCTCAGTGTCTGATGTTGCTTTTTGTATAGATTCCAATATGCTTTTCCTTTGTTTGGACATTTCCTCCGTGTCTGATATTGTTTTTTGTATATATTTAATATGCTTTTCCTTTTGTTTGGACATTTCCTCAGTGTCTGATATTGTTTTTTTATAGATTTCAATATGCTTTTCCTTTTGTTTTGACACTTCCTCCGTGTCTGATATTGTTTTTCGTATAGATTTTAATATGCTGTTCCTTTTGTTTAGACATTTCCTCAGTGTCCGATATAGGTTTTTTATAGATGTCAATATGCTTTTCCATTTGTTTTTACATTTCCTCCATGCCAGATGTTGTTTTTCGTATATATTTAAACATGCTTTCCTTTCTGTTTTGACATTTCCTCAGTGTCCGATGGGTTTTTTTTGTATAGATTGTATAACACATTTCTTTTTGATAACTTGGTGTTGCATAACTCATTATGAGTTTGTGATAATTAGTATATACAGTCCATATATGTCACTGACAAAATATCGACGTACAGTTGCCTATGTACGAAAAAAGATAGTCTATACAATTGTGAGTAGGGTTTTACAATTTCTGAAGTTAGCTTTTCCCTTTTTATTTGAACATAAATAAATCAGAATCTATAACAAACTATGTTTAGTTGTACAGTATGGCTTGGAACGTTATTTCATCTGAGACAGATTTTTAGAAATAAAACAATTCAGACATCTTAAATCATATCTGTCAAATTCAAACTGTCAAAGTCAAAAAAATCATCAAATATCTCTTCCTTTTCATCTAGAAACTGATATACATTGTACTGGTATCAGTGATTATACTAAGAATAATAAAACGTTAAACAACTACTAAATAAATGTATTTTACATTAATGGGTTTTATTTCAAAAAATTATCCTGCCACTTTTTTCCGTAAAACAACTTATTTATTTCATTTTAATTCAATCTGAAACCAAAATTGCCACGTATTACTTTTTGAGATATTGCTACTGGATTTTAAGACAGACAATGCATTGTACAACCAATGCTTGAGTCATACTAGTCAAAATGAATACAAAGTTTTAATGCACTTTATTGGAATGTCACTTATTTAACACTAAGTAAGAGGATATTCAATGTATAAGGAGTGCATAATATTCTATTCAATGTATAAGGGGTGTTTATTATTAGATCTCCCTATGTTAGAAGGAAGGAGCTAGGAAATGAGGGAGATGTTGGTGGGTTTTTTTAATCAGATACCATGTATAACCTGATACCCTGTTGGACATTACGTATTTGGCAGATTAACTTCTTTTGACAACCTGATTGACATTATATAGTGGACAAATTAGTGGAGATTTAAGAATACACCGGCCTTATTATTCAGTAGTTTTCATTTGAAACGGGATACTAACATTTCCAGAGAGAACGAAAGAATAAAAGATACCAATAAACATATATAAACACCATGAAGAAAATAATGCAACATTATTTCCAAAGAAGCCAATTCCACATCACAAATAACTTTGAAAATTGAAAAAAAACATCCTCTTTAAAAAGGAATAACATATGACTTTAAAGCCACTTCCAAAGAATAAAAGCAGAATGGAGTATATATTGACCAACACTTGACTTGGTAAAGAAGCCATGTAAACTATATGAAGCATTCCTATGATTCAAGTAGCTGTCAAAAATTTAAATATGCTTATCAGCTTGAATATGGTAGGTAGACTTTAGAGGCGCAATCCTCACTGTGCTTTCACTGTGGGAAGGGCAGTAACTCTTGAAGTATGTTCATTCATAACTATGTTGTTTACAAAATCTTTGTGCAACGAAAATACATTCATGACTTCCAAGATAACAATAAAATAGAAACAAAACAATTTCAAATCTCTAAAATAAAACATTAAGTCCACAATAACTTACAGATACAAACATTTTTTATTTTACAACAACTAATTAGAAAAGAGTTTTCTGACCTTATAACAATCACTCCTATAGCACAGATGGATACATACAAAGTTTCTTAATGAGGGAGGAAACCCAACTACCTGGAGAAAACCTACACGGTGTGGCAGTCGACCAAATACCTTTTCACACCCAATCGGGGAATCGAACCCCAGCCATCTTTGTGAAAGAGGTGTGTGCTATATCCACTCTACAATCCGACCACCCAAATTTTGGTTTGATTTGGTTTTATTTTGTTTAACGTCCTATTAACAGCTAAGGTCATTTAAGGACTGCCTCCCCTGTGTGAAAGATGCATGTGTGCAGTGTATGTGTGTGTATTTTGGGAGGCTGCGATTTGTTCGTGTTTGACTCCTTGTGATAGCGCGGAACTGATGCCGACTTTATAGTGCTACCTCACTGAAACGTTTGCTGAGCATTAGCAGGAGTAGACACTACCATTTTTATAGACTCTGATATGTCTCGGCCAGGGGACTGAACCCAACGCCTTCAACACGGGGGCGACCGTTCAACAAATGGCCAAAAGTGAGGCAATGTCAAGGGAGACATTAGGAGGAAGAAAGTTATTTAGAAAGAAGAGAAAAGATAAGGTCTCAAATTTACTTGCTTCTAGATCTTACGATCATGCAATTGGGAGCAGCAGGTAGAATTCCTACGCCTTACCTGCAGGACCGAGAATAACTTCAAATAGATTTTACATAAGATATATGTTCTGACAGCCTGCATAACATGAAATGTTGTTTGTGTATAAACATTCGTGATTTGTGGTTGCTAACACTGGATCCTAATGGAGGTATGTCCGTAGGATACAAATTAATTAAAATATTATATGGGGCAAAGAAGTAATTCCAACAATGTGGACAAGTTGTATACAAGTATATATAATATATATATAACAAATAATGGAAAAGATATTAAAAGGGGGGAGGGGAGATCTGGTTTTAATTTCACTGATAGAACAATGGAATAGTGACTCACCTTGGCCCTGCGGAGAAAGGTACGAAGGCGAATGGGTCTCGTTTCTCCATGTTCTCTGGTGTAAATCTCTCCGGATCAAACACCTATGGTGCGGAATAGAGAAGCGATTGATTTAATTATGAATATCATCTTAAATTATAATTATCTTCAATTTAAATAGGTCATGCACAATTTTGTATAGGTTTTGATGCCAATTAAAATTATATATTTTTACTTTGATTATATGCATGTTATTACAACTTCATACTTATTATAGCAAAATGTATACTTCAATGATAATGTCCTGAACATTTCAAATTGTATTAGCATGGATTAAGTTTTGGTATAGAAAATGCTTTTTCTACACTTACTAGAGGCCAGTTATACATATAGATAAAGTATGTACATAAAATGTACTCGAGTGATATGTTAAGTGCAGGCAAAACTATGTCAACTTTTTAAAAGCAAGTTTTTCAAGACAATATGTATACAAACAACAGCAAGCAATGGGAATTAAGCAAAGCTCTTTAATGTTAGTGGCGATATTAAGCACAATATAAGTGAATTGACCCTTAGGCAGGAGTGAGATAGAAGGCATGAGACTAGCTACACTATAAATAAGAAGAATGCCTAACTACCTACCTTTTTTTTTCTTTTTCTAAATAGATGATAATTTAGGAATGCTCCCTCGACATCACAACTTTTTTATCAGTATTTTTTTTTGTTTGGTGATATTTTTAATCAGTTGTTTCACTAGCACTTTCGTTACTAAAACTACTTAAAACTATAGCTGTAAAGCCAAAGGCAAACTTATACCTCCCGCTCCTATATAAACCAGAACTATAAGCTAAAGGCTTACTAAGCAAAGCAATATAGTCTCCCACCAGTAATGATTTCTTTATTGACTGAGCTGTACACTTATTTAAGTATATATGTAACTCTCATACTTCTTGCACTCCCTCTTAATGCCAAAACATACTTGCAAACGAAATATTGTTAGCCCAGATGAACCGTTCTGCTGAAATCGTCCTAGCAGTAAAGGGAGAGATGTCAGGGCAAAGATTTTTAACAAAGGGACATAACTCATTAAAAAGGGTCGAAATGAAAAAATACTACCCTGATGCACGACATCAGGGGGTTATTACCATATCTGCAAACTTTCACTGAAATTGGCCCGGTACTTTAGGAGGCAGACAAAGATTGTTTTCAACAAAGGGCAATAACTCCTTTTAAAAGGGTCGGAATGAAAAAGTGCTACTTGGATGCACAGCGTCAAGGGGCAGTTGCCATATCTGAAAACTTTCTTTGAAATTGGCCTAGTAGATTAGGATAAGTTGCCATGACAAAGATCTTTCAACTAAGGGCCATAACTCCATAAAGAGGGATGGAAAAAAATACCTGGAAGCACAACTTTAGGTTGTAGTTATCATATCTGTATATTCCATTGAAATTAGGAGCATAGTGTTGGAGGAGTTGTATGGAGAAGTATTTTTCAACAAAGGGACATTACTCCGTAAAAAAAAGTGTCAGATTGAAAAATTAATACTTGGATGCACAACACCAGGTGGTAGTTATCATATCTGAAACTTTTCATTGAAATTGGTCCAATAGTTTTGGAGAAGTTGTGTGGGGAAGCATGTTACAACAAAGGGCAATAGTTCTGTGAAAAGAGTCAGAACAAAAAGAATAACACCTAGATGCACAATTTCAGGTGATAGTCAACATATTTGAAAACTTTGATTGAAATTGGCCTTATAGTTTTGGAGGAGTTGTCCGGACAAGGATTTCTCAACAAAAGACCATAACTTTGAAAAAAACGGAGAGAATGAAAAAATGATACCTGGATGTACAACTTCAGGTGGTAGTTATCATATCTGGAAAGTTTCGTTAAATTGATCCCACTTTAGAAGGAGTTGTCCGGATAAAAAGTTTCGAGATTTTTTCAACAAAGGTAAATATTTTCATGTGAAATATGTGATTCATACCAAACTGACTATAACTGGTTTGCTATTGTTTTCCAATAATAACATAGTTCTTTGTTTTAAAAGGGGAAAATAGAAACAGATGTCATTCAATCATTGTGCACATAATCTATAAGCTTTCATAAGAAAATCTTAAACCATGATAATAATATATATACAACATTTGATATAGCGCCCAATCTAGCTAACATAAGCCACTCTAAAGCACTAAACAGTACATAGATATACAATTTTTTACAGTCAATACAATTAGTATATACATTAATCAATACAATATTGAGGAATTCGCAGGAGCTGCCTTATCAGGTGCTAACTACTAGTCCTATGCCACCTGGCTAATATTTCCCCATGTGTGTATGCCTGTGTGTGTGCTGGAGATGTATTGTGATAAAACATGGTTTACCCTTGATCATTACAAAAATCTGACCCTTGACCCCTTGTCATGACCTAGAACTCTGATATGACCCCTTGTCATGACCTAGACCTCTGATATGACCCCTTGTCATGACCTAGACCTCTGATATGGCCTATGAATGTTCTTTGTTCCTTGGCACACTCTCTGGTCATTATATTAATAGATATCTGTAGTCATACTAAGATGTTTAACCTTTTAAAAGTTATATGTACCAGACAGCTTTAAAATCATTTGACATTTGACCCCTTGTCCTATCATTTAAATTAAAGGTAAGGACCTGAGGTAAAAATGAACAAAATTGGGAGCAGGGAAACATATCTTCTTGTGTAAATTATACAAGTACATGTGCACTAAATAATTCACTGAAACACAGGAACCTGGTTAGACATCTGCCTTCTGTATGCTCAGAAGCTATTACGGTAGTGATAGTCTAAAGCTTGATAATGGTGTATCAGATTATAAAACAGAATTTAACATTAAAAAGCAGCTTATTTCGAAAATATCAGTGTGAAAAACAGTTCAGATTAGCAAGGTTCTGCTATATCAAGGTAAAATAAGAAATATATACCATAGAGTTTTCCCAAACTTCCGGGTTGTGATGGGTATTGTAGATGAGGATTAAAACCATCTGACCAATCGGGACAATTTCTCCGTCTATTTCAAGTCTCTCAGTTATTTCCCTTAATATAACTGGCACCGGAGAGTGCAGTCTCATGCCTTCTTTAACACACATTGTGAGATACGTGAGTTTTGACAGATCATCCCTGCAACGATAGGCAGACAGGTAAAATGTACAATGTGACTATAGACAAGTGTACAGTGTTGCTAGGCAATTGTTATATACAGTCACACAACTGTGCAGTATGTGCACAACTAGACCCTTGATAGTATGTTTTTAACTCCCCAAAGTTAGTTTTTGCTCCTGCGTTGGGGTGTTTTGACTCGCCATGTAACAGGGAAAATGTGATTAAATTAATTTCTGAATTGCTGAATGTCAAGGTTATAACCAAAAGTCTTAAATATGTAATTGTACAAGTATTATACAACCCATTACTAGCACACAGCTCCTACAGTGTAGGTAACTGTACAATACAACAAGGCAAATGTATATTGTAGTAAGGCTAATTAGCTAGCCTTCATTTCAACCTGCCAATAGGTCAATGCACCTTTCCTCTGTATGTAAATATAGATACAGGCAACTATAGCTGGCTTGGCAAGACTATATGGGAACATATCCTGTGTCTTAGCAGTTTCTGTCAGGATAATATTTTTAACTCATTCAACCCTGAAATTTCATAATGCACTATTCCAACCTATGAATTGGAAGAGTTCAAATGTTTCTTCAGGGGTGAATGAGTTAAACAAAACACTGTGTTTTCAAATGGAAACAAAATTAATTTTAAATTGCAGCCAATATTTCTGGCAGTTTTATTAATTTAGCTATGACATGCTAAGGGATATTACAGAAATCTTATAGTATTTCTTCCTGAAATAGCCCTTAACTCATGCTTTTCAGGCCAACCAGTACTAGTGTACTTTACAAATGTTAATTTTCTACATCAGATCGAAGCACTGCAGAACCAAGACACAATTTATGAAAAGTAGGATTAATATCTGTTTAGGTTAATATGGACATATATAAATATATAGTGTAGTATTAAGCTATATTTTAATACGAGGCTACGATATATCCAAGGGAGGCAACACACCTACCAAGGAGTTTTCCCAGATTTCAGGGTTATGGTGAAGTCTGTATAAACTTATAGTGATCATGGTCCCCTTAGGAACGACCCTCCCACACATTTCCATGTCCTCAGTTACCTCCCTTAACAGCATCGGAACTGGCACATGGATTCTCATTGCCTCTCGTAAACACATTGTCAAATATGGCAAATTTGAACAATCATCCCTGTTGGTGATAAACAAACATTTAAGACTCAATTATGACCATACATCCCTTTTTTCCCCCTTTACCAGGTAGTTCAGTTCACTTTCACTGGAATTTTTGTCACTTTACCGACCTTACTACTGTAGCTACAATAATAATAACAATAATTAATAATAATTCGAGGTTCTTTATATACTGCTTTTTCACAACCTAGATTGTAGGTCGTCTCAAAGCTGTTCACAAATTGTTATCCGTTGTTATAGGACCTTTGCAACCAGCCAATATCTTTCTCAACTCCCCGGGGAGCATACAGCCGGAGCTGCCATTGGGGTGCTCACAGCTAGCATTCAACAATTCTAGCACTGCCCAACCATGTACTCATTTACAGCTGAATAGACTGGAAAGAGTGGAGTAAAGTATCTTGCTCAAAGTTACAACACAGTGCCGTGCCGTAACTCGAACCCACAACCCTCGTCGCGAGCCCGGCGTCCTACCACTAGACTACCATGCCTCAAATCCATGCCTCAAATACTGATATACTGAAAACTACAGTCGGTATGCACATTACGGCAGATGACCGTATTTTTTTCTCACATCCTCATGAGTTTGATCATAATCACATGGAGGTTTGTGCTTTGTGATATTGACTCCACGTTACTTTTTTTAGAAACAGCAGGTCAATATTATCTTTATGACCAACGTTACTTCAATTGTAACATCACAATGCTCTTAACCAAATGCAGTGTTTTCTATTGAAAGTTTTTTGACATGTACCTTCAATCTTGTTTAATATAAATGTAAAAACAGCATAACTTTCTATCTGATATACAACTAAAGGACTTTCATTTTGGTGAATATGTGAGGATATGGGCCTGAAAAGTTAAACAATGTACCGATGTCGACTGCATCTCAGTCAATATATCTTTCTCATGTCCATATACCTAACCACATTTTCACCTCAACCAAAGTCCATGACTGATAAAAAAAAAAAAACGGGCTCTAATGCTATGAAATTTGGATTCCTTTTTTTTGTATTATTCAACCAAATAAACAGCCTCCTCAGAGTATTTGCTTTTATTACCTAATGTACTGTGTTATCCGGTGAATATACCCATGTCATATTTTTCGGCGTATTTACCAATGTAATATGACCTATCAGCCCTGTGGTTGGTTTTAAGTTTCAATTGTGACGTCGAGCCTACGACAAGAACATGATGGCACAGACTTACGCACTTGAGTCAAAATGGCTGCTTTTTACATTTCAATGTTGCATGAAAATTGTCGTTTTACACGAATAAATGCCACAAATAAAATGGACCTTACACTTGTTTTCATTTCATATGAAATTTATGAAACTGGCCAGAGAATGGTTAAATTGAAAAATTCTTAGACCTGTTTCATAAATCTCATATGAAATGGAAACTCATGTAAGATCCTATATATATACATGTATAAGAAATTAATCAAAGACCTTATTGATGATATACCATCCCTAAGAGACAGCAGACCATTGACAATGGACAGTAATTAACATACCATGTGATGTCATCAGAGTCCCGCCCCTGAAGGACCTCGTCAATCTCCTGTTGAATGCGCCGCTGGATCTCGGGATTCTCTGCTAGTGAATACAGGGTCCAAGAAATGGCACTAGAGGTCGTGTCATGGCCTGGCAAAGGTCAATTTATTTATAGGTCAGTTACATCACCAGGGTCCTCTTGCTCAAAACCTAATTTGCTTAATAAGTCATTAACATAAATCTCAAAATTTGATTTTTGAGAGCTTTGTCAATATTTTTATGTTTTTTCTCATATGATGATCATTTTGATTCCTTATACACACAAATGTACAACTTCACTTTTGAAAAAAACATATGTTTAAAATTTTGTGTTAAGCAGCCATTAAGCTAAACATACTTTGGACAACTCATGATCATCTATACAAATCACTCCAGCTATTTGTGACAAAGGTCAACACCTTTTGGTCACTGAGGTAGCCAACATACCAATCAAACTTATAATACATGTACTGACAAATACACAATCAAATACATGTATGGTTACCCTAAAGCCAAGAGTTAAATGAGATACATGTGTATTGGGAATTATGAAATTGCACCTAAACCCTGTTGGTATTATTAATGTATAACTTCTGATTTAATACTACTAACTTAATCACTTCATCAAACCCTTTTATAATCATAACTTTGTTAAATTCTTTGACTCCTAATTCAGTTAATTATATGCATATGAAATATATTTGAACTTGTTATATCAACTGAGTATTACTTTATAATTTATAATTAGATAATTTCTATATGACATTGACAAAATATCTGAGTATGACCTTGAATAAAACATGTGAGTCCGATAGTGGTTAATATAAACGTGATAAAACATGTGAGTCTGATAGTGGTTTATATAAACGTGATAAAACATGTGAGTATGACATAAGTAAATGATATGAGCATGATCATGACCTAAGTGAATAGTCAATCAATTTATTATGACCCTGACATGACATACTTGCCAACCTTTTGAAATTTTGATAGGGGAGATTACGCATGCTACAAAATTTAAATCATAAATGAAATGTGTGTGTATCCCCCATAGGTGATAAATATCACTTCAGAATCACATTCAAGAAATAATTTTAAGTTAATAGCAAAATAACTAGCTGAAAATGTTCAAATTTTAGTGTCCAAATTTGGGAGTCTCCCTCCAAAATAGGGAGAGTTGGCAAGTATGCCTCGATGAATCATGTGGTAATTTGACTGTTCCTTGCTTTTACCTTCAAACAGGAATGTGTCCACCTCGTTCCTGATCTCAATGTCGGTTAGTCCAATGCCCTCCTCATCCTTAGCTGTCAGTAGGATATCTAGGAAATCAAGTGCCTTTTTCTCCGCAGAATTTTCTTCAGATTTCTACAATAGATGGTCAGTCTTATGCATTTCATCAAAGTCTTACAATGACTTTCAGACTTTTCAGGTGAAAATAACATTTGGGCATGATGTTACTTTCTTTGACATTATAAACTTAATATTCAAATTGATACCTCATAAACCCATAGCGTAAATCATTTAATTAAAATTAGTTTCCATCAATACCTATTTTCTTGATTATAAGCACTTCAAATAACTTCACATCAAAATAAATTTGTGAAAGCTTCATGTGTTTTGTTGTTTTTAAATAATTTTACTGGTGAAGTAAGGATATTTTTATCATATAAAATACTGTTTATAGAGAATGTTCTTAATGGGCCTGAGAAAGCAATTTTGACCTCAAATTCCTCTTGGTCAGTATCACTTTCTCGGGTTCATATGACCAGATTCACCTCAGCATTACTCCATAATAATAATAATGACAATTTGAGGTTCTTATATACCGCTTTATCACAACCTAGTTTGTAGGTCGTCTCAAAGCGGTTCACAAATTATTATCCGTGGTTATAGGCCGGGTCTTTGCAACCAGCCAATATCTTTCTCAACTCCCTGGGGAGCATACAACCGGTGCTGCCATTTCGGCGCTCACAGTAAGTAATCAACGATTCCAGCACTGCCCAATCATGTACTCATTTACAGCTGAGTGGACTGGAAAGTCTATAATTGATGAATATGATTTAGGGAATACAGCAGTATAAATATCAGACTACATCTATTGTTGATGACAAACTACCTACCATTGATTCCCGCCTCTTGATGATGATGTCCTCCGCCACCTTGTGTACATAGTCGCAGTGTCTCTTAAAGCGCCGGCCGTCACTCGTCAGCAGGTAGATAAAATCATTGTGTACCCACGGCTTACTGTAGAATAAAGACAGCATACTGATCAATCATCTGTCCAGTAAATAACTCAACTACCGTATTTGCTGTAATAAGGGTGCAAGGTCTAAAAACATCAAGCACTGGATCATGACCAGTCATCTTGGATATTATGTTTCTGTGATATTTGGAAATATTAAATAATTAAATGCACGTGATAATTCCTAAATACACTATCTATATATGTTACAATAATACAAATGTTGGAATAGTATAGGCTACACGATAAATTCAAATATAAATGACACCCGATTTTAGGTCGTTTCGGACACACGAGAGGACCAGTTATAACTTTACGTCTTTGAAATGTACTGCATCGATCCCAGGAGTTCAGTAAAACAGACTTTTATTCACTCACTCTTACTCAGCCACAAATATACACACACATCTTAACTACCTCAGTAACTGTTAGTATATAATACTGTATTTCTATAGCAGAAAACTCCAGATAAATGTTACTTAATAAGGGTGCCCCTTCTTTCAATTACCCGCACTCTGTGCCCTTATAATTAGGTCAAATACGGTATGTTCGTATTACAATATTTGGTTGTTTTTCACAATCATTACATGGTCATGCCACAGAATTTCACAGTTCCTTAAACCTACAGACTGAACATGTTACTGATGTGCTAAATTGCATTAAATCAGTTGGATCTTAAAAAAAAGGCAAATCCTGATTAATAATATTTAACTAAAACACGACAAGATGGCAGAAAACATGATACATTATTTAATGTTTACTTACAAGAATCTATCTGTAATTAGCTCCAGCATCTCTGTTACACAGCGAACATAGGGATGTTTGTCGCTGAAGAAGAAACATATAATTTAAGGTCAAGAGTACCACTGCATCAGTTATTATCGTGAAGAAGAGTTCCAATCAGAGGGTTTTTTTACTTGGAGTACTCTCCCTTCTAAATAGAAGATGAAACAATCGAAAGGACTTTGTCTGGTTAAGAGTAACTTCCTTGATACTAAAGGTTTTCGTAGGCTTTGCGGCCCATACATTGGACACTTATTTTGAAGCTATTCAAGTATAATTCCTACCAAGCAACATTGATAAAGTGTAGGTTTTGTAATATAAAGGTCCCATGCTTGACCTTTGCTGATTTTGTGTTATCTATATTAAAAAAAAAAAATCTAATTTCAAACATATCAAAGAAAAAAAGTATAATTCTGCAATGCACCACAACATGTGATTTTTATGGAGTATTTCTTTTGAAAAGGCTAAACTAAAAATACTTCATGATAGTGACGGTGGTGATATTATAGTTTAATTTGTTGATAACCTTTACCAACATTTGGTTCGAATTTTTAACAAAATTTAGATGAAATAAACTTTAATGTCATTTTTGAGTCAATGGATAATTAGTCTTCAGACAAATACCTAGTATTACACTTTAACAATTTGACATGCGATCAACTAGAGCAATATTCATAAAAAATAAAATTTAAATAAAATAAACTTTCATGTTAGTTTGAGTAAATGAATAATTAATCTTCAGTATTACACTTATATCAATTTGTCTACAAAAATTCAGGATATTTTTTTTTAGGTTTTGTTCAATACCTTTAATGAGTCATTTTAACAATTATAAAAATATATAAAAAGTCTACCCTATGCTCTGGCACTCAGTCTTGTAGGAGCAAGCACACTGCAGGATGACATCTAGGGTATACTGGGAGACATGTGAAAAAGCTTCAAAGTATCCATCTCCCTCCAGGTGGAATCTGTCAAGCTTATCCTGGTGGTAGACATTAAATATGATTAGAGTTAAGGACCCCTGTCCCACTGTTCTGTAGTTTTTCATACACAGTTATTTCCCCTTAAATTCATTTTGGATATCACTGTAGCCCATTTGGGGAACCAGTAGCTGAGTCGCGATCGGTTAGAGCAATAGTATAACAATCTTCAAAAAGGGTTCAAATCTCAGTCTACCAACCGCACAATGTTAAGACTACAGCTGCTGTTTATTATATATGTATTTCGTTATGTCAACTTAATTATTTTTCAGAAAAATCCTGTAAGGTATGGATTTCTTTTCAGAAATTATAAAACAAGGCTACAACCATGCAGCAAAAACAGTTTCCAATGTGGAGTTACAGTTTTTGGCAGAAATGCGTTAGCCTTGCTATATGATGGCATGCAACACAGTTTCATTAAAAGGCATTCTTCAAGATGTGTCGCTGCACATGATTGAATAAGTTTGAACTGATTGGTGCTGCAGACCATCATAAATCATAAAATGATGTAATTCAATCCTTAGAAAAAGATTGTTTTTCAAATTGACCAACCAATGAGAAAACTTCAAAATGAAGCCTTAATTAGTGAGGTCATATATGGGAACATTTTGTAAAATTCACATGATACATGTATAAACTCCATGCATCATTCAGCCTTAATTGTCTCTGATATTTACGTATACAAGGTATCCATGATACCATGTTTCTGCTTACAATAAATACGTCAGCTGTGCGATTGTTGAGTTTCTGGTATGGTCGCAATATATCAAAGTGGAATGCTGGAGTGAGGAGTCGGCGATTCCTTCTCCACTTACTGCCCCCAGACAGTAGCAGTCCATCTCCAATCCACGGCTCAATCAGGCGGTAGATCTGCTTCCCTTTAGGTTCTGTTGAAAAACAGCAAAATGTTTTCGACCCAAACTCAAATAAAAACAAATATCCTGGATGGGTAACTTCAAGTGATTTTCTGCACCCATCTTTTTCTCTTACTCATCGTAGTTAAATAACTTTGAAAACTAAAATTCTAGAGAATATTAATAATAATATATGTTATCAATTCATAGAAAATTATAAAGCAGTAACAAATAACTGATTAAAACCTACAACCCTGAGTTATGTCAAAATAAAACAAAAATAATGCACAGTAAAAGCATACACATTGAAACTTCAAAACCTCATTAGGGAGTATCAATGAGCTTAAGAGATGGATTTTCAATGATTTCTTAAAAACAACTTATGATCCACACATTATGTAAGAATAAAGTTGTGAGACTGTCCCATTTTTCTACTTCTGAATTGTTATATTAACAACCTGATTTCTGAAAGTACCAGGTAATGCTACATGTTTTCAGAACATTTCTACATGTACGTGCCATAATAATTATAAGGTGCCAGACTGTGACCTGGATGGTCTTGCTGGAATGTATAACACAATTTGAAGTTGTCACTACAGAATTACCACAGAGGAGGACCATTTATACATACAATGTACTAGTTTTCATGTAGTGTCGACGTTGATGTAAGCTGATCCAGCTTATTGAGACACAACTTGATACTGTTCTATAGTTGTGTCTGGGTGTGAGTAGCATGGAGGTACAAATGTTTGGTGATGATGACGCCAGAAAATATACAGAACATACTGTAGGACCATATGTACATAAGAAGTTTGCACTGGGAACAACATTCTAACTGGTGGTCAGTGCAAGGTGACACTAGCCTCCTGACCACTGATATGTTACATGTACGTAATTACATACATGTATATAACCACATTAATTAGTATTAATAATTAATGAAGAGTATTTGATTTAGGCTTGGTATGTATCTTCTATTGTTCCAAATATCGGTCGTGTATATATATCTAATGTATTGCCTTACACGGACAGCTGGAAGGGCTGGAAGTCCATCTCTGTAATGACCTATTCGTAACAATATGGTCATGAGTGGGTGTTTGTCTTCTTATCTTATCACAAGTTTAGTATAAATGAAATAGCTGCACATTGTCTTGTCAGAACCTAAGTGGCTACTGGACTAAGTGACATTAACAGTACATGTACCATCATCATAACCTCTCTGTCTTCTCGCCTTATGTCACAGCAACCACAATTTAGTTGACTTCATATTATTTTAGTATAAGGAATATTTTTTTACTTTTAACTCATTCACCCCTGAAGACACATTTGAACGCTTCCAATTCAATGGTTGGAATAGTTCATTATGAAATTTCAGGGGTGAATGAGTTAACGGAACATGATTTTGATTATGAAGTATCTATACCTGATGTCTTCATGATGGCCTTCACTGTCTCTGGGTGATTGACAATTATCAGTGGAATAAATGGTCCAAGCCAGCCTCTAGATACTCGAGGATACAGAGCAGTCATGTCTCGCTGGTATTTTAAGCCTGCCTCGTTAGGCCCCGGGTACTGTTTCGAAAATGAAAATTACATCACATTTACCATGCTGCCAATAAAAAGTGTGCACAGTAAATATAATATGCTTTTTAAATATATATATATATATATATATATATATACAGGTATTATTGATGGTGTAATCCAACATGTAACTTCTGAAATCTTACATTTTAACATTGCAGTCATAAACCTGAAAGTAATGTACATAATGCATATGGAAAACAAATACATTATGTAGGCTTAGAAAAAGCAGTGAAATTATATAATGTTACGATATCAAATTTGTTTTTAACCATTACAGGTTTGTAAAAGTAGCATGTATTAATGTGACTGGTATCTGGATATCCAAATCTGGATTGTTAGTAATATTGTCTTTCTGTGCATTGTGATTATGGTATAGGGTTAAATATATATATGCCCTTCTGCAGGGATCATTTATATGTACATATAGCTGTATTACTGTATAGTATATGTGTGTGGGTAGTTTAGTCTGTGAGTGTGGTCTACACCGTTATCAGCTAGCTATTTATATAATCGCGCTATATCATGATGACGAGATTGCCTGAATGATGATAACATCAGATAATTTTTTTAACAACCTGTGAATTTACCTCAAGTAAATTCCCGAATAGAAAGTTTGACTTATTGCCAGGAAATCGCTCGATCATCGCGTTACGTTTCCTTGTAGATCCATAAAGCTGTATTAACTTGATCAGGACGTAACAGCATGCCACAGCCACCAAACCTGATCCCAACCAAAGAGTGACACCCATCTTGTGGTGGCCTTAGCTTCAGGTTCAGGGCAAACTCAAAATGAAAGTAGGTCTTCGTATCAAAGGCGCTTGTAACTCGTCTCACGTGTGTAATTTCTCCTCAAGAAGTAAGCGTCATATGGATATCGATTTTGTCTGATGCATTTCCTGTTTATGTTGAGGTTTTATGATTGTTGCTGCGGAACCTGAAAAGACCAGTATCATGGGGAAGCCAAATGTTCAGTAACGGCAAAAAATGAAACTGAAGTTTCTTCTGTTTTGATATTTTTTGTCTGATATTATGGCGACAGCCCGACCCCCCGAGATTGAGTTTGACCACCTGTGGACAGAGGGGGCCGAGTGCCTGACGTTAGATTTTGGTCCTTTCGAGACAGTTCATAGATGGCGGCGGATGCCGGAGTGTGACGAGTTTGTTGGAGCCAGGTCAGTGTGCTTCTATGAACTGTTAAAATCTGCCTTGTCGTGATTCGAATTTATTTCTATCTTCATATTTTTTTTATACTCTTTCTCATGCAAGGACAATTTGTAAACGTACAGGTACTGGAGCACCGGCAAATCATAGTCAAGTTATAATGACTATACGTATATCAGTATATATGACGAATGTAAACAAACAATACCTCTCTAGTTATATTTATATCGTGCATGTCGATAAAAGTGTTGACCAAACCCAAGTGAGTTGGGGAAATAAAAGATCATTTTATCATGTTGGGGAAAACCACCAACTTGCGTATATACGCAAACTAGCCTATTATACGCAAGTAGGAGTATGGATTTGTTACTAAAATTAACCCAAATCGCTTTAACAGTAACTTTTGCAAGATATTATTGAAAATCGCATTAATTTACGACATGGTAAATATTTTTTTGCTAAAAGATGTTGACTGAAAGCGTTGGCTACTTAGAAAGTTGATGTAACTTTACCAGAAGTATTGCATCTATTTTTGGTACTTTCCCACATGCAAATAAAGTTTATTTTTGCATTTGTATTATGTTTCATGAAAGAATAAATGCGACTTGGACAAACAATTTGAAAAGGTTAAGATTAAAGTGATTTTGGCTATTTTTAATAACAAATCCATACCCCTATTGGCGTATAATAGGCGAGTTTGCGTATGATACGCAAGTAAGTGGTTTTCCCCGACCTGCTTATGATTACACAATTTTAATTGATTTGGTGAATTTCCATCGTTGCATAGATACAAATATTTCGACTCGCCTGTTTGTCTACCAAATTTTTAATGAGCATGAGGTATTACGACCACAATTGACTTGTTTGTTTACATTCGTTCTATATATGTATGGTCATATTTGACCATATAGCTAAATCTGCCTATATAGCCAGATTTTCCGGTGCTCCAGTACCTGACTTATAAATACAATGTACCTAGTTACTTGAATTAGGTTTCCAGTATTGTTCCTCTTCTCTGGACTCAAGGTTTGATTCCAGGGTAGGCCATGTTTTGAGCCCTTAAGGTGAACAATGTTCTTTATATAATAAATACCAGTACAGTGTACTACCAAATTGTTTACAGATCTATGACTTAAGGTTTTTAAATTGTGGTGGAGAACTAGATTCTCGCCTAGAACAAACAGTATATCTACAAACAGAACTTGAAACTGTGGACAGAAACTTCATAAACAAAATTGAACATCAGAAACTGTAAACATAAGTCCATGAACTTTACTCAGTAGATTTACATGTAGGTCACTGAGAGTACCTTTAGTATATATGAGAGAGCTATGGAACTACAGATAGTCTCCCCAATTTTGTACTGGAATCTCAGTCTATATCCTGCTTCAAGTCAAACCCTAAACAAAAACTTGTAACACACTATCACTACCCTACAAAGTGCACAATGCATCAGAGTGCAACCGAATCATGATGTGCCAAATGGGAATGCACTACTAATAGTCCCTGGGTGGTTGGCTGGCACAGACAGCGGATATACATAATGCACTCACCTTTCACCAAGGTAGCCAGGGTTCAATTCACGATCATACATGTGTGCAGGGGTCACCTGCCCGACCATGTGGGTTTTCTCTGGGTACTCCGGTTTTCCTCTGAATTTAGAACCCCTGTAGGCTAACATAATTAATTTATTCCATATTATTTTACCCAGCTCTTGAAATATTTTAATTTCCTAACAATGTAATTGGAGTTACATGTACCTGAGTTTTGAATTAGACCTCAAATCAAAAAAATCCTTACCTGAATGAATACTCAAGGAGACATGGTGGACATCCAATGTTTATTTGATATACTGTATAAGTAAATGTGTACTTTGTATTTCCAGACGAAGCAAACATACAGTGGTTGCTTACAAAGAAGCCATCTATGTGTTTGGAGGTGATAATGGGTAAGTATTTGCGATGGGTAAATGATAAAACAATAATGAAAAAATAATCTTTGAATAAAACATATTAAAGCCAATTATAATTGATACCAAACTTGAAAAGCTGGTTAAAAGGTAATTAAGAACCCATGGGAAACTTATTGTGTTTTCGTATCTCAAAATGCTTAGAACAAATATAAACCCCCATTTAAACTAAATTAACCATGTACAAATAAAACTGCAGAACTAGAAATGCATTTTATTGTTGTTTATTGACTATTTGTGCTGTAGAAGTAAGTTGATAGAAAACATGAATCTATAGATCCAAAGTTTCCAAATATTTGTAAACAATACATTTATTAAAACAAATACAAAATTTTCAACGAGAAAAACACATATTGTAAAAAGGATTAACCTTCATTTTGACGGTATACGTTAGTATGAACGCAGTTGGCAACATAAATATAGGGTGCCTGTTATCACATAGCTATGTTTGAGCACCTTATATGTATCAGTCTAAGTACAATTGTACTGTTTTCATCAAATTATCGATTGTAACTAAAATTTCATATCACTGATCCTACTCTCGTTGGTTTAAAAAATTGTGTTTTTCATTACAGAAAGAATATGCTCAATGATTTGTTACGATTTGATGTGAAAGACAAGTCCTGGGGAAGGTAAGTCTCATCTTTCTGACCATCCTCCATACTCCTGGGGTTACGCTCACTTTCACTCTCTGCATCCCTGGAATATGCCATAGCAAACTCGAAGGCTCAATGTTCACCGCCTTATGGATGAGACGAGGACTAGTTTGATCCCATGTTGTACATCAAAAGAATCTGTCGGTCACGTAACCGTAAAATTGACTGTAAAATCAGGTGTCACTCCTCTCTAATCTTCCAAGGACAGGTATCAACCCAGGTCAGGTTATTTTACCTGGGACCAATCAAATAGTTATCAGTGTGCCTTCAATTTTGCTATGACATATTCCAGGGGTGCAGACAGCAGCAAAAGTGAGCTTAACCCCTGAAGTATTGAGGATGCTGTCTGACACAAATATTTGCTTTAATTAAGTTTTGACTACCTGTATAGCTACATAGCTTAATTTTGGGAGCCAAAAGCAGAAACATCAAATATTTTTGCTAGGCCTAAGGAAAGGATGTTATGTTAAAACAGGTCAAAGTGAGCGCCTCTGACTTTCTTTTCAATCATTATGCATATACACTTATCCTGTAGTTAGTTCTGAATGTGGTGAAATGAAGATAAAAACCTACTTCTCAAGATGGCCTGACCTGATCAAGGCTGTAAGGCAAAGATAAGGTCTGCCTGCTGAAAGTAGATGATAATGATTTGAGGTTCTTATATACCGCTTTATCACAACCTAGTTCGTAGGTCGTCTCAAAGTGGTTCACAAATTATTATCTGTGGTTATAGGGTTTTTGCAAACAGCCAATATTTTTCTCAACTCCCTGGGGAGCACACAGCCGGTGCTTTCAACAATTCTAGCATAAAGTGCCGTGCCTTGACTCGAACCCACAACCCTTCAGTCGTGAGCCCGGCATCCTACCACTAGACTACCGTGCCTCTTCAAGATAGTTGAGGGTCTGATTTTCACCTTATTGAGTTTATTGATCCATACAAATATATTTAGAATATTTAATTGTTTCAATATACAGATAAGACTCAAAACTCAAATACTAATACAAATATACTAAGTTTACCTAAACAGACAAATCAGCAGCAGCAGCAGCAGCTTTCCATTGCACTCTTGCAAGATATGACATTTTGATATTATATGTATTAGGTCAGTATATAAAGTGGGCCTCTCTTTTGATCTTCACCCTGCTGTATTCCTGTTGTGTTTTATTGTATGCAGTATAATATATTCCTGGATTATGTATTGGTAATATAGATCCCCGATCACCGTGTTTGTTAACAGGGCCTTCACCACCGGGTGTCCCCCAGCCCCGCGCTATCACCACTCCGCAGTTGTCCATGAGGGCAGCATGTTTGTTTTTGGTAAGTATTGCTGAATCTTTGAAAAAATTATTCCCATATTTATGTATTGTTGATTAACATACCCTATACACATTCTTTAAATTTTTATTTCAAAATTCAATACAGAAATTCACAAGTGCTTGAAACACAATTACATCTTCCTGATAAGATATTTTCAAATTAAAAAAAATATCAGATCTTATGATGGACAAAATAATTCTGATATTTGATGTTGTCTTTGTTGTTCACGTAAGAAGGTGCTGAAATCAACATGCACTGTTTTTGCTAACTATTTTTAACAACAGACTGTTTTTACCAGCTTTGGGAAAATATACCATTATTTTTTATTGCATTGGGAAGATATTTCTCATTTTTGCTTCATTTTGGGAAAATAGATCACTTTGTTGCTTGGGAAATCGGCTTGTATTCAATGTTAAACCAGGCAAGTTGAACTTTGAGTGAGTTTGATGAAGATTCAAATATATGCATGATATACTCTTCTTTTTAATTTGTGACAATGCTGTTTCAATGTAAGCCAGGATTTATAGACTGACTATTTGAGGACGGACTTGTGAGATTTATTTTTGTTTGTGACAGGTGGATACACCGGGGACATTCATTCCAACCTAAATCTCACCAACAAGAATGACCTATTTGAGTACCGCTTCGCCACGGGACAGTGGGTGGAGTGGAAATTTGAAGGTCGGTGTCCAGTCGCTCGAGCTGCCCACGGTGCTGCCATCTATGATTGGAAACTGTGGATATTTGCAGGTTATGACGGGAACGCAAGACTTAATGATATGTGGACAATCCCACTGACAGAGACTGCCAAAAGCTGGGAGGAGGTAAACTTATCACTGCTATCTAATTAAAATCTCTTAATTGGTGTTTATTTCAATAATTCATAATAAAACCTTCATACTGTAAATGCATTTTAATAAATAAGAATGGGTGGCACAATGGGTTTCATTCCCTGGTTAGAAGTGAAAGGTATTGTGTTAATTGTGTCACCTGCCTGACAATGGGTTTTCCCTCGGTTCTCTGGTTTCCTCTCGCATTTGGACTCTCTGCGACCTTCCAACCTGGGACAACAAGAATGATTAATCTCAAGTTGGAGAAACTTGTTTCATAATTGTTGTAAAATAAGTAAAGTTTATATACATATAATTTGTTATTCAATCTTCAATTTTACATCTTATTTTTTTAATTTTAAAATTCAAATCAAAAGTTCAAAACAATAGTTGAGGTGTTTCAGTGACTTGGAATGTGATCTCAAGATTTTGTATTACATAATCGATAATTTGTCTAAATTTTCAACTATGTATGGATGAACATAATGAATTTATAATTGTATGACTATATTAAAATGTGTATTTTTTATTTTCAATTTTTCAGGTAAATAAGATAAATGACACCTCTTATGTACTGTAACTTTGTTCTATTTACAGGTTAATCAGACAGGTGACATACCCCCGACTTGCTGTAACTTTGCCCTCGCTGTAGCCCGTGACTCAATGTACGTGTTCTCTGGACAAAGTGGTGCCAAGATCACCAACAATCTCTTCCAGTTCAAGTTTGATGACAAAGAGTAAGTTTCGGACAGAAGTGTATTTTCTGGTATGTATATTATACAAAATGCGCAATTCTTTATAAAATGTAATGCTTTTTGCAATAATCTTTACTCAGAAATAATTATTTGTTGAAATGGCAAAAAATCAATAAGGATATCAGCTGTTATATGGTGTCAGGTATACTAATCCCCATAAGAAATGTGCACAAATCTGCACTTCAAATGTTCATTGAATTTTCTTCCATTTTACCTGTTCAAATCTGTTTCTGTTATACCCAGAATATGACATGTACAGATAGCATGTGGAAATTAACAACATGATGACATCACAGGAACAATAGATATAAATGAAGGATTATAATCTCCAAAATTCTTGTCTGAGATGAAATGGAATTTTCATATATTCACATGTTTTAGATAATCATCACCGAGGAAGAGCTTGTCAGAATATTGTTTAGAATCCTGTACCACTGCCAACAAATGCAGCTATGCATTCAAACTTATTTTTCCGACATGACTTTAGCTTTGATTAATCATTTTTTGAAAGAAGAAAAGTATACCTTGCGGGACTTTTATGAAAACATAATGGAGATGAAATAAAACAAAAGATTATCAACAAAACGTGTTCTGAGTGTAAAACATTCTGATGGGCAAGAATGGGATTTGAACCCAGGACTTAAGATTGTTATACCTTCTCTGAAACCGATTGTGCTACCTGGTCAACAGAAGTGTACGAGCCAAAACATGCTACAGTTACATCCAAACGGAAGTTAAGGGGAGGTTACTGTGTATTGAAAAATCGGCAGTGCATTGGGACAGGGATCCTTAATACATTGTATACATATATTTGCTGTCTTTATCAGATGGACTAGAATCTCGACTGACCACATCCTGCGCGGAGCTCCGCCCCCTCCTGAGAAGCGGTATGGTCATACCATGGTGGCGTTTGACCGCCACCTCTACGTGTTTGGAGGAGCTACAGGACAGACACTCCCCAACGAGTTACACTGGTGGGGACCACTTCTGGAAATGTGCTATGTTATTGTTTTCAATTTTTGGAGATTTGATTTACATAACTGGGTTTTATGTTAACCAAAAGTGATTTTGGACCTCATGATCTAAAACATATGCAAAAGCATGGAACTTACACTGATGATTTATTTGTGATTCATAAAAAGTGGCTTTAGACATTAAATATGTTCCAAACACATTTATGTTTGGCAGGAGGAGGATTTGCTTCATTTTTAGATTTCTAATGTAAGAGTTATGTCCCTTTGTACGTTTCAGCTTTGACTTGGATTCCCAGACATGGTCGGTGGTCGATCCCTCCAATGACAGTCAGGTAAATCATACTCGCATCATTGTCCTAAAACTGCATCAAATGAAAAATAATGAAAATATTGAACATTTAAAAGTATAACCTTCCTTTTTTCTGGACTAATGTACCAGTATTCATATTGCATCACTTGACAACTAAATGTCAATTGAAAGCAAAACCAAAAATCCATATTTCCATAATGGCTCAATTATTTTATAAAAAATATTTATCTCTGTTAAATAAAATTTTGTTTATTAAACAGGATATAAGACATTTCATGCATTCATTACATACAGGTTCCTGCGGGTCGGCTGTTTCATGCTGCGTCTGTGGTGTCCGACTCTATGTATGTGTTTGGAGGGACTGTCGACAACAATGTCAGAAGTGGGGAGATGTACAGATTCCAGGTAATACAGTAATTTTCTGCTGTTTTCAGTAATCCATAATTACCAAACTTGACAATATAAAACAAAACATGAACATTTGTAAAATTTTAAAGAAATATGCCTTAATTAGTTACAGAATGTCTTACTTACAAATAAATAGCAGTAAAAAGGGATAGTTTGCACAATACTGAGATTATTTTTGTGTTTGATGTATTTCAGTTTTCCAGTTACCCCAAATGTACCCTGCATGATGACTATGGACGGCTACTGGACAGCCGGCAGTTCACGGATATAGACTTCATTGTAGGAAAGGTACAAATGAGTGACTTTTAATAAGAATTTACTTATAGAAAAATACATCACAGTTATATATGTTTCAGTTTAAAGATCCCTGTGACACTGCCAAAAACTGTAACTAAGAATTTGAAATTGTTTTTCCCGAAACGACTAAAGCTTTGATAAATCATTTCTGAAGAAAAATAACCATACATTTCAGAACCTTTATGAGAAATAATAAAGATAAACTAAGCAAAATCTAATCCACAACATATGGTTCTGAGTGTAAAAAATGTCAACTGGCATGGGCTAGACCAGTAATTGAACCCTTGACTTCAGATTGATGTACCACTCTCTACCTGACTGAGCTACTTGGTTAACTGAAGTGTCCTGGACCATTTTTGCTACAGTTAAGCTAGACGCAAGTTAAGGGGAGGTTACTGCATATAGAAAAAAACACAGTCAGTGCAGTGGGACAAGGATCCTTAATTAAGGGGAGTTTACTGCATATAGGATAAACACAGTGCATTGGGCAGGGATCCTTAAGGGAAGGTTACTGTATATAGGAATAAACACAGTGCAGTGGAACAGGGACCCTTAAGGGAAGGTTACTGTATATAGTAATAAACACAGTGCAGTGTACTCCAACAATGTTAGAGGTTTTACACGGCGAAAAACTTTTGACAGGCGCCGCGTAACCTCTAACTGCCCATAGCTGATTTTCCCGATGCTGACTATCACATTTTCAAAGTTCGGATTAAGAAAGAGTATATCGTGTTACATACATTTAAATGGTCAAAAGGGTCCAATAAATATTCCTTTCCATAAATCCATGATTATATGAGAAAAACTTCATGTCAAAGACATAAATAAAGAGTTTTTCCTCATTCGAAGCGAAGCAGACAGCATTTGCCATGATTTTCCGGTTAATACAAAAATGGATTACATGTAATGTTTCACAAGCGGAATACAAACTCCGTATCATTTCGTTCCGTTTGAAATCCCCCCTGATATTTTGTATTAATCCAGAAGCCATGTTTTAAATGTAGGTCAGAGATGTGCTACAACGACATGGACATGTATTTTGAGTGTTCTATTCCGTAATATACTATATATTTGTGTCTGTGACATATATATGAGATCTTTATTATATAAACCGTGAGTAGACATCGTTGTCATGAACTGTTAACCACTTATGTGAGTTTTTCAAGCCGATTTTGTTCCGCCCGGATTTCGGGCGGAAACTGCATCAAAGAATTAGTGCTTCGGAAATGAGAGGTCACAGTCGGCAAAATCATATCCGATTGAAAAAAGGCCGACCAGCGGCCTCTCATGTTATGGGAGTAAGTGCAGTGGGACAGGGATCCGTAAGGGGAGGTAACTGTATATAGGAATAAACACAGTGTAGTGGGACAGGGATCCTTAAAGGGAGGTAACTGTATATAATAATAAACACAGTGTAGTGGGACAGGGATCCTTAAGGGGAGGTAACTGTATATAAGAATAAACACACTGTAGTGGGACGGGGATCCTTAAGGGGAGGTTACTGTATATAGGAATAAACACAGTGTAGTGGGACAGGGCTCCTTAAGGGGAGGTAACTGTATATAGGAATAAACACAGTGCAGTGGGACAGGGATCCTTAAGGGGAGGTAACTGTATATAGGAATAAACATGTTGCAGTGAGACAGGGATCCTTAAGGGGAGGTAACTGTATATAGGAATAAACAGGTTGCAGTGGGACAGGGATCCTTGAGGGGAGGTAACTGTATATAAGAATAAACACGGTGCAGTGGGACAGGGATCCTTGAGGGGAGGTAACTGTATATAAGAATAAACACGGTGCAGTGGGACAGGGATCCTTGAGGGGAGGTAACTGTATATAAGAATAAACACAGTGCAGTGGGACAGGGATCCTTGAGGGGAGGTAACTGTATATACGAATAAACACAGTGCAGTGGGACAGGGATCCTTAAGGATGTACACCTCTGAGAAGTCAAAAATTTCCTGTATTAAACTTTTTTTGGTATTCAATGAATAAAAAGAAATTGTGTTTCTCTTTCTAAAACAGCCACACGGTGTGCTTCTTTTTTTGTCCCATTATTATTTGTGTTATTTTTCTCCTTTTTCGGGGTCAAAAATCAAAAGTGCTTCAGTTACCCTAATATGTAAAAAAAATACCAATAATATATAACTTTCCACTTTTTTTGCATATTATTTTAATCATATTGAACATTATAAAGTTGTACAGCAAAATTGAACCTGGTACATTTAAAAATTGTGACACAATGACAATTTAAGTGATCAATCTAGTGTCAAAAATGGTAAAATTTTGCCCTTTGTGAAGCGCAAGAAATTCACATAAATACACTTTTTCAAAATGGCCGCCAAATTGATCATTTCTTTCAAATTCTTGTAAAAAATGTTCTACACACAACAGACATCTAGTTTTTTTACATGTTTTTCAGATGTGTGTTTGCTATTAAACCTATCATAATTGGATAAATATTACAAAAACCCGTTACACCAGATCAAAACGAGACTTGAACGTGACTGAAACCTCAGAAGAGTACATCCTTAAGGGGAGGTAACTGTATATAGGAATAAACACAGTGTAGTGGGACAGGAGCCCTTAAGGGGAGGTTACTCTATATAGGAATACGTACCGTTTCAACCGGGATACGCGAATGTAGCCCTATGGTCCTGATCGCTGACAGTTTCTTTTGTTCCTTTTTCAGGAGGAGGAAATCATCCCAGCTCACATCACACTGGTGGCTGCCAGGTCGCTATGGCTACAAGGAAAAATTAGAGTTGCCAGGCAACAGGTATAGCAAAGATGTGATCAACATTTCCATCATTTTCAAATAGGACTATAATGACATCAAACTTTATCTGATAGATGATTTTCCATTATTATTTATTAATTGTCACATGACATACTTGCCAACTCTCCCTATTGAATTTGCTAATTATTTCTATTTTCAAAGATATAATGATTTCATCTGAAAGAACAGCTCCAAAGATGCCATTTAAAAGTGCTGTTTTTCCCTAGGGTGCGCGTGATCTCCCCCACGGAAATTTTAGAAAGTTGGCAAGTATAACATGACACTATCACACATTGTTATGTTTGGAATATATTAGATGTGAAATTATTACATTTGACATTCTGTTTACCAGAATTTATTAGAAGATGAAACAGAAGAGAACAAAGTGTCTATACAGGTGAAGCTGCCCGATGCCGACCCAACAGCCTTTGTCATGGTGCTATCCTATATCTACACAGACAAGATTATGCCTACAGGCGACAGTAAGTACACAATCATTATGTATACTTTAGAGGTATCGATATTTGTAAGCATCTGAGTCACCAGAACTCTTGTTGTGGTTACAATGTTCACTATCGCTTTGGGCCCCTACCAGTCAGAGTTAATTTATTCCTGGGCACCACTATACATATGTTAACAATTGTATCATACCCCCACCACACATATAATTATAAGTATATACTGTAATTACTGCTTTTTACGTTTTAAAACCTGTATCCTCTTAAACTGGTGTGATACCTGTTGGCCACTTGTATTCAGTTGGAGATAACCTGCAGCATGAGATACAGATGTTGAAATTTAATGTTGACAATATATATATAACTGTTATAGAAAAGAGAATAGTGTGCTTCCAACGGGGATCCAACCTGCGACCCCGAACTTCCTTATCGAACACTCTATTACTGAGCTAAAGGAATATTGCCCTTAGCATGAAGCGAGAAGGCGACTGTAATTCTATGTACAATAAAAATCTACCACATAACAATAAGTTTGGTTATGTTTGTAGGACAGGAACACAGCAGTAACGAGGTGATCCTACTGATGATGGATGTGTACAGACTCTCCCTACAGGTCTGTTCTCGAATCAATTCACTTTCAAACTTTCAGATTTTGTCTAGTTATTGATATTTGTGGGTATAAAAATGCAAAACCATCCCTTTCACCCCTATGTAACTTTACTAAACTCGGCCATGTATTGATTTGGATGAGTCCATTAAAGTCTACAGTAATAAAAAGGCTATTGTGAGTGTAAACAATTTTATAAATCGAAGGTTAAGTACCTGGTGTTAGTATTTTATTACATTTATCTTTTCATTTCATGAATAAAGATAAAATTTTGATGGTTCATGGTCAGAATTGACAAAATTCAATCACACAAATATTTAACAACTATTTAGACTAATTTACTATAATTGATGTGGAACCATGTTTGCAGAAGCACTTTGGTATCCAAAATAACAGAATCTTCGATGCCTTTTTCTGATTAAATTATAGCTGTATGTGTAATGCCACTTTCCTAGATTTACCAGAGTCAAGTCTTCTGTAAGGCATTGCATGCTTACCAGAATTTATCTTGACTGATTTGGCAGAATTCAATCTTCTTGCTTCCTGTCTTTGCTTTTTGATTGATTATCCGAATTCAATTTTGTGTAAGGTTGAAATCTGTATTTCAGGAAAATATGCCTAAAGCCAATACAATAATTCATATATATAATTATACATTCACCAGATGAACTCTGAGAGGTGCAAAATTCCTTGTGGACATACGTCTTCATCAATTCCCTTTACTATAATCATGTAATGATGACATTTATATTTTGACAGTTCAAGATGAGGCGTTTAGAGGAGCTCTGTGTCCAGTACCTAGAGGCTAGCATAGGGCACAAGAATGTGCTTGTAGCACTCCAGAATGCATCCAAGCTTAGTTTGGACTTTCTTAAGGTATAGTAAAAATAATAAAAAGTACAAATTAATTCTAATTACTGGTAACCTGTTACAAACAGATCTTCTCTTACACACTGGAGCTTAGTCCAGTATCACACACTGGAGCTCAGTCCAGTATCACACACTGGAGCTCAGTCCAGTATCTGCCAGCTCAGTTGTTACCCCCATCTGTCTGGTTATACTTTGGAACATAAGTTGTTGATTTGACCTTCAAGTTTGGTTGTCTTAAATGCCCCCGGCAAATGAAGTTTGAGGGGGAGGTATATATATAGGAATCTCCCATCTGTCTGTCCATGATCCTTGTTAGTGCAATTTCACCTAAACTGTGTGTTGGATATTTTTTAAACTTTATACAGTGAAGTATATTGTATGTATGTAGATGTGCATAAAGAATGGAATGGGCATTTGGACTATTACTCATAGAGTTATGGCCCTTTAAATTTTCTGCTCCAGAAACCTTGTAAGCACAACTCCTCCTTAACAGTTTGTTGATTTTTTTTGTAACTTGGCACAGCTTAAGTATGTCATCTGTAAATGTGCATGAAGAAAGGAATTGTTCATTCAATTACTTTTCCTGGAGTTTTGGCCCTTGAAACTTTAATTTCTGCTCTAAAATCATGGTAAGTGCAACGAGGGGCTATATCTTTGTGTAATCAAACAATTTTTGAGACTTTATGAAGTGATCCAGTCAGTCAGATGGTCAATTGGTACTAGCCTGGTTAGGTTAACTTACTTGATATCTCTTGTATTTCCAAGATCAGCTTTTGTTTGTTGGTGAGTTTAATCCTCACAAGTACAAAATGTATATGCTGTTAGATAAGATGAATTATCATGAAAATTAGTATTCACGAATTAAAGTGATTTACAGCAACAAATTATTGAAAAATACATAAGAATACATCTGGGAACATTCTGAAACACACAAATTAGTTCAGCAAGTTGGATAATAGACTGATATAATGTACACATTTTTTCAAACTGTGAAATGGTGGGTTAACTATACACACCACACTGGCACACCATCCATAAAATCTGCTTTGAAATTATATAAAAAATGAAGATTTCTCCATTTATAAAATAATACATGTATAAACAGGTCCCTTTATCAGGAAAGAATTAATAAAAGTAGAGATTTTAAATATTTGCTCACAGATCAGTTAACCTTTGATACACATGACTATTTTCCAGGAGTACTGCCTCAGGTTCATTGTTAAGGAGAGTAACTGTAATATGATCGTTATGAGTAAGGAGTTTGAGGACATAGACAAACCTCTCATGGTCGAGATTATCCGACGCAAGCTTTCTCAACAGACATGCGCTCGTATGATGCCGGACCCACAACCCGAACATGTTTATGGTAATGCTTCATTGAAATTTTATAACATTGCTGTTAAGTAAATAATTACCGAGTCGATTAAATGAAACTGTTTCATACTTTTATAATATCAGTAATAAACATACCTTCATTTTGGTTCCAATATTATACAATATACATTTTAAGTGCAATGTTTTTGGTAATGATATAATTATATATATTAGATGACACACATTTTTGCTACATCCTAATTGGTTAGATTATAATCACGTGGAGGTTAGGTAATATGTGATATTGACTCGGAGTTACCATTTTTAGAAACAACAGGTCTGTATTCACTTTATGTTGTCATTTCAATTGTAAAATCACAATGCTCTCTTACAAGTGCAGCACTTTGCTCCACACAATTTTCATACGTTCCACCTTGTTTAATGATCACAACATTATTAAGTATCTAATATAAAAATCAAGGAATTTTATGTTGGTGAATATGTGATTAGATGAACCTGAGAAAGTGATGTTAACCATGACTTCATCTCAGTCAATATCACTTTCTAAGGTCTATATAACCACATATTCACCTCAGTAAAAGTCCATAATTGATAAGTTTTAAAAAGTTGATCAAATATTTTACCTTGTAAACAAAAAATATTGACGATACAGAGTTTTACTTTAGCAATGGGACTGCAACATTTGGTGGAAAATTTCAAATGTACAAATCTACGTAACATATTGCTGTTACAATGCATTCCATGCCAATCTAACTTGTGATGCTGACATGTACATTATGGGTTTGACAGCCTACATCACGGTCCTACTGCTGAAGTGTAAAGGTTTACTGTACATGTCGTCGCTGATCTAGAGTCAGATTTGTGGGTGTTCAGTTAGTAGGGCTTTAGAGATGGTTCTAACCTTGATACTATAAATCAGACTGGAATCATAAGTAGTACATCTGCTATCACATCACATTGACTATTCTTAGTTGATAATATTCACGAGGGTTTTAATTTCGCGAGTGTGTTAATATTTGCGAAATTAAAACCCTCGTGAATATTTGAGATTGTCGTGATAACATCCACGCTTCACACGTCCGTGATATCAGTTGAGCTGAGGCTACTAGGTCAAAACATCGTTTTGAAAGAAGTACACTACATGTAGATAAAAAAGTTAACAGATGAATTGAAATAGAAATAAAAAATCAGTCATACACAATAGATAAATCTATCAGTCTAACTGTATCGTGGTTCACAACGAAACCATGCATGCATAGTAGTAACAATCACTCGGAACTCTTTGCAAGGTGTTCCGAAATAAATTTACAGAAATTGTGATTCAAGAAATTAAACCTCCACGTATAAGTTCAGGACAAAAATCGCGAAATTTAACATCTATACAGTATACAATACTTTGTGTCTTATCAGATCACTCCCTAGAGAAGGACCTGGAGATGTTCCTAAAGGGTAGTGGGGAGGAATTCTGTGACATCACACTTCAGCTAGATGGTGTCCCCATCAGAGCTCACAAGGCCATCCTGGCAGCGAGGTGTAGCTACTTTGAATCTCTGTTTAGATGGAAACCTAACGATGATACCGTCACGGTAAGTAAAGCAGAGGTGCCCTCCTTCTCATTTCCTGTAAGGTCCACCCCCCCTAGCCTTTCTGTTATAACTTTCCATTTTTATACTTATAATTTGTTCCAGTTTTAATTACTTGAGCCGTGTCTCACAAAAGGTTTGAACACAGAAAATGTTATTAACATACACATTGGTGTTCTAAAATTTCAACGATTCTATGTCAGTTGCTCCGGATGTAGCTTTTATTAAAAATTCATTCACCATTAAAAATTAATTCACCATTGTAAATCAAAAGTGTGACAAATGAATGCATCCCTTCAATATATTTGACACTTGAGATAATATATCATAGCCTGTGACTCAAATCAGAATATGAAAATTCAGAATGATAACTTTTGTGATACTGGAACTGCCCCTGTGTGTTTATCAGAAGTAAAAAAAAATACTGTGTCTTACATTGTGGATGCATTGATAATCATGCCGGACTCTTCCTATACAACTAGCTATATACTGTACCAGGAACCTTTTAGGACAGTCAAATGTTCAGCCTTTTCCAGTAAAATCCATATTCATTTAGTATTAATTTTGCCTTTGGCATGTAATTATTGGTGTATATGTGATATACTAGGCTATTGGTGTGTGCTAATATTCCTTGTCATGATAAATACACCCTCATTACGGAGAGTGAAAAAGAGGGAAGTTAAGACGGTGCAAATTATCCAGTATACAGAAGTTCTAGAAAAAAATATTTTGATAGATGATCTGTCTTACAAAAGTACATTCTGTCACATCCAGATAGCCATTGGGGAGATGGTACCGTCCCGACAGGCGTTCAATAGCCTGCTACGATACATCTACTACGGAGATGTAATAATGCCACCGGAGGACTCGCTCTACCTCTTCCCCGCCCCCTTCTTTTACGGCTTCTCCAATAATAGACTACAGGTGAGATTTAAGATGTGTAACCCTGATTTTGTTCCAGCATTCTTTGAATATCTTGATTAGCAACTGGTATAATTCTCAAGTCTAAAAATATCTTACTGATATTTAAATAAGATTCATCAGTTTGGAAATATGTTATATCAAAGTTTTACGTTATACACAAACAATGTACATACCAAACCTGGCGTTTTAAGACCGATTGTTTCCTTTGTCAAGCTATGACTGAGTGAGCGATTTGTATTGTGATGAAATTGTATATTCCATATGTCACTCGTCCCGGGTCGTTGCGACACGTTTGATACGTAAATTATTTGTGTATAAAGTAAAACTTTGATATACAGTTGCTAAGTAATTTCCCTGTCAAAGTCTGGTCAAACCAGGCTACTGTTCTTCAAAACAAATTAATCTTGAATAGTCAAGTGAATCCAGTTTAAACAAGAAAAGTCTCCATGGAGACAAGAATAGGTTTCCCTGGAAACAAGATCAACGTTTTCGAGGTATATCTCTATTGAAACAAGAGACCTATAAACTGAAAACAATATATCACCACTGTTAGTACTGATACTGTACCGCAGGTTAAATTTATGATGAGTTGTTTTCGTGCTCTAGGTTTGGAATTACAGATTCAGGGTACTGCATTTATATTTCATTTTGCAGTGGCAAAGATATATCCATGTACGGTTGTTTTCATGTAAAATGCCAACAAGAAAAACAAAAAATTAAATGTTAGGAAAATAACCTGTTATAAAGTAATCTTCTGTTTATCGTAATCTATTTGTAGAGAATGTTAGACTGAGTTGTTATACGTCTGTTTTGTTGTAGACAATATCTATAACAGGGTTTATAAAGATCATACATTTTGTTTGTGTTGTTACCAGTGTACTAAAGATGAAAATATTTCTCTATTTACAGGCTTTCTGCAAACACAACCTTGAGAAAAATGTAACGGTTCAAAACGTTGTACAGGTATGTTATTTATTCAACTGTGTTTCCATCACGGTAGCCCGTACTCAAAGCCTGCTTTACTTACAGACTACATGTGTACAAGCTGATATTAATCTTTTACTATAGGAGTACATTTATTTTGAAAATAGTTCAACACATTTTTCAAAATTTCACCCATAATTAAACACATTGCATGTTTATCGTTAGGAGTATGAAAAAAAAAAAAAAAAACCACAAATACACTTTCCTGTAACATTCTGAGGAACTTATAGAAAGTATAATGCACAGTAGTCCAGTGGTAGGACGCCGGGCTTGTGACCGAAGGGCTGCGGGTTCGCGCCACGGCACGGCAATGTGTTGTATCTTTGGGCAAGATACTTTACTCCGCTTGTTCCAGTCTACTCAGCTGTAAATGTGTATGTGGTTGGGCAGTGCTAGAATTGTTGAATGCTAGCTGTTAGCGCCAAAATGGCAGCTCCGGCTGTATGCTCCCCAGGGAGTTGAGAAATGTATTGGCTGGTTACAAAGACCCTATAACCACGGATGATAATTTGTGAACCGCTATGGATGACCTACGAACTAGGTTGTGATAAAGCGGTATATAAGAACCTCCAATTATTGTTATTATTATAAGAAGATTCGACTTTGTTAGCTGTCTGTACCAGGGGTATCTTCAAAGTCCAAGGCTGTGCTTTCAATGCACATACGTTCTCTGAGTCCTTGGAAAACATTATTACAAAATCGAAGGCTCTTTACGTGACACCATTTGAATTGTCAAATCATTTGTAATAGCGGAGTGCATCACTGAAATAACAGTTGAATCGGAGTTTCAATGAAGCTCAGCCTCCTATTGAACAAATTAATAATTATGTTATTGTTTGTCATGTGTGTGGAACTCCATGTATGTAATGAAACAATATAATTGTCGTTGCACCAATCAACTGCCTTACGTTTGCATAATTTATGCAACATTTCAAATTCCAAAAATTATGTGTTACAGATTCTAGAGGCTGCTGACAAGATCCAGGCACTAGACATGAAGAAACATGCCCTGAATCTGATTGTGCACCACTTTACCAAGGTAATCTGTCTGTTTGTAATATATGCTACAACATCACCAACTTCCTGTCTGTAATATTAATACTGAATACCATGAAACTATCGCCCAGTCAAATTTTCGCCCTTCGTCGTTTAACTCTATATTCACAAAGTCTTAATTTGGCCCTTCAATTGTCTTCTAACTATACAGTCATATTATGTTGTTTACTAATTTTTGTTGTTATGGTAAGTTTGCTCTAACTACGTAGGGCGGAAAAAGTCGAAAGTTATACTGCAGTGAAAATTTGCTGGTAAACTGTATACTTTTTCCTTTTCATGACGAAAATTGTTGCATGGTTATAATCGAAATAACTTGAATGCCTATTTAAATCTGATTTTAGGAATATGAAAACAAACAACAACAGGTTATTACAGTAATTTCATAGAATGTTGATGAAGATTTTGGCAGTAGTAAACAGGTCCATGTATTAAGATCTTTGTGATATTGTTCTATTGAACACGTCTCATTACTTGGGTGTTAATTGCGGGGTATTTCCTATTCTCTAATACTTACCTTCCATTGTAGGTGGCTCGTCTGCCAGAGATCCGTCGACTCAGTAAAGACCTGCTATTGGACGTTATAAAGGCCCTGGCTGATGAGAAGGGTAACCTGTTGTTGTGTCAGGATGTTTCCATCGGTAGTCTTACTGAACTTTGAGTGGTACATACAGACTAAATTTAAACTTTACTTTAACACCTTTCATCATCCCTTTGTAACTTTAGTAGACTCTACCTTGCAATGATCTGGATTGTTCAATTATGGTCCACAGTAGTGAAAGGGTTGAACAAGAATTTTCAAAAAGTGTTTGCACCATAAGTATATGTTTAACACATTCACCCCTGAAAACACATTTGAACTCTACCAATTCAAAGGTTGGGATAGTTCATTATGAAATTTCAGGGGTGAATGAGTTAACTCTATTTGGTGGAACTCTGTTCAAGTTCATTAGTTCTGTCACGCATTCATGTGTGAACAACACTACAAATCACATCTGAGTGTTTCCGATATGATTGTAACATTATTTTGAATCTCTACTGAGCATGTTCTTATCATCAAAAGTTTACCCGCATTTTAAAGCGCACGTATTGTGTATATATTAGAGTTATCCACTTCCTGATGTGTTGCACATTGGGAGAGGAATTTTTCCGCAATTCTATGTGTCCGATTATAATTTTGTAACTTTGGCCAGCCTGTTGACCAACTAATCTTACACCGGTGTATTTATCATGAATGACATGAACAACTTGTTTTCAAATATAGTGATGCTATAATTATTAATTACATTGACGCTTTTAGATGTCCTATTTTCGATCCATGCGTCTATCTAGAAACATAGTTTGTTGTCATTTTCATTTTGGACAAGGAGTAGGGTATAAACGTCAGATTCAATATAAGGTAAAACTCTAGGCTTAGCTTTTGAAGAGCCTTTCAATTTTCCCACTAAAGCAAACTCCACTGTAGTAGGTTCAAAATCATGCGGTACTTGCCTCAATTTGCTGTTGTTGTCAGTCCTGTAATCGTAATGACTCGATAATGCAAGTTTTCGCAATATAACCTCTTAGAAGTGTATTAGCGAGTACTGTAGTATTTAAAACACAACACAATAGAAATTTAGTAAAGTTTTGTCAATGGGTGAGATCCAATGCAAGGCTGTATCATAGGACAAAAACTCACTTACCCAAGTTCTTTTTTTATCTGCATGTACGGTGTGTGCATTATAAATCGCTAGGTAATTTGGTCGCATATGTACCACTTAAAGGCCAAGACAATGAATGAGAAAAACATTGTCTTGGTAATTTGTGTTGTGTATCAAAATCTATGGTAGTATACATATACCAATGCATGTTGATCGAGAGGTGTAAGTGGTGAACTAGACGGTCATACTGCGTCGTATACGTGTGGATAATGTGCCAATTTAAATAGGACCAGATCATACTTTGTTGATAGGATGAATTGTGTATTTGTTGCATCCTAATTTTCAAAATGATGTCCTTACTTTGACACTTTTTCAAAGATAAAATGTTAGTTGAATCGATTATATATATACATATATTTATGAGGCACGGTAGTCTAGTGGTAGGACGCTGGGCTCATGACCGAAGGGTTGCAGGTGCGAGTCACGTCACGACACTGTGTTGTATCTGTAAGTAAGATACATTACTACGCTTGTTCCAGTCTACTCAGCTGTAAATGAGTATGTGGTTGGGCAGTGCTAGAATTGTTGAATGCAGCTAGCTGTTAGAGCCGAAATGGCAGCACCAGCTGTATGCTCCCCAGGGAGTTGAGAAAGATATTGGCTGGTTGCAAAGGCCCTATAACTACGGATAATAATTTGTGAACCGCTTTGAGACGACCTCCGAACTATAAGAACATCAAATTATTATTATTATACACTTTTTCACACCAGTTAGAGACTGTTACTTCGATTCACATTTCAAAAACCCCAAAATTATCCGTCTAATACATGTGATGATATGGTGTTAATTGCTGTGAGAATGTATCGTGGCTACATTGATATTGATGTTTGACTGCCCTGTTGATATTGTTAAATTTGCAATGCCATTATACGTCTTGCAATACCATTATACGTCTTCACATATACAGTCTAGCTTATTTTTGCATTTTACTTTAAATTCCGACATTTCAAAAAATCTGTGTAGGGCTGTCTTGTGTGAGAGACTATTATAGTGATATGTTTATAAATGTACATAAAAAGTCTCAAGTGCTAAAACAATACCTGTGATAGTAATGCATAAACAGTTATGTATAAAATTATGTTCAAAGTCTAAAATAAATTGTCATATGAATTATTGTGTATTAGTGTTATTATTGTATGCCTTTTAATTTCCTTAGAGGTATTCTCCCTACTAGCCTATTCAACACACAGAAGAAACTGGTAAAAGATGGTTACATATTTGACCCTTCAGACCTTGGAAGCGGGTCATGGTCATTCATTTGAACTAGCATTGTAGCCCTTCATCCCAGCATACTAATGGCCAAGAACGAATGTCATATAACTCTTGGCTTAAAAGAAGTTGTTGAAAAATGTTTAATACATTTGAGCCCTGTGACCTTGAAAGAATGTCAAGGTTATTCATTTGAACAAACGTTATAGCCATTTGCTCCAGCAAGCTGTATGCCTAATACAAGAGGCCCAAAGGGCCTGTATCTCTCACCTGGATATCTAAGCAATCATGGCAAAATATTCTCCAAATGAGATCCAAGGGAATATGCCAAAACCAAAGGCCAATCCTTGTAGCATATCTGTAATAGATTTTTCATGCCCAGCAATTTAAACGTATGGTTATGGGGTGGGGATCTCAACTGTTTCCAAGCTGTGACTAAGAAACTAGGTCCCTAGGGTTTTGGCCAGACCCCAGGATCAAATCTAATTTCATGACTGCATTTGTCTCTTTTTGCCCAGCATTTGTATAATAGTTTTTGGGTGGGGATCTCAACCCTTCCAAAGTTATGACCCAGGGATTAAGTCTGCAAGGGTGGGGCAGACCCTGGGGTCAATTCTAATATCATGACTGCATTTGTCTCTTTATGCCATGCAAAAATTGTATATATAGTTTTAGGGTGGGGATCTTAACCATTTCAAAGTTATGGCCCAGGGGTTAAGTATCCAAGGGTGGGGTAGTCCCCAAGGCCATCCTGGAAGCATAAGTGCATTCATCTCTTTATACTCAGCAATTGTATATATGGTTATAGGGTGAGGATCTCAACTGTTTCCAAGCTGTAACTAAGAAACTAGGTCCCTAGGGGTTCGGTCAGACCTCAGGGTCTATTGTTTTGGGGTGGGGATCTCATCCGTTTCAAAGTTATGGCCCAGGGACTATGTCTCCAAGGGTGGGGCCAGACCCCTAAGCCTGGGGGGTCACGCCCACTGTTTGTACAATTTTGAATCCCTGCCTCCCATGAATGCTTCCGACCAAATATGATCGATATCCATGGCATAGTTCTACAGAAGAAGTTGATTATAGCAATATAGCCAAATTGCCCCGTTTTGGCCGCTCAATCAGTCCCCTGGAGGGTCAGCCCCACCATTTGTACAATTTTGGATCCTCACCAC
The DNA here is from genome assembly GCF_002113885.1 of Mizuhopecten yessoensis. Taxonomy (NCBI): domain Eukaryota; kingdom Metazoa; phylum Mollusca; class Bivalvia; order Pectinida; family Pectinidae; genus Mizuhopecten; species Mizuhopecten yessoensis. Next base: position 458,061 of record NW_018408747.1, on the reverse strand, counting down.
TTAGGCATGCTTCCAGTCAAATATGGTTGATATCCATCTCTTAGTTCCAGAGAAGAAGTCGCTGAAAGCAATATAGCCAAATAACCCTTTTTGACCCCACCCCTCAGCCCCCTGGGGGGTCAGCCACACCATTTGTACAATTTTAAATCCCTGCCTCCCATGAATGCTTTTGATCAAATATGAACGATATCCAGTGCACAGTTCTACAGAAGAAGTCTTCGTAGCAATATAGCCAAATTGCCCCCTTTTGGCCCCGCCCAACTATTTGTACAATTTTGAATCTCCACCACCTAGAGATGCTTCCAGTCAAATATGGTTGATATCCATCTCTTATTTCCAGAGAAGAAGTCGCTTAAAGCAGTATAGCCAAATTGCCCTTTTTGCCTCACCCCTCAGCCCCCTGGGGGGTCAGCCCCATCATTTGTACAATTTTGAATCCCCACCACCCAGGGATGCTTCCAGTCAAATATGGTTGATATCCATCTCTTAGTTCCAGAGAAGAAGTTGCTTAAAGCAATATAGCCAAATTGCCCCTTTTTGGCCCCGACCCTCAGCCCCCTGGGGGGTCAAATTTAGTTGAATTCCAATCAGTGGTTAAGAAGAAGTCGTTTAAAGAAATTGTTGACATACGGACGGACGACGGACAAACGACACGGTATGGCATAAGCTCACCTTGGTCCTTCGGACCAGGTGAGCTAATAAGTAGAGAGAGGCATAGCAACATAAGGGTGGAGAAGCCTATTATATATACATGATCTATGTACATAAATAGGAACTAAATGAAAATCTTCGGCATATGAGACATTGTCAAATTTTACAACAGTAAGTAAAAGAAGTAAGTCAAAGTTTATACTCTCATTACACAATACTACAACCCGCCGAAAATTTCTACCAAACATAATATTGCAGATACTTCCTTTATTTGTAGCTACATAAGACAAGAGCTAACATATATGCCTACACATAACAGATGTGGACCCCACCCCTCATCACCTGTTGATCACTTCAACACTCAAAGGGTTATCCATCAAACGAACAAACAATTACAACCAAAATCAAAATGTTTTAAAATTTATTCTTGTCAACACAAGCGTGTAGAAATCTCTATTTTTCAGGTTTTTGGATTACACAGCAACATGAAGACTCTCGCACACATGTACCACAAGCTAGCAGCATATAAAACATGTATAGCGCTTACATCCAACACGGAATATACTGTCCCTAAACCAACTCGCATAATACCAATGGCTTACAGCTCTTACAGCTATTACATCTACCAGCATATTTGTGTTGTTTTTATGCAGCGAATTAATTTCCATTATTTTACTTGAAAGTTTATCTTTTGAGGGATTTATTAAGAAAATTTTGAAAAAGTCTATGTAACTACAATTTTTCCAGAAATCACATTTCAAAAAAAATAATTGAAGATTCCACATCCTTCACATAATTCCAGATTCAAGTCCATTTTTTCAATACAAATGACTGCCTCTAGATTGCACATGGCATTTTTTGTTCCTAGAGTTTTGAAAAGAGAATTTTGTTCCCTCAAAAGATCGTATCTGTGGTGGCATTACACGATAAACATATCTCTGGAAGGGTGAAAAACTGAGGAAACATGCATTTGTGTAAAATAATACTTGTACTACACAGTGGTTCAATAAGAGAGGTCCTTAATTAACGCCTGTATTGCTCACATGAGTATTGAAGCGAAGGTGGCAAAACATACTCATATCTGTAATAAGTTCCCCGAGTCGGGGCCATACCCCAATATTTATCTAGGTAACATTACTGTGTTACTCTCTGATTTTCCAGCAAGCACCTACTTATTGGGTGGGGATCTCAACTGTCTATTATGACCAAGAGGTGAAGTCCCCTGGGGCAAGGCCAGACATCATGACCAATTTTGATGCATGTATTATGAATGTGAATGTCTCTTCATGCAGTTGTTTATATGATAATAGAGGTGGGATCTCCACCATATCCACTTTATAACCCAGTGAAGGACCAAAACCAGGGCCAAACCTAGGTACATACAGTATATATGTATTGGTTTCATTGTGCCAAGCAATTGTATGTATGGTCAAGTGTGGGGACCTTAAATGTTTCTACACAAGGACGAAGTCCCGACGGGCAAGGCAAGACCCCTTGCCAATCCTGATCGCATATGTGTATTTCTCTCTTCATGCTTAACAACTGAAGTGTGAGGCACGATAGTCTAGTGGTAGGACGCCGGGCTCATGACCGAAGGGTTGTGGGTTCGAGTCACGCTACGGTACTGTGTTGTATCCTTGAACAAGATACTTTACTCCGCTTGTTCAAGTCTACTCAGCTGTAAATGAGTATGTTGTTGGGCAGTGCTAGAATTGTTGAATGCAGCTAGCTGTGAGCGCCGAAATGGCAGCACCGGCTGTATACTCCCCAGGGAGTTGAGAAAGATATTGGCTGGTTGCAAAGGCCCTATAACCATGGATAATAATTTGTGAACTGCTTTGAGACAACCTACGAGCTAGGTTGTGATAAAGCGGTATATAAAAACCCAGAGTTATTATTATTATATTATTTTATTATTAAGTTAGAGTGACAGGTTGGGGATCTCAACCATTTTCATGTTATGACCCAAGGACAAGCAGGACCCAAAGTGCCTCTGCATACTCAGCCATTATATATGGAGTTTAAGTGTGAGGATCTCAATCAAAATTTCTATTTCCAAAATGTTACCCTTTCTTTTTTACCCCTCTGATAGCACTTTTTCATAATCAACACCCGAGGATGCTTGGACTGAATGTGGTTGATATATTATAAATTACAAAATTCAAGGGGAGAAGCTGCTTCAGGCAATGTAGCCAAATTACCCCTTTTTGCCCCCAATCTCACAGTGCCCCTGGAGCAAAGCAACTTCTCTAAACACTTTGATGGTAATTATAAGTTGCCAAGGAAAAATTGGATGACAGCAGAAGACAATGCCACATGGCATAAGCTCTCATGGTGCATTGGGCCAGCCGAGCTCTCATGGTGCATTGGGCCAGCCGAGCTCTCATGGTGCATTGGGCCAGCCGAGCTCTCATGGTGCATTGGGCCAGCTGAGCTCTCCTGGTGCATTGGCCCAGCTGAGCTCTCATGGTGCATTGGCCCAGCTGAGCTCTCATGGTGCATTGGCCCAGCTGAGCTCAAACTTATGTCTCAAATCATGAGTGGAACAGTGGGGATCCTGATGAAACAAACATTCATATGATGTCAAAAAATACTACACAATGGTCACAGATTCAAAAGCACAAGCAAAACAGTTAAAGGGTCACACTAAATACAGTGGAATGAGTTATTGACCCTGATAGGCAAAAAAGGTAGTACAATTGACACGTAATACATTTTTGTACTTCACCGGTTATTTATTTCTTCCAAAGTTGGGAAGACTAAATCTATACGGAAGTCATCAAAAACCAATCTCCTACAAGTGCACGGAGATTGTGCAACACAGAAGATAACACTAGCACATCACATTTATACAACGACGATAAATGTTCACACCAGCCCGAAACGAACGATTGTCATTGTTACGACCTGGATATCAATAATGACCAGGGATATTTATACCAAGGCCAGCACTGACTACGACATTTAACTAAGATAACAGTCTTGATATAGATAACAACCTGGGGTATCTATACCTCGGCCAGCACTGATAAAGACCATTTTATCATGATAACAGAAAGAAAAGAAATTAACATTTCCAATACCAGGTAGTAATGGGTAACACTGTTTTAAATTTGATGCTATGGGCAACCAATTTAAATGAAACAAAAATTTAATTTCATAAAATGAATAAACATAAAAAAAACAGAAAGTCATAAATAAATAAATCATTTATACATGATGAAATATAAATGAACATATTTCATGTCCAAGCCTTAAAGTCACTTTCGTCAAGCATCACAATTGAAACCTGATAAAAATAATGTAAAATGATTTTAAAAGATGCAAGTTAAAACATGCAAGAGTGGACATGTACCACAATCAATGGGACTGGTTTAGTTCCCGAATATCAAAATGAGGGGAAAACATACAAATATATCACATTTGGTTTGATGTGTAGAAAAAGCAGGGTGATAACCACATTTAGTTTGAGGAGTCTACTTTCACTTTCCATTTATTTTATCTGGCAACAATAATTGTTATTTGGCAACAATAATTGTAGTGTCATTCTCCACATACATCTATCCAATAAGAAGCACTGTTTTTCTGTCATGTCTACGTCCAATCAAAGTGGGTACATAAATGCCAAAGGAGCAGCAGTATTTTGCAGCTATAATCAGAATAATCAAGAATCGTGGTGTTCTTTCCAGTCGTTACGCGGGGCATGTTCAAACAGAGCAGCTCTATTCTGATTGTCCACTTTCTTTACCCAGTGTCCGTACATTTTGAATGCACATCCGTCGATGAGTTTGCGGACATTTTTGACACTATATGGATTGTTATTCATCACTTCGCCGGATATAGGTGGAGGGTTGTTCTTGAAAAATCTCATGCGGAAGAAGAAGTTAACACAGATCACAGCTGCCTAAAACATAGAATCAGATACATTTCATATTAACCTTACTGTTGTGAGATAGCAAATACCTTGCATTATTATCTATTGACAAATTAATGATTTGATGAAATTAGAGTAAGCTTGCACAAAAATCTAAAACCAAATCAACATTACATAATTACATTACCAGGTAAGTATATTTATTACAGTTATTCCAGTGAAATATCACAAGTTATCAATTTGGCCAAAACTTCCATCATTGCAGTGAAGAGGTATAGAATGTTATATTTCACATGTGATGATTGACCAATCAAAGTGATATTTTCCATTTACTGCATTGAAAGCCGCAGCTTGATTTCATTTAGATACGACACTGAAGACTGCTCTTGTACAAATCCCCTACTTTGTGAATGCAATAATATTTCACTGTAATATGTTTTCATTTCACTTTAAAATGTAATACACGTAAAAACAGATAGCCACAAGATTGGCCGAATATTTTTCCCAAGTGCGGAGCAGGAGTGAGAATAATGGTATATTCTACCGTACAAGTGAAATATATATGGTATTCAAGGGGAAACTATCATATATCCTTTATATATTGCTGAAACATAGACTAAGTACATTTCTGTAGCTAGCCCAACAGAGTTACATGTTTATATAAATAATGAATAGTTTTGGTAGATTTATTGCAATCTTGCACATTTGTATCTACTGAAGAATTGAATAAACAATTAAAGAAACAGGTCACATAATACTTACCCTGAACTTTTTCTTGGCTTGGAATTTTACCACAGGTTTCACCTGCAATAAAGAAGCAAAATTATTATCAATAAATGTTCTCATTCTGATCAATATCAAATGTTCTGGTAAAATTGGCACCTAGTTTTATAGCATGAATGTAAATCACATTTATCTGTGACTTTTCATGACTCAAATCAATCACAAATCATTTGAATGGACTATTTCATAAATCATGCATCATTATTAACAATATAAACATCATTCTAATTTTAACAGTATAAAGTATGCATAATTTTTTTTTTTTTTTTTTTTTATAAAATGTTATTTACCGGTACTCTTAATAATTTGATATCTTTCCACATGTATATCTGAAATTTCACGATTTTACCCTATATTTGACTAATACCGCTGTTCAATGTTTGCGATGTCGACTGATGCCCTGAGGTGGTTGATGTACTTACCTCACGTTTGAAGTAAGGATGCTGCAGAGCCTCGGACGACGTCAATCGCTTGGCTGGGTCTAGGACTAGCAAGGAGGCAATCTTAAAGTATAAAACATTCAGTGAGACATACATATTTCTCTAAACTCAGATACGTTTCATTAAATTAGTTCCATTAATAATCCAGACCATTTTCCTTATTTGCAAAGAGCATTATATATTGTTAACAATATATCATATGAAACCTTTCTTATTTGTTTCTTTATTCAAATGAAATTTTAACTTTAACTGTTTGTGGTCTTGAAGGATTTTCAGAATTATTTCTCTTAACAACAACTCCTAAATTAAAGTGCTCTACATAATCAGAATCAAATTTTTGGAGATTCATGAGAGTTGAAAATTACCAATAACCATTTTGTGTTACATGTGTATAAGATATTATTGTTTCTTTTTAGTGGGCAACTTTCAGATGTTTTTAACAATATAAACATTTTCAGATATACACATCAACAGATAATTTCTAAAATTCAAAACAGTGAATACCTGAAAAAAAGGAGGTTTTAAATCAGCGGGGACTCTATTTGTACTTACCAGATCTTTAGGGCCCTGACTAATGTCATCCCACTCTGGACTACCAAACTGGTAATTAGCCTGCATAATCATCCTCAGCATCTGCATCTGTTTACGGTGCCAAAACGGTGGGGCTCCACACAGGAGGGTGTACATGATAACGCCAATGGCCCACATGTCCACCGGCTGGCCGTACCCTGGCACATCATCATACATAGAGACAGCCAGTACCTCAGGGGCCAGGTAGCCTGGAGTTCCACACAGTTCTGGCAAGTAAAGTACAAAAATGAACAAATCTATCTAAACCTAACACTGAAACCACTAAATACTATATATATATATGCTTTCAATGTGTTAACTCATTCCCCCTATGATTTTAAACTGGACTTGCCCTGTCTTTGATATAGAAAGGTTCCAATGTTACTTTAGGGATGAAAAGGTAACTCAATATTTACAAGTCCATCAGGCTTCACTTATGTAAACAGGACAATGTAGATGAAAACATTCTCTCATGTTTTAGATCTTTACACAAGCTAAGTTATATAAAGATGTATGGTTCTTGGATAACTATACAATACTGAATAATCTCATACTTAAATATATAATGCAGAATACATAATAACATGCATTTACAACCCTTGCTTGGCAACCTGCGGACCTGTTAACTGACTTGAATTGAAATCAGGCACATTTCTTATTATAGTTTTCCTATGATCGTTTTAATAACTGAGTTACTTCCCTTTGATCACAATATTACATGGTATAGGAGACGGTTCTTACCAGTTAATTCTTCCTTAGGACTTAAAACTGTAGCAAAACCAAAGTCGGATAACTTCAAGTTCATATTATCATCTAGTAATATATTTTCAGGCTGAAATGGAAGAAAAAATCTTTTATAATAAATTGCTTCACAAGTGTTTTCAAACAAATTCAATCTAAAATGTTTTAATAATCATTTTGGGTTATAAGGATTACAATGATCTTGAAAAACTGCAAAATTCCTGCAAATTCACATGTAGGAACTTAAAAGAAATTTGATGAGACCTCTTTTTTAGTCATTATTTTTCTGACATTTGATCCAGGTGTATGCTACAGAAATGCTGTAATGAACCATCTGTTTGTCAACATAACAACTTTAAATCAGAGTGTAATTGGGGGGAGGGGGCAGGGACAAAGAGACACCTGGTACAGTCTGACATCACATTACCACTACATGTATGACAAAACTCTGATTCACTTTCCTCTCCACCTGACAGACCAACTCATTCAGCGGACAGACTCAAATTAACATGTCTGGTGACGCCCAGCTGTCACTTCTTATGAATAAATCAATATCACAGATGTCACTTTTGGTTTGCACTTCCTGATATCAAATTTAAAACACTAGTGAGAGAAATTCCTGGCTTGTCAGTGTATTAGATATGTAACCCTTCATTTTATAGATATATATGTACATATGACTCAGTAATCAAAAGCATCTCCTATTTCTTAGGTTCTAAAAGATTTTGAAGATAAAAATAAAATATTATAACTTTCTGTAAGCTTATCTATTATATTCTATGGAAAAATTACATGTAAATGTTCCCATGCAGTACTTACTTTCAAATCTCGATGTACTATATCTTTCTTATGTACAAAATCTACTGCTTCTAATAATTGTCGCATCACGATTCTGAAAATAAACGACGAAAACATGAGAAACGCCAAAAAAGTCCTTGATTTCCCAACAACAGCCAAGAATAACACATGAAACAGAAAGATTACTCAGAGGTGATCAAATCCTCAACATCCGGTAAATATTTCACTTCAGTGGTAAGATCACAACATGTTAACCCTTTCACCCCTTGGAAACTTGAGTGGACTCTACCATCCATTTATCTGGATGAGTCCATTGTGGTCCATAGTGGTGAAAGGGTTAACTCTTCATACCCATAAACTATTTTTAAATCTTAAAAAAAAAGGAAAAAATAATTTGTACATTTACAAAATAAGCTGTCTTAATGAGCATAATATATCCCCACATATATAGAGCCAATGACATTTGCATATATATTCATTTGCTGTTTTTGTTAACTTTTTTCATTCTAATTTGGTGACACTACCCTACTCTATAGATGATGCTACTGTTTTATTGGAGAAGTTCTCTAGACAGATCTTGTTCTCCTCTCTGACAATTAAAACTTTGACACATAACCCTATACCCCTCATATATGGGAATTGTTCCGCAGACATAGACTTACCTTGTCCTCTTTTCCGACATTGTGACAACTTGTGTGAGGTAGTCGAATAATTCACCCTGTTTACATCTGAAACAGAAATATAAACATTATATACATGCATACACATTAATCTATCATAAATCCATTTATGTATTCCATCCTTATTCCAAAAGAAATCCCTGCACATGGAAATATCTTTTAATGATATAATTTAGATAGACATCACAGTAATTTTTTAACCCTAATTTACCTTCTGTCACTTGTAGATTTGTCACATTCCCTTGCCTTGTACATGTACTCTCCACATAATTTGAACACTTTGTTTAGTTCCGATCTAACATATGTCTGTTTTGTCCCTGCGGCAGCCACTTTCCCTTCACTAAGTGTACATTCATACAACACCGTCATTTTAAACACAGGTATTTTCTTTGCAATTCAATTTTTCAAAAAAACGATTTTTTGAAAGTAATGAATACGTTTCTCACTTAAAATGCATTCTTTTCGAAAGGAATCTTATTTCCTTCCTATTCTGTTTCAAGAGGAAACCCTGATCTATTGTACATTTAAGTCTTTGTATGCTTTATAAATTTCTGCTCAACTGTCATTTCACATGTTGTAACACTTCTTAAATCCAACTGCAGACAGGCTTAGTCGTAATTTCCTGATATATTGTCTAGAACTGGTCTTTTATGGTCTACTGGTTAAAGGTTTGGGTATATAGATCTCCATGTCTTCTAAACAGCATAGACGTTTAATCTGATTGACCTCCAGAAGACCTTGCCCTGAATATATACAGCCTTGATCTGACATATGGTCAAGAGGAGATGAGAACGTAATTATGTGTTAGTGTATGTACTGATGTATAGGGTGTAATTATTATGTGTGAAACACCTGCAGGCTCGTTATGTAATACATCAGTGATTTAACACCACCTCTAGATGAGATCTGCAGGACATTAAAGACCATTGGTCAGTATACGTATGAATGGGGAAAGTGCTATATAAAAGGCTGAAGGACTTATAAGTCTGGCCTTGGAGGCAGAGTAAATCTGTCAGTATGTATATATCACATTCTCTTTGTGTCCCTAATTTCCCTGTAGTAACTACATCAAATTTTATTTTCTCAGCAGACAGATTTACTCCGTACTTCGATTCCACTCCATCAAGTTCTGCCTCTATGTTACGATAAAGCTAGTGTATCAAGCACATAATGTATATCTGTCTGTCAAATCACTGTCAATAGGTCTATGGAATCGTATTTTCACAGTTTATTTAGGGCATTTTATATACATGTAAGACAGACATATATATTAATTATAAGCAAAACTTAATAGATACTTGCTTTTTCAAGTTTTCTTTATTAATTAGGGTTTTTTTTGCAGAATTGTTGAATATTACTTCACTTTAAGTAGAATTTAATTTTGATAAAATAATTTGTTGCATATAATTGATATGAATATCTTGTTTTAATTGACAGCATAATGTGAAAAGAATATATAGTAAGTGCCTAACATTTTCATGCCTATTGAGTGACATTTAACAGGTATGTATAGTTCTATCATGCCAAAGCAAACCAAATTTGGTAATTTTATATAAAACATTGGTAAAATTAGACTGTCAGTAATTCTATTTAAATGTCAGAATGATGGTTTAATTGACATGAATATGAATGAATCTATCATGATTCCTTAATTACTAGGTATAATTTAATATTAAGTAATTAATCTGGGATGTGTCATATGGGAAGAGTTATGTTTCTTGAGTCAAAATTTCGTAATTAAACTAAGGAAAGACATTAGACATGTCTGAAGTGATATTACTTATATTGGGCAGGCTATAAAACATCAAGCAAGAAAATACAATTTGAGCTGGCTTTTATATGACATCTTATACTTACAATTCAAAAACTAGAAAGATGAAAGTATTGGTTTCAAATGAGTCATGAAGTTCAACTGAAATGAAAAAGAAATAAAAAAAATCAATATAAACATCATGTACAATCATGTGATAACTTGTTTGCACTGGGTTACCTCACGACTTGGCATATATATGTACATAAGTTATCATCGGACAGGTATGCAGAAATGTTTGGTTTTGTATGGGCGTAAAGAAAGTTGAGAGCGTAGGTGGCACGTGAATGACTCATGATCAGTTACCTACCAGTCTGTCTGTCACCATTATATATACCATAACCACTGCTCCTTGAAATTTATTTACAAGTTACAATTTCTGCCATTAAAATATAATTAACAGTTTCATAAAAAATATTTCCTGTTATTTCTGGTCTAATACAATAAGAAAAGTCAAGAATACATATAGGATCTTACATGAGTTTCCATTTCATATGAGATTAATGAAACGAGTCTTAGAACTTTTCAATTCAGCGAGCCTCTGGAGTTTCATAAATTTCATATGAAATGAAAGTGAGTGTAAGATATCCTTTTTATCACATAATCAAGATTTGTGGCATTTATTCATGTAAAACGACAATTTTCATGCAACGTTGAAATGTAAAAATACATTTTTACTAGTGCACAAGTCTGTGACGTCATTCACTTGTCCTAGACGCCACGTCACAATCGAAACAATTGAAACTTACAACCAATCACATGGCTGATAGGTCATATGACATGGGTTAATATGCAAAAAAATATGACATGGGTATATTCACTGGATAATTACGTACACAGTATATCATGTGATAAAACAGATTCAGTGAAAATTAATAATAATTATAATAATAATTTGAGGTTCTTACAAACCGCTTTATCACAACCTAGTTCGTAGGTCGTCTCAAAGCGGTTCACAAATTATTATCCTTGGTAATGGGGCCTTTGCAACCAGCCAATATCTTTCTCAACTCCCTGGGGAATATACAGCTGGTGCTGCCATTTCGGTGCTCACAGCTAGCATTCAACAATTCTAGCACTGCCCAACCACTTAATCATTTACAGCCGAGTAGACTGGAACAAGCGGAGTAAAGTATCTTGTTCAAGGATACAACACAGTGTCATGACGGGACTCGAACCCGCAACCCTTTTGTCACGAGCCCGGCGTATTACCAAAAGACTACCGTGCCTCCTTATAAAGTATACTAAAATCCATTGTCATTAAAGCAGATATGCATTACTAAGTTCAAGATGAATACCTGTCATTTTTCATTTTTTATTTATAGTTCCAAAATGTCAACTTAGTGCGTTTTTCCATCTTCGCTAGCCAAGGGTTACGATCCGGTACGATCTACCCACAGGTGTGGAGAGTAGGAAGATCGATGGTAACCCTTGGCTAGCAAAGATGAATAATATCACGCTTTAAGCAAGTGTATAATGGGAGCAATACAAAGTTCCATAGTATACTTTGTATAAATATGTATATTGTATCAAATATAATCACTGCTCAAACCTCTATATATCTTTTATATTTCTTGTATTGTCAAGTGACCATTTCTCATGAAACTAACAACTTTAAAAGGACTTTTCAATTATGACGTCATAGGTGGTTAAATTTTGACGTCATATTAATGACGAGTGAAATAATGTCATCAAATGTTGGTTTTGGTAAGAGAAATCCTCTGAAATAATCTTTTTAATAGCTTAGGCCAGACCAAAAAATAGGTGTTTCCTGTAACATGTTGCACAAATTAGGGTTCTGGTAGGTAGATAACAAGTTTTATTTTAAAAATAATTTTATGTGGTTTATATAGGAGAGTGATCTTGACGGTGGTTTATATAGGAGAGTGATCTTGACTGTGGTTTATATAGGAGAGTGATCTTGACTTTAACAATGCTTCTGTGATAATTGCCTTAAAAAGTTAATTAAGGGTAGGCACAAAAATTAGGGTAGGTAGGGTTACCGGAAACAACAAATATTTTTTGATTGGCCTAAATCACCCCTTGGTGGAGATGAATCGGCGACAACAAAGCAAGCTTACTGATATGTTTGTGCCCAGAACACATCTTGAGAATGTTGATCTCCCTGATGGTGTCTTGTTTAGTCTGTTCGGCCTGATACTGTTGTTGTTTCTCCTCGCTGATGTCGATGATCTTCACTGCATACTCTTTCCCCGTCTCCTTTTCCACGCAGCGACGCACCACACTGCTCACACCCCTAAAAACATACACAGGAGACATTTCTTTTTTAAATGGGCCCATCTTTTCAGAAAACTCAATTTCACTTCATGAATGTAATTTTAATCAGTACAAACAAGTTTTTAATGAACTAAATTGAATCAATCAAATAGAAAATGTGTTCTCTAACTGAAGCAATTATTCAACAAAACATTTCCTGTTTTACACGATAATTGATGATGATTTAGGTACGTTTTATAGTTAATACATCTTACCCATTATATCTATCTATAAAATTTAACTTGTACATTTCTTTCTATCTATAACTTTTAATACCATATACATCCAACATATTGATATTCTATGCATGCTTTTATTAAGAAGGGAGGCAAGCATCTTAGCACTTTCAGTAACAGGTAACAATATTAGAGTAAGCCCCCTTTTGTATTTGACCGACTTAATATAACAACAAAACATCTGGGTCACAGTTGTCGATTTGACACTCCCATTTCTGACCAAGATAAATTGACCAATCAGATTCAGGCATATACTCACACCCTCGCATACACATACATTATGTATCTGGGTCATCACCAACACCATGTGTATTGTATCTGATACAAGTCAAGATTTCTGCTGTATAGTCATTGTGCTGACTTGACAATAATCGACCTACAAACATGTACTTTCATATCATCAGTACTTATATATATATATAGGGTTAAATTTACATAATCAAAGCTAAATTGATGGTTCATATAATAATATTATCTTAACTTTATATATGTGATAGTATACAATGACTAACTATGTATATACATACATGTATATATAACAGAATTCATGTTGATGTCCTACATACTGGTCCCATACAACCATATATACCTGACATTGTCATTCACCCCAAACTAAATTCTTGACCTACATTTCCTCACAGATCATATACCAGTTGAAGTCTGACGTACAGTACATGTATAATGATAATGAATACTGTCAACATTACAAACCAGTAAATCAGTGTATAACCATGGGTCAGTTAGTGATACACAAGGTCAATAAGTTCAAATAATGTTTTCAATTAATTTTATTTTTTATCTATGAGAGTTAGGCTATATGACAAAAGACTCTATATTTGTATATGAAAGGTGTATATTGTTGCCAATAGGAGATTAATAGATCTGATTTCAGACTTTTGAAAAGTACGTCCCATAGCTCAGGTACACCGATCATGAATCTATTTATAATTTCCAGTACTGTACCAAGCACATACACTGTACCATTTGACGCGATTTGTAGAGTTTGACGTCATCGATCTCGGCTGATGTAACGATTTTATACAAACAACAATGCATGTTTACAAACAAATAAGCCTATCCTACGAACCACTGTCTGTAAACAGGTATCAGGGTTAGGTTTTTCATTTACCTTACAGGCTATCCATGTTCTGGTATAAAATCAGTGCATCTAAACCCAATACTTTATTACCTCAATAATATAAGCTTTTAGTAAAAATTGTTAAGAAATTTTTCTGGATGATAATATTATACCTAACTTTAAACTGAATGATATGTAATTATACATGAAAATTTCTTACTTTTAAAGAGACCTTAAATGTCTGCATTCATAAATATACACTTTAGAAAGTGTATTTACTCCCGTCTCTCTCTTTTGAATTACTTTCTGTGTAACTATCTATGAAGTACTTTCTGTTATGATATGGATATACTATCTAAATGAACAAAGTATTGGCCATTAAATTTGAGCAATTTCATGATCAAAATCTGTCTGTGGAAAACAAGAATTTTCATCTATTACTCTGAAACAGATCTATATATTTTGTGTTTTCAAAAGTGAAAGTTTTTCTATTTAGCTTAATTAGGAAAAAAAAACATAGAAATGTATTTCATTCTTGCACAGAAACAACTCATGGACGTTAGGAATTTGTCTTTAATACCATTATACCATACATACTATCTGTTTTACTAAGTACAATAATTAATGTACCTATGCAGTATACTTACACTCCACAAATACCATCCAGAGCGAATTTGGACGTCCCCCGATTTGATTCAAACACCTCAATATACTTTTCCTCCGTGGACTTATCAAAAGGTACATCACACAGGTTTGGTGTAAGTTTGTTGTGGTCATTACAAGATTCAAAGACTAACTGACCACCAGAGGACTGATCCTGACTAGCTAAATATTGACCACTTCTATTAGACACACATTCTGTCCGAGTCGGGTCCCGACATTTCACGTCCCTCCCATCTTTATTGTTCACACTCTCCACATTTTCGTTAATGTCTCTTCCACCCGCTTGTCTGAATCTGTCCTGCGTTTGCCTGTGTTTATGTTTTTCACTTTTCGTTCTGCGACTGTACTTGTTGTGAATGGTACCACAGTGACAACACTTGTCAGCCGTTAATTTTAGATCAACATTCCCGTACCTACCTCTCAGACTGATATTGTCACTATCTGAGGTTAATGACAGAGGATTTTCATTGAACCTTCCCATCACCGATAATAACTATAAGGCACCCTTAACCTCCTAAACACAATACCAACCAACTTCTAACTCTGAGGATCAGTCATATATATAGATTATAGGTTTAACATGAGATTTTAAACCATTCACCAACTCACAAAAGTACAGATTTACAATCTAAGTCCATGGTGAGAAATCCATTCTCAAAGAATCCGGGTTGTACAGAAGAAATGATCCGAATCCTGTTGTATATAAATAGCTCCACCTGGTAATGGTTACAGTCCACAACTCTCGAATTAACACTAACCTATAGCTTACTACAGCATTCACACTATTCCACAGCCGGCTGTTTGCTAGGGAGACACACTTTTTTTCTAAACATATTATTGATTCATCAGGACCACAACTCAACCAACAACAGTTTGGTGATGATGTACTGGAGTTTGTGCTGATGTACCGGAGCAGCACCAGTGATGCCAGGTGATCAGGTCTCCAGGTAGAGGCTAGTTGTATGTGTGATAAGCCGGGCTATATATATACAGTCCAGTGATCTATCCACAAGCTGACACATACTTCTAATTCAAGTATGTTATCTACATGTATGATGTAAATATGGTAACTAACTTCAGAAGGCGCCTCAGGTCACAATGTGAGGTAACGTTACACACACGGTACATGACCTAGATGAAACCCATATAAAGCACTGACTTAACCCTGACAGTGAAAATGTCCCTGATTAACACCAGAGTGAAAATATATAATACCTGATCAACAATGTGTTAAATATGTATACTGTATAATATATTTAAACCCCTTCTAGACAGAATGATGACTAGGGGCTCCTCTTTACCCCACACAACCCCCGGCAAGACACTGTGACCTGATCAGGTTATGAATCCATGGTGACCTTTTGTTGGGAGACGGCAAGACACTGTGACCTGATCAGGTTATAGAGACGAAGGTTACGAATACAGTTAAATACTGCCTACATATTTATTTTTATTATAATTAATTGACAAAAAAGCTTTTCTTGTTCATAATTATTGTAGTCGGATATCAAAATCTTAACAAACAACAGGAGGATTTTATCCAGTACAGGTCTAAAGTGAGGCATGGCTTGTATGATAAAAATAGAACCTAGTGACCTACTGCAGGCAGACTCACGTTTTTCTTCATGTGGTTCTGGGGTTTATATATAGCACACTATTTACATACCAGCATAAAGTATATATATGTAAACTATAACAAGAGGTCCATTGGACCTGTATCGCTCACCTGGTTTTATATATAGGTCATTACAACTGAATGCATTAGTACATCTTTATATGAAATTTCCTCAAAACCACACCAGATCTATGTTCTAATAAAACCCAACTGGGACCACAATATCTGACTTTCAACTAATCAGGGGCCTCGATCATTGAGTTGCCATGTTAACAGATTTTGAAATAAGTAATATACCATATTACAGGGTGTAATTATACAATACTTTAATTTTTATTCAACTATAAGCTTTAATTTTATAAACCTAGAAACCAATTTTTAACAAACTACACCATAGAATATGATAATCTAGCGGTACCATTTCTTACTACCGCAGGGGTAAAATCAACCCCATTCAATTAAGAAATGTTTGTTCTTCCTCAATAATGTTTTTGACCAAATTTTGTACAATCCACTCAGGCAATTAGGGGGTATTAGCGTCTTAATAAAATCAAAATATTAAATAATTTTCCTTTTAGGGGTCGAACCAGCCTCATTTATTTAGAAAATGATTGCCCTCCCCCAATGAAGTTTCAGAGCAAATTTGGTTGAAATCTTCTCTGGCGTTTATGAGGAGATACGTTTTTAAGCAAATTTAGCTAAGTTCCCCTTCAGGGCCCCGTCCCCCTGGCCTCAGGGGTCGAATCAACCCTCATTTATTTAAGAAATGATTGCCCTTCCCTACTGATGCTTCGGACTAAATTTGGTTGAAATCTTCTCTGGCGTTTAGCAGGATATGCGTTTTAAAGCAAATTTAGCTACGTTCCCCTTCAGGGCCCCGCCCCCCTGGCCTCAGGGGTCGAACCAACCTCATATATTTAACAAATGATTGCCCTCCCCTAGTGATACTTCAGACTAAATTTGGTTGAAATCCTCTCTGGCATTTAGGAGGAGATGCGCTTTAAAGCAAATTTAGCTAAACTCCGCTTCAGGGCCCCGCCCCCCTGGCCACAGGGGTCAACCTACCTCATTTATTTAAGAAATGATTACCCTTTCCTACTGATGCTTCAGATAAAATTTGGTTGAAATCTTCTCTTGCGTTAAGCAGGAGATGCGTTTTTAAGCAAATTTAGCTAAGTTCCCCTTCAGGGCCCCGCCCCCCTGGCCTCAGGGGTCGAACCAACCTCATTCATTTGAGAAATGATTGCCCTTTCCTACTGATGCTTCAGATAAAATTTGGTTGAAATCTTCTCTTGCGTTAAGCAGGGGAAAGGTTTTAAAGAAAAAGTTGATGACGGACGCTGCGCCACGGTAAAGCTCACTATGGTCCTTTCGGACCAGGTGAGCTAATAAAAAGTAGCTTTTAAACTGTTTCAATATGCTGATTTCTCACAATTTCAATATTGAAATCTAAATTCATATTTACAAAACTAGTTTTGACACTTGTAATCCATTTATGCTGGTGCATGGTTATATATTTGTTTTCAAATTTATATTAACTTATTAAACTTATCAAATACATCATCTACATCGAATGTTGGGCGCACCTCAACTTAAGGAACCCTAGTTAAATCTACATGGAAAATAATCAACTTACAGATTGGTTTGGTTTGTTTGTGTTTGAAGACACATTAACAGCTTAAGTCATTAGAGTACAACGTGCCAATGGTTTTAATGGTGGAGGAAAGTCAGATACAGGTACAGTTAAATACTTACTTATACATCCATTTTCTACTACATATATTGACCAAAAATTAGCTTACTTTGTTGATTATTTTAGTCAGATATCAAAATCTGAACAAGCAATGGTAGGATTTATCTACTCTAGATCTGCAGTGAGGCTAGCTTGTGTGATAATAATAGGACCTAGTACCCTACTGAAGGCAGACTCACGTTTTATTCTCCATGTGGTTTTGGGGTTTATATGTAGCACACTATTTTGGCCAAAATGAAAATTATCAAATATTCCCGCTTTTCGGTAGTAATAGCAGGAATTGTTTGCATTCGCGGACAAGAGGTAAGAACGTGGCACACGGGCGTTATCGCGTGGTCACGCAGTATGTTCTGGGTATAGGCATTCTCTAGTCAGACACCGAGCAGTTCAGGTTAAATTTTTGCTTTTGTTCAAATATAGGTTCTACTATTAAAGTAATGGGTATTTTATGTGTATTCACTTGTGGACGCACACCCGTTTGTAGGGGTGTTCAAATGGGCTGGAGTTCAAGGACGCACACCCGTATGTAGGGGTGTTTAGGTAGGGCTGGAGTTCAAGGATGCACACCCGTATGTAGGGGTGTTTAGGTAGGGCTGGAGTTCAAGTATGCACACCCGTATGTTGGGGTGTTTAGGTAGGGCTGGGGTTCAAGGACACACACCCATATGTAGGGGTGTTTAGGTAGGGCTGGAGTTCAAGGATGCACACCCGTATGTAGGGGTGTTTAGGTAGGGCTGGAGTTCAAGGACGTAGATATATATGCGAAGAGCAGCTAGGCAGTGCTTTGCATTTTTAATTCGGTGGTATTGGGGTTCACAGTAATGGTGAATTCATTTTATTTTAATTTTTCTCGAAAAATGGAGATAAGATTTTAAAGGTTTCGTTAGATTTGTTTGTAGTTTCTGTATTGACAGACATAATTGATAAATACATGTGAAATTTAACGCAGGTCCAGCGTTACCCCTTGACCATCCTGCATTGGGCTGTAGTAGTTCTATTATTATTGCAAGTCGGCAATAGGACACAGGTTTCCGGGGGCAGCTCCAAGGTTTTCCTGGGCAGCAGGGTTTTTGGTTTAGATGGGAAAGGATGTTTTTGGATAACAGATAGCGAGTTTCGTAAACGAATGTTTGTGGTGACACATCTTTGTCAATTGTGCTTTTATATATACCGGGTATATAGTACATCTGTATTTTGTATGTATCATGTATATTTTTCTACAATTTTAAACGCCGACTGCTCGTGGTGCCTAGGGCTAGACGGCAAATGGATATTAATTATCTGTCGTTTGTGTAGGGTTTTTACATGAGTGGAGGGAAGACCCCGTGTTTTCATCCTCAGACAATCTTCGAGAGAGTAGGTAGACACTTTCTTTTTCATTTTGGGAAATATTTTTACTATGTTTATATAGAGCAGGAGTTTGACTTTAACAGTGCATATCAATAAATGCCAATAAATACTTTATGGTCAGCACCATAATCTAGGGGTATATGTATATGTAGGGTAAGGGGAAACACAAGATTGATTTATTTGGCCTTAGATACCTACATATATAACATGTAACCTACAGTAAAAAGTAGCTTTAACTTCAATATGATGACTTCTCACAATTTAAATGTTGAAATTTAAATTCATATTATCAAGTTATTAGTTGTGATACTTGTAAGAATTTTTTGCTGGTGGTTAAAATAATATTGGTTTTAAAATTTATATATATCTTTAAAATTATCAGATACATAATCTACATCAAATGTTGGGGTCACCTTAACATTAAGAGCCCTGACTTCACTCTTTATATTTTATATAAGGCACATATGTACGCATCAACTCATTGATTGTTATACACAATTGGCAAAAAAAGAAATGCATAAGGTTATTCACCTATCAATAACATTTTATTGCTTGGTATGTTTCCACAAAATCTTGATATTAAAATAAAGAGAAGATCAATCAAGAAATGTCTGTGAAACGTCGTCTAAATGATAACTGCTGAGTGCAAGAATGAATGAAATATCTAAATGAACATTCTGGATTGGTGTGGGAAGACCATTTTGAAGTTAACCCTGTTGCTATACTACACTGACATACTCCCCTTCGAATTAAGTTTTGATAGCCTTTCTGGGTAGGTCATCGTAAGTTAAACATTTCTGGTAGACAGAAGACTTTTAGTCGCCACACATTGTGCTGCTTCTAATTTATCAATATATCCTACTTTGTAGACTTTAAGCCTAAACAGGACTTAAATAGAAGGAACAGTTAAAATTGTTATACACATTTTATCAGAATGTAAACATACTTGCCAGCTCTCCCTATTTAGGAGGGAGACTCCGAATTTTGGACCCTTTAATTTAATATTTCCAAAAATGAATTTACCCAAACATTTCTATATTCTCAATAGTGAATTTTATACCCATATATTTCTTTATTCTACGATTTAATAATTTCATCTAAAAGAACAACTCAAATTATGTCCTTTTAAAGGGTTTATGTGTCCCTAAGCCTAGGGGCATAACACTCATTTTATTTATGTTTTTAATTTTGAATATGCAGAATCTCACCCATGGAAATTTAAAAAGGTTGGCAAGTGTGTAAAATTAAACCAAAGGTCAATTGGCCCTTATGATTTCTTTCTATCTTGATGGGCCGTTAAGAATGTAATAATGATACTAAAGGTCTAAATAAGGGCCAACCTAGGTCACATGTCAGATTCAGTCTATCTGATTATGTGGGCAAAAAAGAACCTGGTATAGAGAAGAAAAAAGCACAACATAGATATGGGGACCATTATAGGGGTCTCTTAAACCATAATGTTTTCTTGGCATTGATCCGTTCTGTCCCAAAGCTCACAGCGGGCCAAATTACGTATGAATTCATTATAACAAGATCTGATTATTCCTTGACAAAATGCACTTTACGAATTTCATTTTACACAAGTTTTTCTTTTATTCATATTTAGTGAAAGACCTCATACATGTACAAAGAAACTGGTTTGTAATAAAAATTGGAAAAACTGCAAGTATGTCACTCAAAAGACAATCTTTTCAATGTTCAGACTAACGAAGGGCCTGTTCATTTACGCAGAACAACCCGTTTGTTTTTAAATGTAACATTTTCTGGTTTAAATCCTGGCGGACCTGCAAATGTTTCTGCAGGCTTTGCAAAGCTTTGTCAAGGCTTGTCTAAAAACAGCATCAGATTACTAGGTCCGACCTTATTTCATAAGCAAATAACTCTGGTCAAACCAGTTCAACCGTTTGGATCACGATAAACGAAAGCAGCCTAGGTTCTATTGTTTTCTTTTGATAATAAAAGTCAACCTACCTTCCTAGCTGTTCCTTTGGTTCATATCTTGCGTAGAATCCTTTAGCAGCTTCCTGCGCCGGTAATTCAGAGTCCATTTCGTCCTTTGCCATGACAACAGTTCAATGTAGTGAAATACTGAGATTCAAAACTGATATAAATATCCAAGTGAGATCAGAAATCTACTTCTATCATTTGGCATCATATACACATCGTAACTGTTTTTGTACATTATATATACGTACAAGTATATATATAATTACACTGTTTCCTACATATTGGTACTCCTGGAATGTGTCAAACAGAGTTGTCTCCCATGACAGCTGATGTTAGGTTGATAACTGGCCTGTAGTAGACTATATAAACGTCACATCACTCCACATATGATCAGAAGTCATGATCTGCAAAAAAGATTAAAGAGTCAGTTAATTACATGTATTATGACTCCTGTTTAATCCGACCAATGAGTATTTCAACATCCTGTCTAAACCAACATAATGAAGTAATCTTGTTTCTTATGAAAATTACCCAATAATACCTGTGTAATCCAATACCTTGTCTATTAAACACAATGATGGAATCTTGTCTCATATGAAATCTCACAAAATATGACTTGTATTATCCAACAATTGTCAAATCTTTAAGAATGGCAAAATATATATATGACTTTTTATCTGGACGTACTTAAGTTCACACAAATGCAATCACTGTATACTTTTGATGCATTCAATAAAATTGAATTGAATCCACATCTAAAAATTGAATTGAATCCTGAATCCACATCTAAAAATTGAATCCACATCTAAAAATTGAATTGAATCCACATCTAAAAATTGAATTGAATCCTGAATCCACATCTAAAAATTGAATCCACATCTAGTAATATGAAACTTCTATAAAATATTCCAATATTTGATTCACAGTGATTCCATATACAAATACCCTTGTATATATATGTACATGTATCTATGCAAAATATCACTTTCTAATTTATTAATTTTATTTTCATTTTCTCACATGTTCTTGACCAACTGAAAATATCTCACTTGCCTAGGGCACTATTCCCCAAAAGAATATCTCTAAAACGTATCTTCCCAATCAATATTTTTGTTATTTTAGACTAAAAAGTAAGCACTATTACCATATCTAAGTTAAACAGCCTCTAGGACACTGAAATACAACACTGAAGGTGAAACAAGGTGACTCTTTATTCTACCACCCTTCACAGGCGTGTCTCCCATTTTAGCTGAGATAGATCAGCTTGTCACCCTCTAGGGGGAGATAGTTCTGTACCGATTAGCACGTGTTCAATTGTGACGTCATTAAAATGCGTCATCGGAAATTGGGACGTCATCAAAAGAGAATGACGATATGCATACCCCACATGTGTTTTTGTTTACAAACATGGCAGACTACTGCAGTGGAGCTGTGACTGAAATAATAGGATGGGAGAAAAATAATCATCTCCTACTTTGAGGGTGTGACTGAGAAATCTCCAACCCTCGGGGGGATTTTTTTGATTGTCTATAACCCTTGGCAGAGCCTCGTGTTAGACAACCAAAAAACATCACCCCTCGGGTTGGAGATTTCTCTGTTACACCCTCAGGGCAGTGGAAGATTCTATTAATGAAGGGGAACAACCGACTCCTGGTCAGGAATACAGCATGGCAGCTCAGTGTTACCAATAGTGTTTGATTGCTGTATGACATAATGTATCAATAAAAAAAATACTATCAGAGATATATATGAAAGTGATACTCGGACACCCAAAACTTGAATTAAAATTACAAAAAATATTTTTGCAATTAAATGAAAAAAGATCTACGTAAGAAAAATGTCCTTATCTTATTCCAAAATGCCTGAACTCAACTTATTGACTAACCATTCAATCACAGATGTCTTGAAGTGTTAAGTAGAAAGACATCTGTGAATTATGTAACTGTGTGCAACTGTGCACGTATATCAGTATGTTAGTACACACGCACTAATATATACATTAATATTGTAGACATGCATATCAATCACACCCACACAGGTAACAGCGCACATATCTACAACACCCCCGTCCATCCTCAACACGTAGACAATGTACCTAAACACACCAATACACCACTTTCTGGTCCACGGGCTGCTCTAGATCTCTTACCTGGGCTAGATATTAGTGATATATGTAAGATTATCTCCCTTATAAATATGTAATCTACTTACATTATGTAACAACTCGTAATAAACCATCAACATATTGGCAAAGAAAGTATGATAATACCTTTTTGAATGAACAACTACCTGTTGCAATTTCATGTTTCCAAAAATCAATTATTATCCTAAGTTCAAATGACTGCACACATATATATGTAATATGTATATGACTGATTTACCTCCTGTGCATGTAATGTACAGGTATTATTTCACACATTCACTGGTTTCTTTTACAAGAACGTAACTGTACATGTACATTGACATCAACGTAGGTATACCTGAATCAATTGTCTACATGTACAAACTATATTAGCCTATACCTATATTATTGTATACACCCAGACTGTCTATCCTGTTCTTTATCCTGAATCATAGTAAACATAGTACATACAGTATATATCGACTACAATGTCAAAAGTAACATTTTTTACACTATTACTGTAAATATGGTATCTGTGGGATACAATGTCAGAAGTAACAGTTAACACTAGTACTGTAAATATGGTATCTGTGGGATACAATGTCATAAGTAACAGTTAACACTATTACTGTAAATGTGGTATCTGTGGGATACAATGTCAGAAGTAACAGTTAACACTATTACTGTAAATATGGTATCTGTGGGATACAATGTCAGAAATAACAGTTAACACTAGTACTGTAAATATGGTATCTGTGGGATACAATGTCAGAAGTAACAGTTAACACAAGTACTGTAAATATGGTATCTGTGGGATACAATATCAGAAATAACAGTTAACACAAGTACTGTAAATATGGTATCTGTGGGATACAATGTCGGAAGTGTAACATTTTAAACACTATTACTGTAAATATGGTATCTGTGGGATACAATGTCAGAAGTAACATTTAATACTATTACTGTAAATACGGTATATCTATTTCTATTCAGATCTATTTCCGTTTTTCATTCACATCTGTCGATATTTAATTTCTTTTTGTAGCTTGGCATTTAGAGAATGAAGAACATGAGGTGTATCAGTGTTATAACATTGTATCTTTGCCAGTGTAGCCACACAAGCTTGGGATATTGCAGTGTTCACACAGCCCACCTACATCAACAACCAAGCCAGGATTTGTCAACAATCAGTTAAGGATCAGCTTCTACATGGTTCCAGTTCTAAGTGAATCAAAAGGGAATGCCCCCTTTTTAACTCAATTGTTTTAAAGGTATAAATTCTCAAATTTTGAAAAATAATAATGGGAAAAAAATCTCTGCATTGTAGATTTATCAATTCGATATCAATGACTGATGTTGAATTAAAAGATAAATTGGAATATATATAAAAAATAATAAAAATATTCAACACATTTAAGTTATTTTTATTAACAATTTACTAACATTTTTAGAATCTCAATTATTCCAGTTTTCCTCTTTTTCTCAATTTAGTCATTTAACTCATTTACCCCTACATATCTAAACTAGACCATGCCCACTCTTTGATTTGGTCAGGTTCAAATGTGACTTCAGGGGTGAATGGGTTAAGACCTTAATGCGACAGCATGTTTCGCAAATTACTCTAATAAATCCATGGAATTCTAAATCTGTAGTCCAATGTACAATCCTTGTATCACATTTCTTGCCCCTAAATATAGTACAATGTGTATATACAACCAAGTTTACAGCTCCCTTTAAATATTGTAGGTAATGTTTCTCAATATACCAATCAGGATATTCTAACCTAAATAAACTGGGCCAGTCCATTGATAGGGAGGTAGTATACAACATTATACTGGTAAAGTCCCAGACATCAATGACCCCATGTGACCTCACATGACCCACATCCTAGTTAAAACTCCAGTTATTGAACTGTTTGTGCTAGCACTATAGGGCACATTGACCGACTTGTAGATATTGAATGTTATTATAACCTCACATTGTACAGTACAAATAGTAGACCAACTTGTAGATATGGACTGTTATTATAGACTGACATTGTACTAGTACAGTACAAATAGTTGACCGACTTGTAGATATGGACTGTTATTATAACCTGACATTGTACTAGTACAGTACAAATAGTTGACCGACTTGTAGATATGGACTGTTATTATAGCCTGACATTGTACTAGTACAGTACAAATAGTTGACAGACTTGTAGATATATGGACTGTTATTATAACCTGACATTGTACTAGTACAGTACAAATAGTTGACCGACTTGTAACTATGGACGGTCATATATAACCTGACATTGTACTAGTTCAGTACAAATAGTTGACTGACTTGTAGATATGGACTGTCATTATAACCTGACATTGTCCTAGTACAGTACAAATAGTTGACAAACTTGTAGATATGGACTGTCATTATAACCTGACATTGTCCTAGTACAGTACAAATAGTTGACAAACTTGTAGATATGGACTGTCATTATAACCTGACATTGTACTAGTTCAGTACAAATAGTTGACTGACTTGTAGATATGGACTGTCATTATAACCTGACATTGTACTAGTTCAGTACAAATAGTTGACCGACTTGAAGATATGGACTGTCATTATAACCTGACATTGTACTAGTACAGTACAAATAGTTGACCGACTTGAAGATATGGACGGTCATTATAACCTGACATTGTACTAGTACAGTACAAATAAGTGACTGAATTGTAATATCGACGTCAGCACCTTTATAAGTTATTACGCTTTCAGGGGTTTTATAAATAGCAAAGTTACATTTGAATTCCTGCTCACAAAAACTTCAGGTCAGATAGGAGCGAGAGAACCAATGATTCCTGCAATATTTTCATAACTGCACTCAACATGTTAGTCTAAAAGGTATATACATGAACAGGGATTTTCCTGAATGTTTTTTTCAACTTTCTAATAACAGCTTCTCTACATAGGAAAAGTTATAAGGTAATAAAACATTGACTGTGAATGCAGTTATTGTAAGATATTGAAAAACATTGTTTATTGCTCGTTTGTTTTATTAATTAACATTGCTTTAGGCATCTCAGGACTAAATAATTACCAGGAAATCATTTGATTCATATGACGAACCTTATTGCAGCATAGAACCACTTACAAACTGCAGGAATCTGCGCGCACATATTTCAACCCTACCCATGGCACCACCGAGCGCATATAATTTTGGGGTATCCCCAGACAAATCTCAATTCAATTTTAATCAGCTCTGCCTAAAAATTACCTCATGTTTTCACCTAGGCTACTTATTTGGTAAAAAAAATGGCAAGGCAAACAATGTGTGTTTTTTGTTTCTGCTTGAAAAAAATTAGGGTTGGTAGGTAGGCAAATCTTCTTTTTTTTTAAATACTTTTACTATGCTTATATAGAGCAGAAGTTCTGACTTTAACAGTGCTTATCACTAAATGCCAATAAAAACTTGGGCACAAAAATCTAGGGTCGATAGGGAAACCAGAAACACAAATATTTTTGTTTTGGCCTACCAGTAATTATAATCCTGCTGTGTACACCTTGTTGTTCCACAGCTGTGTGGGACACAACTGAACTACATACTGTAACAATTGGCCTAGTGACAAATTCCTATTGGATTGTGTACTCTCCTGTAACACAAAGGAAGACATTCTCACCACTTTGCTACTGTATAATTGATTTTTTAATGTATGTCATATTGTATATTCATACAAAACAATCAAGTAACTTGCAGACACTTTTAGGGAGTAAAATGTTTTCTAAATTATTCCTAATGATGTCGCTGAAAAGTATTTCATGCATTAGACAAGCATCCTGATCTCGTGTGTTTGAATGAACAACCAGCTCCAATTCTAGAACAAGAGGCACAAGGGACCTGATGATGCTTATACCTGGTATTAGTAGCCCTTTTTTTACTTAAACTGTGTAGTACTTAATTACAGCAAACTACTGGATATATAATGCATTTTGAGTCTTAAATAAAAAAAGCCATTCGATTATTTTAACAAAACAGATTTCTGCAACCTTGAAAATGAGTCACGGACATCTCTTTTTCAAAGTTTGTAGCACTTTATTTCAGTAAGCTTAGCTACTGGCCAAAGATAATGTCTTCAAGCCTTTTGGTTCTGAAGAAGAACCTTAAATTTGTTTTTATTAATTTGACCCTTGACCATGAACACAGTTCAAGGTCATTTCTTTTTGTAAATTTCTCAGTCATGCCAGGACACAACTGGCAAAATATCATTACTCTAGGCCTTTCAATTCCTCCAAAAGTTATTTGAGTGAAGGTGAGTACATTCAATAGAAACAAAAAAAAGTTCTTCATTAGAGCTCGGCTTGGGCTACATTTAATCATATCTATTAGTTATGTCAATATGATATCGTATTTGACCGCAAATAAGATTCCATTCGCGAACAAGCCCCCTCCCCACTCTGACAAATGGGTGGATGCCTGCAATTAACCTTGTCTCTAATTTTGTCCTTCTCAAAACAAAATGTGTATTTTTATTTTTTGTCTCTGAACAAGCAAATAAGCCTACTGGATGCAAAAAAAACACCATTCCCTAAAGTTAAATTCTACAAATAAGTATATCAACAATTTCAGATGATCATGCATTATCATGATTTGTAAATTTCATTCACAAATATTCACAGAAGTATTGTAAATGGTGACATACATATAAAAGATTTAAATGGATTATTTTTTATCTTTATTTGTTTTCATTAAAATACTTACTTTTCAATACCAGTATAATCTAATGATGCCAATTACATGTATTATAAAATCTTTGGGAGAAATAATTTACATAAAATTAAAGGAGTCAATATACATTAAAATTTACTATTACTGTAGTCATGAACCTACCTTATACACAGTAGGGCTGTCCAATATATCAGAAAACAGGTATATATATCGCAATACACGGGTATATCGTATAGTACCACAATACAGAGATGAAATATTGCTGTATCACAATATTTTCTTAAAAGCTGATTTTTACGTACATCTTTATCTCATTCTGCTTGGTGTTTTAACTTTGTAAATTACTACAAATTCTAACAGATAGTTATAATAGTTCAAATTTGGTAATCAATGGTTGGTTTGAAAAAAATCTTAAATCTATGTGATCCATATTATAAATGATTAAGTTTAATAACATTCTGACAACTTATAAAATTGAGCACATCTTTCCTATGACAACATATCGGGATAGGTATCGCAATATATTCATTCTGTATTGCAATATATGGTGATACATGGGTATTGTGACACCCCTAAATACACAGTAAACCTGTAAAGTACCCCTGCCTTTGAAAGGTCAGTAAACATGTTTACACCAGCTGTAGCTAGGCCATACTAACTGGCCTTGGACAATGGTCATCATGACCTCATTGATTTAGACTGACCAGTCAGGGTCAAATCGAGGTCAATAACATACAGGCATCCTACACTTATCAACAATCGTACAGGTCACAAGTCCACCAGCACAGGCAAACCACAAATTTCATATTTGATCAGTAATGAAACTACAGTAGCTTTATTTATCAAAATCGGTATTGGAGGTAATGAAAGTGCAGTAGCTTTATTTATTAAAATCTGTATTTGAGGTAATGAAAGTGCAGCTGGCTGTAAGTAAACAACAAGTTGGGTGCCTTTAGTTTGATACAAATTTTCTCAAAAAACATACTTCAATCAAACTTTTGCATATTTTCCAGACTGACAGAATGTATTGGTCACTGTATCTGCAGATAAAAACTTCCATGGCAGGTTATTTTTTTATACAGTATTCATGTACAGTGTCCCCTTGCGATTTTGGGTTGGAGGGGGAGGCATAAAGCTGACACCAGCCTTTCATGACGATCTCCATCTCATTGCCAGGTAATTTCTTGAATAAAATAGCACAACAAGCACATTTCTGAGGTCAACCTCGTGAATATGCAAAGAAGGGCAGTATATGAACATCGAAATGGTGTCTGTGTTTTGAGGAAATGTTCAGAGAACATGTCTGTCTAAGGGGAATATACATGTATTCTACGTGGATAGAGGTGGTAAATGAATAAAAAAAAAGTTATCCATCTTTTAACAGTACTAATTTTTTGTACATCCACTAGAAATGTGATTTTTGACGTAAAGAAGTTTGGCGGGGTCAAGCTTCTCATTCATACAATCATTGGAAATGGCATTTTAGTAAATATTGATCGAACCCCTTGATTGTCTTTACTTTTATATTACCCTGTCCCTGAACACATCAGTTTAGTCCAAACATAGAAATAGTTAATTAAATGCAACAAATTTGCAGGTACCCGTTAGTAAGATCGGACCGGCTGGCCCAAACAATTTTTTTTTGGGCGAGCACAAAAATTATTTCACAGGCCCAAAATGAATATTATAGTCCAATTATTTTACTAAGTTTTTTTTGAGTGTTGAGCAATAAAAAATGCAAATAAAGCAATATAAATAGATGTTCTTTATTCTTCAATCAAACCCTCCTGACACATCACCCTATAAACCCTCCCCTCATTCCAATAGTCTTCATTGTCAGTGAATTCACCTGGTAGGAATTTACAACTGCAGACGACTTTGTTATATTTAGATAAAAAAAAATCACGTGACCCCCCTGACGATCAGCTGGCGATTTTGGGGCGACTTAGGGTTCATTACCCGATATCTCCGGCGTACAGGACAGCTAAGTCTTAAAATTTTGCCTATATGTTTAAAAATACAGCTTCTTTTGATTGTGTATGGAAAAACCACGACAATTTGTGTGACATTGCACAATACACATGCTTTGGCGAGAATTGGTTCTTGGCGAGTACTGGTGATACGGCAGACCAAACAACATAAAATAGTAACTTACAGCGAAGAAAACTTACAACTTATAAAAATACATTAGTTAACTTACATAAATCCCCAGCACTTGTTTGTATCTGCCATGTTGACTGGACTGTCTGTGTCAATTCTGATGCACTGCACCAGAATACAGGATTTCCGAAAATGGGTGTTCCGAAGTTGGGGTGGTTAATTAATGGGAGTAAACTACGATTTTGAGAATAATAATGTACTCAACCAATGATTTATTTTTGGGCCAGTAACTATCCATCTTTTGACAATTTCTAGTCGCCCAATCAAGGTTTTGGTCGCCTTTGGCGACCAGGCGATCGGCTGTGTCCTATAGCTACGATGCAAATGTCTGAATTACACATTTGCTATACTGATAGGGGTCAAAGGCTTATGTGTGCTGTGACCCATATCAGTATAGCATACAAAATTATGTGTATTTTAGACATTTGTAACGAACCTCTGTGATCGGACGGATAACAAACATTAGACACCATGCCTTGCATACTAGCCATTACTGGGCATAAGCTCAAAGGGCCATGAGAGCCAAAAACTCTAAATACCTGCGTATAAATGTAGATCCCAGAGCTTCTCATGAACAACACTGCTGAGACATTCGAAAATGGCCAACCAATGTCCAGTCAGTCACTCAAGTGTGTGAGTGTACCAAAAAAACGACCGTCCAGTAGCTAATGGCAGTTCTAAACAAGCCAGTCCTACCTCCACACCGCTCTACTGTGTGGTTAATAAATCACCATGGAATCTGGTTGCCATCACGCTACTGGTGAAGAAACCCTCATTATCAACTGCTCAAGGTGATGCACGTGTGTGCACTGTCACACCACTGCTCCACATTTTCTCATGGTTCAGCTGTAACAGCGTTCCGGTTCTCACATTACAGTTGTCATCATTTATGTCAAACATAATCTAGTATGTGTATTTTTACATCACATCGAACAATAAACAAGTTTTGTTGACATACTCACGTCTATTTTTGGGGTTTGACGGATCTGTTTATATGTCGACTGCCTTTTTCTTGTGTACAGTAAGCAGACACTTCCTCGTCATGCGCAAAATTAAGCGAGAGGGGAGATAACTCGTTAAAGACTGTGCTTGACGGAACTATTCATAAAGGATACATAACAACATGTATTTTATATGATTTATTAGTTTTTTTAATAAAAGATTACTGATGAGACTACCAAGAAATCTTCCCTACAATACGCAGTTAAGTTACACACCTTGTGGTGCTTGGTAATTTTTTGGGGGAAATCAAAAAATATTCAGAAAAATGCATGACATTTTGATTAAGAAATTAATATTTATTAACTTCAAATAATGTTTTAAAGAACACTCAGTGGTCTGATTAACCTCTAAAACAACTACAGTTCAAGTTAACATACTCAATAGGCTAGTAGGTGGGTTTTTTGAATCAACAAAGCCAATGGACGAAATTAATTATTACATTATAGTACATTTTGTACGTACTATATACTATGTTAGCATATATTTACTACTGTATACATGTAGTGACGCAACACCCTGGTATAAATATGGGCTAAGTATGACTGGCAAAGCACTTGTACTTGTTTTCCAAAGAAAATATGAGCACAAAAAACGTTTGATCTAGGCACATACAGTACGTACGTCCGATTTAGTATACACGTATCCATACTGTACATGTGTATAGTTAATACTATACCAAACCTGTTTTGTTTGTTTTTGTTTTACGCCCTATTAACAGCTAAAGTCATGACGTGCCAGGTTTTTGTGGTGGAGAAAAGCCGGAGTTCCCGGAGAAAAAACTCCGACCTCCGGCCAGTATGCCTATACTTGGCGACTGGGCCTCGAACCCGCGACCCAGTGGTGGAGGGCTAGTGGTAGCAGAATGTCAGACTTGGTCACCGCGGCCCACAGGCCATTGAGTATAGTGTGATGCAGATCTGAGTGTAAGTTGCGACTAAGAACCAAATGTGGCTTCTCTATTAACTTGTATTTTTTTAGTTTAATTACGAAAACTTAACAAAGCATTCATGTATTGTAGCGTCAAATCAAGTCAATAGGTCATAGAGTATCCTCAGTTCATATCCTATTTACAATGACACAATCACTACATGTAACCAGAGAACGATAATGAAATATTGAATAAGTTCTAAACTGTATTATAGCTATTCTGGCCTTGACCTTTGACCTTGTATCATCCCCAAACTCTATAGTGACATTGTATTCCCTAGGGCCACAACTGACCCAAGTCTGGCTAGATTTGATCGCAGTGTACCGTTCAAGACCCAAATTTTCAATCTATTTATTGCCATATTGATCCAGACATTTTATTTCAAAGTCAATATAGGAATCATTCACCCAAACTTGGCAGACAGAAAATTTTAATTGAACCAAAACCAACGTATTTTGCAACATTTTAGCCTAACCATACAGTGACCTGATATTCGACTTTGCATACACAAACTCAAAAGACATCTCCCTCTATCCAAGGGTCACCATCTATCTTCATTTAGTCTAGATCCGATGACATTATCCTTCAAGAGGATGCAAGTAGCTAACAGGAAAACCAACTGGCTACCAGCCCCTAAGTTTTTACTAATAGCTTATCTCCCCTTAGTTTGAGAACTTAAAATAGATCTAAATTATTAGAGTTCATTTTTTTCCCAAAATCGTTCAATTATCTAGAGACGGGGCCAGTCTACAGGAAGTCGGCATTTTCCCAACATGTCAGTCCATCTGTAACCACTGTGACTTTTGATTTGACCTTTTAAACTGACCCCAAAAATCCGAAGTGAATTCGGCCAAAATTGGTTTACATAGGATTTAATTTTTAAATTCAAATAAATTATATTGCATAAATACTACACAAAATTATTGGACGCAAGTTATCACAACTTATCAGTGACCTCTCCATAATACAAGTACACATAGGCAAAACTTAGCAATGGCCTAATACTAACTAGCACATAATATATTTCACATAGTATAAGAAAAGCAGAAAAATAGGTCTCTAGAGTCATAGATCAGGATTTTTTTTACTGATAGATGAATTGAGTATAACAGTGTAAGAGACAACAGCTAGGTTTAGATGACACTATATATTGACCTGTATTTACGCAAACCGTTTACTATCAACAATACATTTTTGAACATGCTTACAAATAACTTCGTTTGATATTATATCTAACGAAATATCACAAAACAAAAGACTTTCTTATGTAATATTGGTATACCATATTAAATGTTGAAACATTGTATTTCTTTGTACATTATAAATTGGTCAATAACAAATAAAAAATTTAGGGTCCTCCATATGATGTCCACATCTACAGGATGGACTGTCAATTAGATTGACACGTTATAAATCATAATTAAGATTACTAACATTATTACGTACATGTATACGACAATGTAAAATGTTCACGTTCCTTTCTCCATACTCTTTAAAAACTTTTTTACATACTTTATTTGGTTAGATAGAACTTTTAAACTGTTTCAAGGTGGTACTATTTCTTTTTTCCAGAGACAGGTTATGCCATAAGTTACAGGTATTAGGTATAAAAGAAGACATAGGTTAGACTAAGACGATAGTGATGCATTTTATATTCGTCTCTATTTCTAAGATTATAAGCTATACAGGTCAGACGCTTTCGGAGGAAGAAGAGACACAAGACAGTTTGGTGAATTTCCTGACTGAATCTTATAAAAAGACGGAGTTTTCTGAACAGCCTACGTACGTTCTTTTAAGGTTGTCAGTTTAATACCTGATATAGTCAAAATTTACTTGTAAAATTTGGCAAACCTGTAATGATTCTGTCGGCTTCATATTGGATGTTTTCAATAGCTTCTGTGTCTCTTTCGTTACAATTATCCCAAACCTCACAAGCATATTCTAAAAGAGGCCGAACATACACCAAATATAATTTCTCTAGATTCTTCCTACTTAAAGTATATTTTAATTTTCTAAGGATTGATAAATTCTTCTTAGTTTTATTTATAATGCTATCAATATGATAACTCCATTTAGCATCCCCACTAATATTAACTCCTAAATGTTTATGAGAATTTACAATCGGAATCGAGTTTCCGTCAAAATTTAATTATGGTTCATAAGATAGAGTCAAAAATTAAATTAATGATTATTCATTATTTCGCGGATTAAAAGCCATTAACCATTTATGAGACCAAAGTTTTAGTTGTTCTAAATCAAAATTTATTACTTGCTCCAATTCGGCCAAATTCCTAAATGAATGTGATAATGCAGTATCGTCAGCGAATAGTCGAGCAACTGATAATAAAGTATCTGAAATATCATTAATATATATGAGAAATAAAAGTGGCCCTAAGACTGAACCTTGTGAGACTCCAGCTTTGAGAACTCTTTCAAAAGATGTACAATTGTTCATAACAACTGATTGTTTTCTTTCAGAGAGGTAGTGTTCAAACCATTTTAACAAACCCGTGATTCCATATTTTTCAAAATTAGACCTCTGTGCCAAACCCAATCGAAAGCCTTCGAAAAATCACAACATATAATCGCAGCGTGTTCTTTGTTTTCGAGCACGATTACAATTTTATGGAAAACCTCTATTAGTTTATGAGTAGTGGAGTGGTTTGGAAGAAATCCAGACTGTAATTTATACAACAAGTTTTTTACAACAAAGTAATTATACACATACTTATTATATACGATGCGTTCAAAAACCTTTCCTACACAGCTCAATAACGAAATTGACCCTTAGTTTTCCGGAAGGTCAGAATCACTTTCTTATAGAGTGGTATAAAATGAGCAAGTTTCCAAGACCAGGAAATTGTCATATATATACTTAGGATTCATGAAATAAAAACGAAAGAGGTACAGCAATCTCATTTACAACAAGTTTTAACATCCTGTGACTTATTCTGTCTGGATCAGAAGCTTTGTTTACTTTCAAAGTTTTGGATAATATCTACTATTTCTTGGTGAGTGACTTGTAACTCACTAATACTAGAGTGTTTTTTTTCTCTTATCAAGATATGGCAAGGATTCATGCAAGTCTTCAAGATCAGTAACAGACTGGCAGTATTTATTCAAAATTTCGCCTTTACCAATATCATCAGATACCACTTTATTAGATATGTTATCAAACAAGGGGGGATGTCTGTATTTAGCTTTTCTTTAATTAACATTCTCATAATCTTCCAATAAGTTGTTGGACTATTATCACTGTTTTCTATGAAAAAAAAATCATAAAAATGCTCCCTCGCATACTTAATCATATTGCTAACCTTATTTCTGGCTTTTTTGTAATTTGCAAGGGACAACTCCATTCTTTTACTGATAAATACTATGCGCAATTTGTTTCTATTTTTTTTACATGTTTTCTTATGTCACCATTCATCCAACATTTATCATTTGGTCTCATTGTTACATGTTTTAAGGGTATATGTTTTTCAAATATCTTCAAGATTTCATCAGTTAACTTTTTACATTTATTGTCAATACCATGCAATTCATTTCTAAACATTTCACCCCAGTTAGCAGCTATTTCAACTTGTAAGCCTACAATATTTGTCTTACTGTACATGTATAACCATATTTTCCGCTTTAACGATTTAGGTCGTTGAATCTTAACGTATACAGGTACAAGAACAGCGCGATGATCGCTTGTACAGGAATAACAACATTAGATTGAACTTCGACTGTATCACTAATGGCAAATGGATCTATCAAACTTAGTGAAAGTTGTGTAACTCTAGTAGTTTTTTTTACGGTTTGACAAGTCGACATTTAAATAATCCGTTAAAATTACGTTTGGGGTAACTTCAAACGATCCCAGATACCAGATGCTGCATTTTGCCATGGGGGCCTATAAATATAATAAATAATAATATACAACATTTGATATAGCGCCCTATCTAGCTAACATAAGCCACTCTAAAGCGCTCTAAATACAACCCTTACCACACTTTTCATTATCAAAGACTAATTCCACCATTGAAAATTTAACACTCCACACCGGGGCTTCGCCCCTTGACCCTGAACTAGAGGGGCTTTCCACCAGTGTAACTATTTTCAACATAAAATTAATGGATCTGCCCCTGTTTATAACATATTGAAAATACACTAGTCTATATTATCTCATGCCCCCGCCGGGTCTTCGCCACTGGACCCTCATCAGGAGCTAGGGGCTTCAAGCATTATACGCTCGAACACGGGCCTTCCTCAACAATATTCAAAATTCAACGATCTGTCTCTGTTCATAATATGGAAAATAAATCATTTTATTTTGTACTTGTATTCCTCCAGCTTCCGGGGTTTTCTTATCATTTCTTATGGCCTGGCAGGGAGCAGAGGGTCATGGTTTTTAACACAATTTGATTATTCTAATACTGAAATTGCTAACACTGGATATTCCGATATACATATGAAGAACTTTCAATAGCAGGAACAAATAACGCAAATTGTATTGAAGGGTGAGTGGAAGCTTATGGAAATTGAACTTAGACAATTATGGTCTATGTATTACACTTTATTTAGGTATTCTTTTACAGACTGGTCATTAGTGTACATATATCTGTATAATTTGGAGTAGAAATGATGTTTTTGAAAGTATTTGATGAGTCATTAACTTTTTACACTGGCAAAATAATTTGTAAATACAGGCTTTCATCACATAGTCTAAATATTGAATCTGGAAGATATATTAATTTGGCGAGACACCTTAGAATTTGTGCCAAATGTAGTAGTGGATGTTGTCTGTAATTTTTATTCTGATATTAGATCAAAATATCTTAAGCCATATTTCTGGCGTCGCCCTACTGTCTTTAAGCTTGGACAACTTCTGTCTGTAGGGAATGTAAAACAACTTAAAACGTCTCTGCTTGTATAGTTCATTTATTAATTGCATAATTTATGACAAGGAGCTAAATTGTTTCACATTGTTCATCCTCCGTTATCTTGTGTACAATTAATTATACTGCTTTATGTACAGCATTGTCTGTGACTTCAATGTAATAATTTGTGTGGTGAAAACAATCTAAATAGCCACATGTGTATTTTTACGTTAAGGTTATCGCGATACAATAATCGTCATATATAAAGCTGCAGTTGAAATTACTATCCAACTTCGTACTCCTTAACAAATCAGGAGCATAGCTGTCATGTAAGTCATCTGATGGATCCATTCTATTAATTGAATTTAGTCGCCTCAACCACATAAATCACAGCGCGCCACCCTAAATCGAAACCGAAACAGGCTAGGGCAAGGGTTTCAAGATGGCGAGTGAAGAAGTGTGTGCTCCTTCGAGACAACCTGGACAAAGTGCGTGTGCTCATCACCCAGGTAGAACTTTGACACTGTTTTGTGATTTGTGTAAGGATCTAGCTTGTTTGACATGTCTGTCTACTGTACACAAGGGCCATGAGATGCGTGCACTGAGCGATCTTACTACATCGACACGGGCAAAGATTCAACAGTACATAGATACCACGGAGGATAGGCAGTGCTTACAACTCATTCAGTGTCTAACGT
Source organism: Mizuhopecten yessoensis (assembly GCF_002113885.1). Taxonomy (NCBI): domain Eukaryota; kingdom Metazoa; phylum Mollusca; class Bivalvia; order Pectinida; family Pectinidae; genus Mizuhopecten; species Mizuhopecten yessoensis. The sequence continues at coordinate 420,315 of NW_018408747.1, read as the reverse complement.
GGGCGGAGGACGAACTTATGCAGACGTCTCACAGGTACGATCGACTTACAGAGAAGATTGTGCAGCAGGGGAAGGCATTGAAACTCAAAATCGACGTTATCACTTGCATGTCCAAAGGTTTGTACAAACAGTTAGAAGAGGAAAATAAAAGAAAGCTACAAATTTACATTACCGACCTACATACTCGTCTGGATGCCGTGAATGACAACTTAAGAAATTGTAAACATATACTTGCGGAGGGAACAGACATTCAGACTTATGATACTGGGTATGAACTTATAACCAAACCAATACAACCCCTTCCGATACAGCCTTCACGTCATTGTTTCACATTTGTTCCTAATGAAGCCCCCAGTAGCTGTCTGGAGAAAGCCTTTGGCGAATTGACAACTTCGGCCGAACATAAACCCCTGATTCACACCGAGAAGATGATGGAGTTCAAATCTGAAGATTTCATCAGTTCTATTTGTCCAAACCGTGACAATGGTGCATGGATTTGTAACCATGGAAACACAGTGACACTGCTGGACAAACGTGGAAAAACGGAAACAGTGTTGCAGTACAAAGGACCAATCAGAGATGTCCAAATATCGCCCAATACACAGAACCTCTGGTTGTGTTCGGATGATAACTTCGAAATCATGGAATGCGACACATCATTGAAACAGACAACCACCAGATTTACTCCAGATTCCAAGGTCTACTGTCTTTGTGTTACAGTAGATGAACACATTCTGGTTGGATCGTCGAAAAAAATCATGAAATACACCCCCTGTGGCACAATCCTGCTCACTTCTGGAAAGGCAACAACCAAGACCTCTTTCTTCAAACGTAGTGCACCGCTAGTCCGCTCAGCATACCGGATGTCAGAGTGCGGTATCACCAGACACGTTGCAGTGATGGACATGGATAAGGAAGAGGATGGAGGTCAGTATCAAAAACAGGTGCTGGTCATTGACAAGGATTTCCAAGAGCTCTTTCGTTACAAAGGAGATCTTCCTCACACCCGAGGGGGCTGCAAGATGGACAATCCATTCAGCCCTTGTGATGTCCAGTTTGACACTTTTGGTCACCTCGTGATCAGTGACAGGGCCAACGGATGTATCCGCCTTCTTTCTGGTGATGGACAGTTCATTCGGTTACTCCATGTCGACGCAATTGATGCTGGAGTTATTGGCATTGATCACAAAAATGTTTTATGGGCAGTGTTCGGACAGGTAAATGTGAAGATTCTTAAGTATTATGAGTAAACAAAAGAAGCTTCAAAGTGCTATCTGGTCCCCTGTCTCTGTTACTACCATGGTAACAGATGCAGAGAAACCTACCATAGACGAACATCATTGTTCAAAAGATGTGTATTATTTTTGTTGATAATGTATAGATTTTCAGATCATACACATTGTACTGAAATGACTTCAGGGCAGCGTCACAGCACATTTACATGCTAACATGTTACAGTCAATGGTTCCTGTTCATGTTGCCATTCAATTATACAAAACAGGGATCAAAAGATTGGCATTATTTACTAAACTCATTCACCCCTGAAATTTTATAATGAACTATCCCAACATTTGAATTGGAAGGGTTCAAATGTGTCTTCAGGGGTGTATGAGTTAAAAGTCACAGGGGTCTGTTTCATTTTAAACATTTGAGTGTTATATAAAATACAGTCCCCTGTGACTTGAGTGATTTTCAGGAAAAATCATGCTTCCTGATCATGTATATGTAAAATTACATGTTTATTATATATTGTTTTGCTTGGAATATGCATCTTTAAACTGAAGTCAGTGGTGAACTAGTTAATGTGGTCATTTTTGAGAATCATGGTGGCCTAGCCACTTATTTGAACGGTGCTTTTTTTTTTTCCTCTTGTGTTTTCTTTTTTTTTACAATTTCTTGACCAGTACTTGTATTTTTTGTTTTGGAAATGTTACTAAAAAACAAAAATGGGAGGGGGGAGGATTTTTTTGTGATCAAGAAAATAATGAAAATCACCTATTTGACCAAATTTGAAATGTAATATATAACTCTATCGTTTAAACACTGATAATAAGAAATTAAAAGTATATCAAGACAAAAGAGAATTCTATATACACGTATATTTAAATAGAGATTTGGCAAAATTTGGTATCACTCATTGTGTTAAAAATATCAATATAAACCATCATTTTTCTTGAAAAGCATTCAAAAGTGGAACATATACAAATTGATATAGATTCATATATAAAATTGATATAGATTCATATAAAAAACAATCTAAGTCGATGTCTTATTGTTTTAAAAAAAATGGAATCTGTAATAATTTTTGGTACATGACCTAGTTGTTTTCACACATCAATATGTATTAACCTTCATAGTTGTCCATGGCAACAGGGCTGATTCAGAGTTTTTTAAGTCTCAATTAAACAAATAATCATTTATAAAAAAAAATACACGACCAAAAAGTTGAAAGCTTATTTTATTATTTTCTGACTCTGGATGTAAAATTCTTTGTAGAAACTTCATCTTGGTTACGATATCCTGAAGGACTAGGGAAGGGATGAAGTCAGGATGGTTGATACATCATCTTGGTTAAGATATCCTGAAGGACCGGGGAAGGGATGAAATCAGGATGGTTGATACATCATCTTGGTTAAGATATCCTGAAGGACCGGGGAAGGGATGAAATCAGGATGGTTGATACATCATCTTGGTTACGATATCCTGAAGGACCGGGGAAGGGATGAAATCAGGATGGTTGATACATCATCTTGGTTAAGATATCCTGAAGGACCGGGGAAGGGATGAAATCAGGATGGTTGATACATCATCTTGGTTACGATATCCTGAAGGACTGGGGAAGGGATGAAATCAGGATGGTTGATACATCATCTTGGTTAAGATATCCTGAAGGACCGGGGAAGGGATGAAATCAGGATGGTTGATACATCATCTTGGTTACGATATCCTGAAGGACCGGGGAAGGGATGAAATCAGGATGGTTGATACATCATCTTGGTTAAGATATCCTGAAGGACCGGGGAAGGGATGAAATCAGGATGGTTGATACATCATCTTGGTTACGATATCCTGAAGGACCGGGGAAGGGATGAAATCAGGATGGTTGATACATCATCTTGGTTAAGATATCCTGAAGGACCGGGGAAGGGATGAAATCAGGATGGTTGATACATCATCTTGGTTAAGATATCCTGAAGGACTGGGGAAGGGATGAAATCAGGATGGTTGATACATCATCTTGGTTACGATATCCTGAAGGACTGGGGAAGGGATGAAGTCCAGGTTTGATTGACCTGTAAGAAAAGCTGTAAACATGATTTAGAAAAGAAAAAAAACCCACCATTTTTAGTGGGTTTTGATTCCAAATGCTAAAGTTTTGGCAGACATACTGGACCATTTACTTGTACATTAATGGGAAATAAGGTAAAACAATCTATGATAATATTCAATAACTTTCCACAATGGTGCAAAGCACAGGGAACTCCTCTGAAAGCAGCACAGATCTCCAAACATCTGATATATAAGGCCATGGGGTTTAGGATCTATGCCATGCCCCTATAGTACAGAGTGATGGGACATGGAATTTTCCATATACCTGTAATTGATTGAAAAGTGCTACATTTGTACAACAAATGAACTTCCAATAGTATGAAAACAGCAATTTAAAGTCAAAATCACTAAGATAATCATTAATGGGAAAAAGGCAATACAGAAAATAAACTTTTTCAATTATTGTTGTTTAGAATTGGGGAGTTATTCTTAATCGTTTTATTGTTTGGCAAAGTTGTACAAGGTGAAGCTTTTCTCCATAATAAGTCAAAATGACTTGGTATTTCTATTTAGTGGTACCAGCACAGGAAATTAGTATGGTTTTAAGCCTTTGTTTGGGTTATTTAAAAAATGAAAGTAGTAACAATGGGTAAATTGTTCATTCTCTAATGATTATTAGAAATACTACCCTCTGTTGATCATTTCATTTATGTATACAGGTTTGTCCTCATTAAACATATACTATCTACATTATATGTACCTGGCTCTATTAGTATATTATATGTACCTGGCTCTATTAGTATATTTTATGTACCTGGCCCTGTCAGTATATTATATGTACCTGGCTCTATCAGTATATTTAATGTACCTGGCTCTATCAGTATATTATATGTACCTGGCTCTATCAGTATATTTTATGTACCTGGCTCTATCAGTATATTTTATGTACCTGGCTCTATCAGTATATTATATGTACCTGGCTCTATCAGTATATTATATGTACCTGGCTCTATCAGTATATTTTATGTACCTGGCTCTATCAGTATATTTTATGTACCTGGCTCTATCAGTATATTATATGTACCTGGCTCTATCAGTATATTATATGTACCTGGCTCTATCAGTATATTTTATGTACCTGGCTCTATCAGTATATTTTATGTACCTGGCTCTATCAGTATATTATATGTACCTGGCTCTATCAGTATTTTATATGTACCTGGCTCTATCAGTATATTATATGTACCTGGCTCTCTCAGTATATTATATGTACCTGGCTCTATCAGTATATTTAATGTTCCTGGCTCTATCAGTATATTATATGTACCTGGCTCTATCAGTATATTATATGTTCCTGACTCTATCAGTATATTATATGTACCTGGCTCTATCAGTACATTATATGTACCTGGCGCTATCAGTATATTTTATGTACCTGGCTCTATCATTATATTATATGTACCTGGCTCTATCAGTATATTATATGTTCCTGACTCTATCAGTATATTATATGTACCTGGCTCTATCAGTATTTTATATGTACCTGGCTCTATCAGTATATTTTATGTACCTGGCCCTATCAGTATATTTTATGTACCTGGCTCTATTAGTATATTTTATGTACCTGGCCCTGTCAGTATATTATATGTACCTGGCTCTATCAGTATATTTAATGTACCTGGCTCTATCAGTATATTATATGTACCTGGCTCTATCAGTATATTTTATGTACCTGGCTCTATCAGTATATTTTATGTACCTGGCTCTATCAGTATATTTTATGTACCCGACTCTATCAGTATATTATATGTACCTGGCTCTATCAGTATATTTTATGTACCTGGCTCTGTCAGTTTATTATATGTGTTTAATATTATTTTTTTTATAATTGGCTCTGTCAATGTTTCACATGTATTTACTTACAATAATGTACCTGCTTATTTAAACAGCTTTTTCTGGAGTGGACATAATCTTTTTTTTTTGTCGTTTGGAAGGGACACAACTCTGGTGTGCCCAAAACTGTTCAGAAACTCCATGAGTTATCTTTCTTCGCATAGAAATCAGACGCAATAGACCAATCTCTTCCCAGAGTGTTTCGTTCTTTATACTCAACATTTGATATAGCGCCCTATATATCTAGCTAACATAAGCCACTCTAAGCGCTTTACAGTACATAGATAAACAATTTAATGCAATCAATACAATTTTGAGTAATTCGCAGGAGCTGCCTTATCAGACGCTAACTACTAGTAGTTACCTATACCACCTGGCTAAAACCTCCCTATGTGTGTATGCCTGCGTGTGTGCTGGATATGTATTCTGTTCTGTTTGTAGTGGGACCGTACTTCCAACGGTATCATTTATAGTGCCACCTCACTTGAATGCCACTGCACAGATACCGCAACATCCAACCCAGACCATTTTATACTCCACCTGGGTTGTTGGAGTTGTGTGGGCAGGAGAAAAACACGTTCTCTTAATATTCCATGCGTACAACGACTTAGGGGATCGAACCACTCGACCAATCCGCCCATTAGTGACTAAGAAGCGTAAGGAAAAACAACATCTGAACGCTCGTTGATGGATGATTCTGTATTCATTAAATAATATTACAGCTTTCGCTTATTTTTACAAAATGTAAAAAATCTTGGCCGAAGTCCTTTAAGTTGACCTAACTTGTTCCATTATTGTTAGGAAATGATAAAGTTTCTCTATAAAAGGAAAGAACAAACTGACGTGTATGAACAACATGAACGATTTAATATTGTGTGATGTAGTTACTTCTTTCCTAGAACAATCATTGACTAGAACTCCTTGCCACCTGACATTGCATAAATCCCCTCAACTTCGGCTTTCAAATTTGCAATTCGCTCTCTCCACTTCTAAGCCATTTCTTCTCTATCTTTCTATCTCTCCCTCTCCCTCTTTCTTTCCTTCTCTTCTTAGCGTTATCACTCTCTCACTCACACCTTGACATAATCTTCCACTTGATGGAGGTGGTCAATATATTGTAGATAGATAGATAGATACTACCAAACTACCGATTTAGGATAAGCGGTGGCATGTATCACACGCTTTGTATATTACTAAAGTATATGAGGGGAAAACGATTATTTGTTTCCCTGGGATAAAGGATGCTTCACGAGGGTGATAAATATTGTATTACATGTATATGACAATTGAACGGCATATTTTCATTGTTCATACCAGCATGAACCTTGAAAAATGATGTTCAATACATATGTTTACATTCTCAATTTCATAGTTATAATTGATCTAAATATAGGTATTCCCTTATATTTTCGATATTGAAGTGTCTTTGTTGTCCTTGCAAACAAGATTCTTGGAACAGGATGGCGTCACCAAAATGTTTGCTGCAGACGGTTCTCTCACGTCATTTATCCCTTATTGGGTGGCGCAGTGGATGAACACTCGCCTTTCACCAGGACGACTGGGGTTTGATTCCCCGATTGGACGTTGAAAGGAATCGTCTCTTCCATCCGAGCCAACTTGACTGATTGATATAAGTTGAACAAAAACTTGTTTCATAACTTTTGTAAAATAAAATAAAGTTCATATTCATATTTATCTCTAACATTCGTTATTATGTGCATACAATCGTATATTGTTAGATTCTAGTGAAGGCAATAGGGATGATATGGAATCAAGTCCGGTAATATTAACTGATGATATCTTTATAAAACCTATACAGTGCATAAGTAGCACTATACCGGCTCTTTATAACAGCGTGTCTTATTGGATTATATTAATCACGTGACGAGGAAATAAAACATCTTGTCGCCCTCACACTCTCGAGTTTCTCGGTTATATTTCCTTTATTCAAATTCTTCCTAGAAAAATGAGCAAGCAGCAATGGCGCGTCATTTTGGTCATCCATACTGTCATCCATACTGTAGCGTTATTGTTTCATTTCAATATAATATAATATATATTGCCCGTGTGGTAGGGAAACACGATTCTTTGTGTGTCGTCACTCAAGCGGCGCCCTTGTGTAACATGTCTCACAGACACACTACCGCAGGCGCAAAAAAATAACGAAAATAAAAATAAAAATAATTAAAATAGGTAGCTAGAGAAACCACTTGCACTTAGTGGTAGTTATCGCCCGTAGCACGTGCGTTATCATTATTACAAATTTGTTTCAGGCTCGGAGAATCATTCCTTATTACCTGCGTAAAACTTATACACATTAATATAATGACGTTCTAACCCTTGCTAGTAACATGTAACTGGTTACAGTAACTTCTTTTTCACACAAACCAATTTACCCAGCTGTACAAAAGGTTGAATTAACATATGGGAAGAAATCTCTTGACAGACCGGGGTCCTTCCAGGAGAGAGGCATTGTCTTGCAACAACAGACGTACGCAGGGTATATCGGCTGATATATCCTCCGATATACAGAAATACCGACAAACAAACATATTCCAATGTTTCTTGCCCTAATTTTAATAATTATCACGCATATCCTTCATATTTTTCTGGACAAATCCCCCCAAATCTTCCCGAATAGTTTAAAATATTCTTTTATATTTTCAAATTTGTTTCATGAAGCGTTCGATGGTTGGCTTCTTACGTACGTAATAATAACGATGCACAAACGTTCGTCAAATCTGCTTGGGTGACGCAGTATTAATTGTGTATGATTTTTGATTATATATGGTAATTTGATGGTAATTTGTTGCATAGTAAGGTGTTTCAGTAATATATGCTATGGACAGGTCATCGTCGAGGACATCACATTTCCACGAATGTGATTGTTGTATACGTTTCCGTATACATATATGGAACTTCCGGGATATTAGTAAGCGCTTTCTCTGGCAATCTCCCACGGGACGAAAAACATTTTGTCAATAGGATAGATAATTATAGCCTAAATAGAAGTAAACGGGTTGGTCAAAATTACATAACGTCTGTGAATAATCAACAAGATTTACTCTGTCATAACTGAAAGACGACATACATATTGATCAATCAATTGCAAATCACATTTAATAACCGTCTCTATTTCGGAACAAACTATATATTAACGAGATGTATCATCCGCAAAATGACGTTTCGTAGATCGAAATATCATTACCTAATTCTAGTATTTAAAGGGGAATAGCTATGGACAAAGAACAGAACCTTGTGGTACTCCTGCTTTCATACAAATATCCGGCTGTAGCGATTTGGAACCTGCCACGCTGTAAAATTCCTTCAAAGTTAAACAAAAAGGCCACCTGTAGCTTTGCCATACATGTATCTATGAAACTGGACAATTGTAATAAGTGTTGAACTTCAACAAATATTTCTTCGTAACCGAAAAGCTTAATGAAAACTCTCCATACATAAGTGATTGTCGTAATCCGTTTCGTTTAAACTTCATGTGTCTGGGCAATTCAGTAAATTAACGTTTGTTTTATTTCTGACATTTAAGTTAAAACGGTCAGTTCAATTTGACCTCGATTTGATTCAATATTCACATGGCTGTGCAGAAGGGAAAGAGAACTAAGTAGAAATGAACACTCAACATTAGGTCTGCGGAGTTCACAAAAGGACCAGAGAGTGTATACGTCTGACAAGCATCTTATCGAAATTTAAACATTTGCCGTGGACATTTTAATCAAAACTGTCACCCTTTGAATCAAGAAATCACTAACTATTTTCAAATGAGAAATTTTGACAACGTAAAATGTGCCCCAGCTGTCGGGAACATCGTAAAACAGAAAATGAAATGAGTACCGATAAAAAAATAAAATCACAATTTTAGTATGCACACTAATGAGACACAAAATGATTTTCATGTTTTTTTTATGATAAAAAAGTGTCGTAACATTAGGAGCCAGGAAGGCTAGGAAACTACAAAAATTAAAGACTGACAAACAAGAATAAGTGTTTGAACAGAAAGTTAAAGTCAATATAGGAGAAGATGTTATGTAATTATAAAAGTAAAGACAGAAAGATTTAAAAGAGATCGGTAAAAATGTATTCACACAGAACTTGATGATTTTTTCAAAGAAGTTAACCAGTAAATCCGGATAATGCGTCAAACGACCGGGTTATTAGTAAGCACATTTCCCATGGCGTTCGAAGTGACGCATCAAGTCATTCAAACGAGGAAGTTTTTAATGACAAACTATATTAATTGCCACCTTTCACTTATTGAATTAAGGTTGTTTTTAAAGGGATATGATAGTCAAAATAGGGGTTATAGTCGTAGCTATATAGGATATACTCGTTTACGGAAAGTGCCGACGGTTCCCGATTGCGTAAGGTTGTAATCTAAGTTCTCAACACACTGATGATTTTTTCAAAGAAATTAACCAGTAAATCCGGATAATGGGTCAAACGTCCGGGTTATTAGTAAGCGCATTTCCCATGGTGTTCGAAGTGACGCATCAAGTTTTGTCATTCAAACGAGGAAGTTTATAATGACAAACCATGGTGTTCGAAGTGACGCATCAAGTTTTGTCATTCAAACGAGGAAGTTTTTAATGACAAACCATGGTGTTCGAAATGACGCATCAAGTTTCGTCATTCAAACGAGGAAGTTTTTAATGACAAACTATATTAATTGCCTCCTTTCACTTATTGGATTAAGGTTGTTTTTAAAAGGATACCGTACTCAAAATAGGGGTTACAGTCGTAGATCTTCGTTCTGAAGACGTCGTCAGCAATTCCAAAAGCAGACAGCTTATCAATCGGGAACCGTCGGCACTTTCCGTAAACGAGGGTATTTTCTCGTTTACGGAAAGTGCCGACAGTTCCCGATTGATATCTTAATGTAATAACATACATGTATATATTAAACATTGTAAATGAATTGTATACAAGACAACGGAAGCTGAACAATGTGTAACAATTTCGATCCCTGTCATAAAGCGTGCAGTTAGTAAATGTACTACACCATATAACAAAATTATATTACTAGTAGCTGTCACGCCTGGCAGTGGCAATACACAGCAAGATTATTTATATTAGTTGTTTTACGTTCCTTACACAGATGACGACGCCAGAAATATGGCTCAGTAGCTTCTGACGTCACAAAATAATCGCCAGGTTGTAGACTAAGTTCTTAACACACTGTTGTCTGGTCAGTAGAGTACTTTCCTGAGACTGCGGTTTGTCCAAGTCCGACGCTTTCCACGGGTTTGACGTCCTTCTTTGCTTTATCCTCAAGGTATTTTTTTCCACCCGTAAAAGAGATGTTTCGGAGAAAAAGAATAACTGTTGAAACAATTCGCTCTGCATTGCAATTACATTACAATTACAAGTACATAAACCTTTCTAATTCAGTTGTGATTTATCAGATCGTAAAATGTTCTTGAAGATCGTGAAGCCATTAAAATTGATAATTTGGAAACTCCAAAGCATCAAGGGAAAATAAATTGGCATCCGCTAATACTAGTTAAGTTGTAGATGCTGAACGTTTCACACATTCACACAATCGTTCACCCTAGTTAGGCTACAGAAACCTGATACCTTGTTTTAGCTTAGCTGTATTTGGACATAAACTGATACGTTCAGGGTCGTATAAGATGTTTGAGGGGTTTAGGTCAACTTTCGGTAAGGTACAGAAAGGTGATTGTTACCCTTTTCACTTCTGACAAACTTATATCGTCATTATTTGACACTTAAGCATTCGAAAAACAAAACGTCCCAGTTGTTGATTTAAAGTTTAACACATATAACCTAAAAACTTAACAGTGCGCAATTTAATCTATTGAAGCGCCTTTAAACTGTCCAGATCGAGTGATCCCGGGCGCCTACGCAAAGTGACGTAGCCAGATGATGAGGACAGCACTACAGACCAACAATAGCAGTATCAAGTGGTTTTTATTGGTCATAAGTATTTTTTGTCGAATCCTAACTTTGCTTATGTAAGTTATGTAAGTATTTTCGAGTGTTTTTCTCACCAATCTACTTAAATGTTTACTGATTTCGTTCAAATTTAGTGATGAATGAAAAATAGCAGGAAACTGTTGTTGCATTGATGTTCTTCTCAGAACCCCGGCCTCCGCCTCCGACACACACACACACAATACACGACGTAGGTGACCAATTGGGATATTTACTTTGGCAATGATTCGTGATAGCTTTACAGGGTAGATCTAGGATTTTATGTTCGAGAGGGCACAGGAAGATGTATAGATGTCCGTGCCAATAGGAATAGAAAGACAGGAAATAGGTGATGTGAAACAAAGGATCGTTGCATAATGAATAGAACTTAGTCAATTATTTTAGAATGGATGATGAAGTTTTGTACAGATGAAAAAAATAAAGCATTTTCATCATCTGTAAGCTCATCATTCCCGAACAAAAGTAAATCAGTTAAGAGTGGATGGTTGAGATTGAAGACGACAATGCAATAGATAATGGTTGTTGGTTTCATTTGCTTGCATGCAAGAACACAGAGGACTATCAATTAGATTTCTCTGGTACAGATAAAACTTAAGGGAACTACACTCCATTCTTAATCTAGCATGATGTATCTGCCCCAGTCTGGTACCATTAAAGTAGAAATTTGGAACTTTGTGAGCGGGCTTGCGTAGATAGGTCAGCATTCGTCCTTTTTCTCCTGATTTGAACATGACCTCTCTTGTCGAGTGCTAATTATGATGTGTCTCTGTGACGTCATAGTATCGTTTCTATCACATATTATCAGTCATGACCTGGGGTTGACCGAAGAATCATTAACAGGTAAAACAGGAGATAATTCTGTGTCATTCCGGGTAACAAAGTTTAGTAAATAAAGTTTAGTAATCACACGCAGGTCGTTCTATGTTCTGTGTGTCACGTGTATGTATGACGTTTTATCCAGACCTCACACGCGAACTGTTCTATGTTCGTTTGCAATACGTTTTATCCTGACCGTTCTAGTATTTTGGTCACGAGTTTGTATGACGTTTGTATGTTCTATGGGTCACGTGATGGTATGACGTTTTATCAAGACCTCACACGCGGACTGTTCTATGTCCTTTGTGTCACGTGTTTGTATGATGTTTTACCCAGACCGTTCTATTTTGTGTCATGTGTTTGTATGATGTTTTACCCAGACCGTTCTATTTTGTGTCACGTGTTTGTATGATGTTTACCCAAACCTCACGGACCGTTCTAGGTTCTGTATTCTGACGCGTTTGTGTGACGTTTTATTGATATCTCATACGTAAAACAGAATTCCCTATTCGCTTGTTTTTTTCTAGATATTATACTCGGTAATTCATATTCTCTATAATTATTCCAATTTACAATTTGTACATTTTGCTGAAACGACAAATGAGGCCAGGGCTTACAACGGTCTTAATCACTAATTAAATATTCGTAGCGGATGCGAGAGTTCAGGACATCCGGGTACTTCGAACGCGAGGTAAGATAATTTGAATCTGATACGTGCACTTCACATTGACCATGAGCCTGTACAATGTACAGCACTGGTTGTGGGTATTCTCGTGAGACCAGAGAAACACGTGACCTCGTCTGTTGTCAGAGTGTTGTATTACCTTTATCATTAAATGTTTTACGAGAATTAATTGGCCTAAAAACAGATGTTAACGCAGATCATAGTATGTGAACGTGACAAATATGAAATAATATGAATGTGCATATTCCTATCGAGCAGCCAGTCCAATTATCATCATTCCATGCATCATAGGTTTTTTTTTATCATAAGTCGTGTAAACCCTTTAATACATATGACACCTGTGATCTTGAAAGATCTTCACCCATCAAACTATACTCTATATCTTGACATCATGGTGCTTTAGAAGTCGTTTAAAACGTTATACATGTGACAACAGTGGTACACCTACAGGTTAGGAATCAAGAAAAGGCACGATTGGTAGGACGCCAGGCTCGTGACCTAAGGGTTGCGGGTTCGAGTCACGTCACGTCACTGTGTTGTATCTTTGATAACGATACTTTACTCCGCTTGTTCCATTCTACTCAGCTTTAAATTAGTTCGTACGAGGTTGGGCAGCGCTTGAATTGTTGAAAGCTAGATTTGAGCGCCGAATGGCAGCACCGGCTGCATGCTCCCCATGGAGTTTAGAAAGCTATTGACTGGTTGCAAAGGCCCTATAACCACGGATACTAATTTGTGAACCGCTTTGAGACGACCTACGAACCAGGTTGTGATAAAGCGGTTTATAAGAACCTCGAATTATTATCATCATAAAGGAATTTATATCTACTGTTACCCTGTAGGTTGGGTGTAAAGAAAAGAAAATACCTGTCGTTATGTCTGTACCCACCGCAAGAGGCGACTAATGTGTTTGGCACACAAAAATTATCAAAATAAAATTAATGAAACCAACTGCAACATTTCGGACGTTCTAATTTTTCGCTCTTTAAGTATTCTTTAGTTACAGCGCCTTATTTTGGCAATACCTGATGTTTTGGATTGTTGTCGAGAGTTCTCCAAAGCAAGGACTGTTATGGGCTCTGTCCTCCTGGGTCCTAAAATAAATACTTACTGCTTTTTTCTTGACGTTTAGCTTTAAATGGATGGAAGCGACGATTTGGTACTTCCTTTCGAAATCTCAAAAGTACGTGATTTGAATTAACATAGCTTGGAGTGGGAGGGCGTTGAGAGAGAGAGAGAGAGAGAGAGAGAGAGAGAGAGAGAGAGAGGGGGGGATACCTCCTCATCAAGAACTTATGTTGCACGCATTGAAAATCTAATTAATGGTCAGGTTTGATTGAAAGCGCTGCGAACAATCCAATTAATACGATTGTGAGTGTTTCAGACAGTTGGTAGGTAGCACAGCGTAAAGAGAAATACGTTTCGCTATCCTTCGTCTTTCAACAAACCTCTCATAATGTATATTTACACTGATACCTAACTTCTATTTCCGCCACAGGTGCAGTACAAGATGTGTAAAGCACTCCTGTGTACCATGCACGTGTGACTCACGTGCATTTCTTACCGTTGTATTTCCTGTGCTAATTATCGTTTGTTCTGATTGAGGAGATACGTGTGCTCGTTATTACGAGTGCTATTTATACGAAAAGTAGGTCAAGTACCATATTGGCCACTTCTATCTATTCTCTATGGGTTCAGGAGTCCTTTCTTCTCTACGGTACCACAAACCCGGTCGTTCGACTCCAGTAACGATCTGATGTTAAATCCATTGAACTCTGTTCTGGAATAACGACATTTACTCCCGGTGATAAAGTCCAGTTGTGTCACTAGCCGTATGGTTATTGACCCCACTAGTATCAACAATACCCTCATCGATCTCTGGTAGAATGGAGTCCGTCGGGACAAACGAGGTGTCGTGCTTCAATGCTATGCCTCGAAAGACATCTTGGTATTTCCAGTTAATAAAAGATAAAAATTTGTTAATACACGCAATGCAGAATGCATATTCGAACAATAACTTAGGAATGTTTTGTTCTAAACACACGCATGTTATGCGATTTGTTTACGGTCCAGTTTCGAACTATAGGACTATAAATCTAGTGTTGCGTTTATATTTCAACATTGTTTAGTTCCCGAGGTCTGCCGTAACCTTGCTTGATGGCCACAGGTATCTCTTTGGTGTAGCGACATGGTTCATACTTCACATATTATTTTATTTAAAATAAATCAGTACTCCTCTAAATTTTCAAATTCATAATCAAAAGGTTTTGCGCACCTACTCCTCAGTTACAAGTAGTTTTAGACAATTTGGATTTCCAACTTTACGACCCCAAGCATCGCCGACGAGTCCTAGGACAAAACAGCTGTAAAATGCCGCGAGTGTAATTCATTTTGGGTCTGCTGTATCTATTACCAGGTAACGGTGCATTCACCTGTGTGTATTACGTTCATCTTAATGAGCAGAATGCAGTTCATTGCTTGATTAACTACAAAAGCAAGGCGGTGCGTTTTTACCTTTGATGTATCTTCATGATGTCAAACCATTCTTTATGAAACGTCATTGTTTTACGTATGAACAAACAAGAAAATTTTCGGACTAACGACTCAACAATATTCCTTGAAGGAAACCGTTCGGGTTTTTCCGTCGTACTGTTTGAGTAATCGGGTATGCTTATCATGTTATGACGTCACACTCAAACTTTTAATGGGAAACCCGGAATGATTTCTGATTGACGTTTGTTATTTGACGGCAATGGTAACAATAGAAAACTCTTGTCATTTTCCGATAAAATGGCTGTTTCATCAATAAGTAAAATAGTTCAACAAAATTGATCATGAACGAACCAAAATAAATCACATTATAAGATGAAATCGATTTTTCTTTTGTTGTTTTTGACATAAACAGACATCATGACTTTTATCTTCTTAAAATTCATGATGGCGGTTATACAATCATATTCCCCAAGATGCTCAAATAACACGCCAGAACTTGACTTCCGAACAGGGAGGTTCACCTACATTACTCATTCACCCCTGAAATTTTATCATGAACTATTCCAACCTTTGAATTGGAAGAATTTAAATGTTTCTTCAGGGGTTATTGAGTTAAGAGTTATTTACAACGCAAAGCAAAACATTTGTATCAAATTAAGTTTATTTAGCTTTGAAGTGACAAAACATTAAATAAATACAATTGTGTGAAGGAAAAATATAGAACGATTCAATCTCTCAATAGAAATGTACAGGCAGACATATTTTTATGTGTAAAAAATCTCCATGGTAACCAATAAGCATGGTATTGTATTTTAAAATCTTGTACGTTTTTCCAACGACCCTTTATCATATGACTAACCTGTGATTTATAAGCTAAATACAAATTACACATTTCTATTTTTCGGTTAGAAAAATACTTCCAATAGTACAGAAATTTCCTCCTTTTTTCCATTTTACAATCTGAACATTCTGAAAAATCAATATTCTTTATTCTTCTAAATTTCTAATGTTTATGGATACAACATAAAAAGAGAAAAACGTGTTTATCTTCAAATGAATATTGATAAAAGCCTAATTTAAAATAGCATATACTCTTTTGTAAAAGTAGTTTTTGATTTTGACCATTTTATTATCAGAATGTGACACAAGCACACATTGCAACGTACATTCTTTGTGTATTTTGCACTCAAACATCAAAATGCGATACACTATTGATGACGTCAACATTAAGTACTTCAGTATTGATGACGTCAGCATTAAGTACTACAGTTTTAATTCCACGATGACGTCAACATGAATTACTACAGTGTACCATATTGTTCTAAATATTGAAGGCAAAGACTAATTAAGCATATTGGTTGATCAAACCAATAAAAAAAGGTTTTATTAAGATCTGTCTTTTATTTTTTTGTGCGTGTTTTAAACGATAATTTTGCACCTATCTAACAAAATCATCAACTAATTGTTAAAACAGTCGTACCACAAAGCTATACATACAGACCAAGGCCAGCTTGCAAACATGTAGACACTCCTCATAAATGATGAACATGTGTATAGGTTTTCGAGATCTAAATAAATATGTTTCAATCTAAAATATATTAAGTAGTAGTGTCATTATTTGAGATGGTATGATTTTTTTTCGATATTACTATTTTTAATATACATATAAACTTGATTATTTTGCTGACACCTTTTCTTAACCAAATCACCGGTTGGAATTTATTTATATAAGAATCTGCATCTTTTACCGGTAAAATTCCTGGCAATGTGCCGTTTTCTGTTTATAACATGTAAATAAGGTCAGAACGAATCTGAAAACTACTTGTATTATAGAGTATTGAATCACATGTAATGAGTATTACAGTTAAATGGATTTCAAAAACATATAATTATGATAAGCAAATATATATGCAACAAATTATGTTCCTCAACAGATATTATAAAAAATGCAAATGACAAAAATATGCAAATATTGTAAAATTATGCTAATTCCCAAAATATGCAAATTACCAAAATATATATTCAGTTGAAAGTCTCCCGAGACACCATCTGTACCTAATGATGAAAGTTTAGTAAAATCATGCTTTAAAAATTGAAATAAATCGGAATTATTACGCCTTATAGCTTTAATCAAAATTACTATTTATATCCAGTTTTTATGTAAGTGTTGAGATAGTACATTTTTGAATATTTCTAAACTAGACTTTAAAAAAAAAAAAAATAATAACATAGCAAATGATTTTCCGACAATTTCTGTTTAAAAAACATTGTTATTTGACGTAATCAATTTTACAAATTAATAATAATAAATCCAAATGGACAACAAAAATATTTACAGTATTCTTTGGAGCATAAAGTTATCATCACTCAAAGATTATCAACATCTAATGACAAAGTATTGCACTAAACTCCATGGTAATATTACACTGACTGAATTACACCGTGTTACACTGATGTAGTGTAAACTGGTTCCAGTGTAAGTAATATATAAACCACAATCTCTCTCACACACACACGATACAATCATCCTCACAGACAAACATGTGTTGGCCTTTCAGTACACATTCACGCATGCGCTCTCACTATTCGGCTGGATAAATCGTATTTGCTACTTTACAAAACATTTACTGAAGAATATGAACAGGGTTGTCTGGTAAGACACAGTAGTGATTTTATTGAAGTGCATGTAGCGTTAAATGTGTATAAATTTGATCATCAATTGTTTTAAAACGATAAATTAATTGATATAGATATTTGGAAGATATTAACGAAAACAGCTGTGTTGTCTTAAAAAAACAGGTCGCGTTGACTGTATAACAGCACTCCCTGCTGCTAGGTTTAATGTACGCTTGTTTTTATCGGACTTTTAAAGCATGTACTTCACCCTGACAAAATTTCTCTTTGATGTGGAGAGAGCTACTTAGGACAAACGGCCACGTGAACTGACCTTAATACCGCGCTCACTTCCGTTAAGTAACCAGAAGCTGGGTTTGGTTATCATAACCGGATGTACATGAAATAAAACTTTCATTGTTCTCAATTATTATAATCAACGTTCAGTAGACAACGAAGTCTTACGGGCGCTTTCATTCATCGACAATATCACAGTTACAAATAACATAAACCAGAGTTGTCTTCCCTTTGTCTCCCGGCATGCAATAACTCTGGGCAACGGAAATATGGCACAAATGGTTTGTGTCATAGGACAAACACAAATCTCAAACACTCATTAAAAAGCTAATTGGCACCAAACGAAATCAACATGATCAATAATAAATAATGCTAACAAAAATGAGTATTAGGCAACAATACCAACATCAGCGAGTAAGGCAATCGAGAAATAGCTTTTACACCAGTCTAAAATTGAAGGCTGTGTTTTGGATTTCGATGTTCCTTTTGGGATATGTACCAAAAAAAAGAAGACATTGGTATCACGAAAAGTGTTTTTTTCTCTCTCTCTTAATACTTCTAAAAGTGTAAACTAACTTCAAGGTCTGAAGTAAAATCACCTTTCGCTCGGTCTTTAAGTATAAATTATTTGGAAACAATGCGATATATCTTTGTTATGAAATTTCATTATTACAAAGTTAAACAATATTATGCGATGTATCCTTTGAAGCGAGGCAGTGCATATAAAAGCTACGGGCGACCATAAATATATGTCATTCGGCACTACTTTAAGTACAGGAGTAACATAAACCTCCCATTCTTACAAAACGCACGCGGATGTAGTTATAACACCATGTTATATTGAAATCACAACCGTTTCTGTGTTATATAATGAATATAATGATTATCGTCACAAGGGCACTCGGTACAAGGATTTCATAACAAACAGAATGGCAAGACTTTAAATATAAGGAAGTTAAAAACAATAGGTATCAAATATAGAGGATACTAAGTTTGGGCTATACATTAGGGGAGGGCCTGTGAGGTGGGCGGGGGATATAAGGGGGCGGGTCTGTGTGGGGAGGGACTGTGATAAGACAAGGGTGGGGGACTTATGTCCGTGCGTAGAATTTCAAAAAGAATGAAATCTGGTTAGAAGATACTTGCGTGTTGTTTGTGATGAGAAAGGTGAGAGGTCACCGTTACAGATTTAGGGAGGTGACTGGAATGAAAAGACACGTGCACGCGTAAGTGACGTCAGGACGCACGTGATAGCGAACACTATCAGATACACTAAGTTACGTATTGATAACACCAGTGTACGTGTTGGTAGAGAAAACAACCTATACGCTCACAATAACGTACAAGAGCCATAATCCCTACGCGGAAGGCTGTGCTAAGGCTGGCTAGGCTTACTTTTGCATAGAAACAAAATTAGTGCAAGGTACTTGAAAATGACATGGTCCGATATTTTCTAAAAATAAATGACACAAGCAACGTTGTAACATTTCCTAGCATGTTAGCACAATGTTCACATAAACGGGCCCCTAATATGGATATATTGGAACTGTTTTGTGAATTTCACAAGCGGTCCTATCACTTTGGTATATATCGGACACCGACGCCTGTCTATACTGGACATGGAAACTTGTCCTCCGGACGCTTACAACTGGCTAAAGATATATTGGCTATCCAGAGCAGAGTTGAAAACTGAACGTCATCTGAACAAGACCACCTAGGTCTACGATCAATTGTATGTATGTAAGTATGGTGGCAGTGTTTTCTATAACCATTGTCGGTTATAAGAATTCATCTTGAATTCAGTCAAGGTGGTCATCAAAAGAGTACCCTGTTCTTCAATACTATTCATAAAATTTTGAATTTATTTTGTTGAAATGAAAAATAAAATTGTCTACCTGTCATATAAAATCTTCATATTTTTTTCAGAATTCTGACAGCATTAAAAAAAAATAACGTCACGATTGAGTTTGAAAAATGTCAACTTACAATAGTAAGAGGTCTAAGCTAGGCCCCCCCTCTCATGATTTTTTTCATATTGAAATGTTTTCAAAAACATATTTGGGATCCGTCTTTGACTGGCGATATATGGGGTCACGTGAGGGTAACGTCATTAGATATTGATGTTATAACAATTCAAAAGTTACCTTACAAGGTGATAACAAGATCTTTCTTGAAGAGATCTGGGCACTTATGACCAAATATAGGCATACACTTCATGTTCATAGCGCAGTATGTATCAATCTTGTACAAAAATATCTGTATACCCAAACAATGTGATATTTTTTATCATTACGGCCCTCCATACCTCAAGTTTGACGATTTCACCTTGTATCTAATAAAAGCCAGTGTTTTTATCAAGCAAGTTCTAATCAACTAGTTTATCGACCAATGAACGCTAAACATAGTTTATCGACCAATGAACGCTAAACATAGTTTATCGACCAATGAACGCTAAACATAGTTTATCGACGAATGAATGCTAAACATAGTTTATCAACCAATGAATGCTAAACATGGTTTATCCACCAATGAACGCTAAACATAGTTTATCGACCAATGAATGCTAAACATACACATATCACAGTTGTGAGCAGACCGGTGGTGGCGCTGTGGGCAGTATTTCCGTTGTATTTCTCCGGGTCTCCATATTTGGAGATCGCGGCTACCCGCCGCTTACATCCCCACCAATCATCACGTATACTCTTGGGGTAGCCCTGCTTCACGCGCATCTTGTCGTCATAAAACAGATAAAACTTGTCGTCCTTAAAGAAGTAGGTTCTGCTTTTGTCTTTGGGACCTACGATGAAAAAATGATATGTATGTTAACCTAATGCTAATGCATATGGTCCCAGTTAAATGGAATTACCAGATAAATAATTAAAAATAATAGTTATGTTTAAAAGTACTTCTTTCTCTAATATTATATGAATATGATGAATTGTAGAATCGATTTCAGGAAATATGTGATCAAAAAATAATATTTTTTTTTATTATTATTATTTTTATTTTTTTTATACTTTTTGGTGGTTTTTAAGATAATAAAATTAAATATTAGATATCAAAATCTCTGGTTCCGAAAAACCCCTCAAGATGCACAAAAAAGTACAAGCAATTGATAAAATAAATAACTACTATCCACGTCTGAACGGAAGTTTAAGTGGCTAAGATAGTGTACCTGTTTTGTACTGGAATGCCGTGCTGACGGGGACGGGCACGTCTCGCCATATACTCATATCCCGGGGGTAGTCCATTTCGATATGGTTGTTCTCGGTATTAAGTTTCCAGTACATGTCACCGCTGATCAGGTAGGTCCGAGAGTTGTAACTCCACACAAAAGCCGCGTCGATCTTCTTCACGTCTGGCGGGATGCCAAACTCGGTAATGGGACGTCCTTCCGGTGGGAACCGTGCCACAGGCGAGTTACTGTTGTAAACCCAGTACCGGTCACCTATGGAACGGAGACGAGTCACGTGATCAAGGAGGTTAATTTCAAAATAAAATTCTAAAAAAAAATGGTACCTGTTTCCTCCAACATGTTCAAACGTAAGTGTTACTACGCTTGAAGCGTAGCCGAATCGACTTGACCATTCCATTGTAATTGCGTACATTTTAACATAGGAGTGCAACTACGTACATTTTAACTCAGACGTGCATAAAGGATTACTAGCCAATTGCATATGAAGGTTATAGAGTACATATAGCAATAATGTCACCGATGCGTCAGGCATACACATGGCTGCTAATTGTCATGATAAGGAATATGTTCCATCATCAAGGGAGAAGAATACCCCATACAGTTAAGTATCTACAAATAAAAATTCCTCACAGCAGGATAATATATAACTTAGAGAAATAGTCATTTCACATGATGTATCCACTATACCGATAGCAATTACCTGCGTCCGTATTCATGAAGCCGTTGTCATGCTCAAGCACGTATTCTATGCGCTTACCAAATCTTTTGAAACTCACTACAATCAATTAAGTGATATTGTCAAAAAGTTAGATTCTTACACTGAAAAAGTATTCGGTTTCAAATTCATCCAAAATTCTTCCAAAATCATTGACATATGTGATTTCGTACTTATTTCACGCCGGAACAAAAATTGGCCTTGAGCACAGAATCTGAGTTTGAGTATGAGAATGGATACGGACCCTGATCCCTATATATCTGGTTATCAATCACACACTTCTATAGAATACTTACCGATGAAGAAGATGATTTTCTGATCGTTGAGTCGCTCAAACACGGCGTCTATATGGTCCACTTCGTGGGGCATACCCATCCAGAAGGAATGTAGACTGATTTTCTCCCGGCCGATCAATCCTTGATCTGTCTGTCTCCAGAAGTACTGTAACAAACCAAACATTCATCGTTTGAATTCTTTTTACAGTTTCGGCGAGTATATATCAGTAAGTTTAAAAGTTACTAACCCCTGTCCTATACATAATGTATTAGTCTTAGTAAGGGAGACAAAATCGAGCACACATTATTTCATACAGGACAATGTAGCGATCAGTGACCTCAGTTTTAGTACATTACATGGCTTAAAACTGTAAAAGACAGTTTACAGCAATACATGGCCAGTTGTGCCCCTATCCCCCTTCTGATATTTGGTCATGTGGTTTCCACTGTTAATAATAATAATAATCTACAGCATTTATATAGCGCCCTATATAATTTGTAAAATTACTCTAAGGCGCTTTACAACATATGGATAATAGTAATGGTTATAATTGTGAAAACAAACAACAAAGGCTTGCAATCACTTTCATACATTTAACAAGCAATGTGCACATAATTGAACAACTAAAAGGGCGGTATTTACATGACGTCTTTGCAAAGATTCTAAAATGCAGACGTGAAGAGGTGAGTTTTTATGTCCCTCTTGAACTTGGCCAGGGTATTTGACTTCCTAATAGCAGATGGTAAGCTACTCCACAACGTAGCCGAAACCCTCCCAAAGCATCTGTTTCCGTAGGGCACAGTACGAGATTTTGGGACACACAACAAAGATTATGACTCCGACCGTAGTGATCTTGACGGCTGATACAGGGTAACAAGTTCCTGTAGGTACTGAGGAGCTGTTCCATTCAATGCCCTGTATGTGTATACCAGAATTTTGTACTGCGACCTGTATCGTACAGGTAACCAGTGCAACGAATAAAGCGCAGGTGTGATGTGCTCTCTCTTTCGAGTACGAGTAACTAGCCGTGCTGCAGTGTTCTGGACCCTCTGCAGACGACTAGTTAGTTTGTCAGATATACCACAGAGCAGGGCGTTACCATAATCCAACCGAGAGGTAACAAGTGAATGCACCAAAATCTTGCATGCATCTGCAGTTAGAAACTGCCGAATACAGCCGATGTTCCTGATCTGGTAGTAACAGGATTTGGCAATAGCGTTCACTATTCACTATCGTTAAACGAAAGTGAGGTTGAGACAAACAGTATCTTAAAACCAATATAAATACGAACAATTCTACTAGGCAACATACACCTTACGGTTGCGGTAAAAATATCGGCAAATATGTCAATATGGTCATTTATTTATTGCTATCCTATACTAGAGTGAATGGTGATTATATAATCAAGAATCTTGCTTCAAACTCCCACATCATACCAGTACTAATACTATTGTTCTTGGTTCCTATGCACAAAGGCTTAATTCCATTTGGTACAACTCATACAAGTACAATTTTTGTATAAAAATCCTGTATAATTATTTTTCAAAGAAAACTATTCTACTCTAACGATGTCCGATTTAGACTAATTTTACTTTTACGTTTACATTCACTTTCGCTCTCGGCACCCCTGGAATATGTCATAGCAAAATCGAAGTTTCGGTGTTCAGCATCTTGTGGGCGAGACGAGAAGACTAGTTTGATCCTTTGATGTACATCGAAAGAAGGGCTGGCTTTGAAGTCAGGTGTCGCTTCTCTGTAATCTTCAAAGGGCAGGTATCAGCCTGGCGATTGGTCAGGTTTATTTTGACCGGAGACCAATCAAATAGCTAACCGCATGCCTTCAATTTTGCTATGACATATTACAGGAGTGCAGAGAGTGTAAGTTAGTGTAAGTGTAACATCCTTCTAAGACGATATAGATAAATGTAACTTAAGCTGGCCCTTTCTCAAAAGTTACGGCTTACCTCGCCGATGAAGAGGAAGAGCTCTCCGCGAAGAACAGCGATGGCATCGAATGGTGTGCTGCAAGGATCAATCGAGTCCCCGTTGTAAGGTGGTCGGGGAGTCACGGGGTTGCGAGGTCGGGGAGTAGGTCGGGGCCTTGGGATTCGGGGAGTCACGCGCTCTGGAGGACGTTGGGTCGGTCGATCTTTGGAAGGAGGCAGACGCGGTCGGGCACCTGTTAATCAAAATACAACTTCAATTTAAATTTCTTTTCAGACTTTGTTCACCGATATTGTATCACCTTAGCATATTTCCAGACTAAAAAAACTCTCAATAGAAAAAAGATTGTTGGTATCGTCCATTTGTCAGAAAATTAAGTTTTGAGTTTCCTACTGCGAGCAATTCGTTCACGCTAATGTCGCGTGAAGAAAATGTATTGGAACTGACCGTAAAGTGCCTGAATTCCGATGACGTCATCCTGCGGAAGCCGGAAGTTTGCCTGGTAGCCCTGGTACCAGGGATACATGAGGGCCCCGGGCTCGTTACTATGACCCAGTCCAAGGGCGTGGCCGAATTCGTGAGCAGCCACCATGAACAGGTCCACACCTTCCGAGAAAAACACACACGTTAGCGACTACAAGGAGAATCTGACATGCATGGGAGTCGATAATACCACTTGTGAAACATTTGTTTACGAACCTAGAGTTATTCTTCAGTTGTAATTTAAGTTAACTAAATCGTAAAAGCTTTACGTCTTAATTACGCAAACTGTTTCTTTTTTACAAATTCATTAGCGTAAACAATCTAGCAGAGTATACCAGTAATGAAAAATAAAGGCAATATTAACAACAAACAATTTATTAATAGAGATTTCATTTGCCTGTAGATTCTTCATACTTGTATGCTATTTTCATAACAGGTGAATAGGCAAAACTGGCGTGTAAACGCTTTAGAATAAAGCGGCTTTAACTTAGGAAAACATTTCTTATTGAAGGTTTATAATGAAAGAACGTATGGATTACATTTCTATTTGAAACAACATAATTGAGTAATGTTGATTATCGAGAGGCACGTAGGCCGCTATTTATATTTATATTTATATTTAGTAAATTCAAATACGGATTCAATGGCAGTCTATTTGCACAAACATTTGTGTGACGTTAAAGAAAGGAATATGTTTAGATATCTGGCGAGACAAGCCTTGCTCGTGAGCTCTTGTTTAATCTAAAAGCTGCTTGGCTTTTCAATATTTCATTCTGACGTATCTGAAATCATATTTCACAAATAATTACATTTTTAAAAATTTAATTTATAAGCCGCCTAATTGTGACTGCGGCAATCAATTACATCATCGATTTACTTTTTTAGGAAACACATTCCCTTTCTTTGTCATACCAGCCCAATACATCTAATACAAGTACAACAACCTATCTATCTCACTGCTTGTCAACCACCACCGATAATACAATCCTTCCACTACAACCAGTAATACAAAAAAACCACCATCACCAATATTACAAACAACACCACCACCAATAACACAAACCCCACCACCACCACAACCAAAAATACAATCCCACCACTAACACCAATAATATAATCCCACCACTACGATCAGTAATACAGAACCACACCACCACCACAAATAATACAAACTCCATCACCACCACCAATAATACAATCCCATCACTACCACCAATAATACAAACCCCACCACCAATAATACAAACCTCACCACTACCACCAATAAAACAAACCCACCACCACCACCACTACTACCAATAAAACAAACCCACCACCAACACCAATAATACAATCCTATTACTACCACCAATAATACAATCCCACCATCATCACCAATCCTACAAATCCCATCACCATAGCGAAATCCCAACCGCCATCACTAATACTACCCACCTCAATACTCCCGACGATACCCCAAACGTCCCCCTACAACGTGCCACACAACACCATTACAGTTTACACCAGTTGTATATTATATATCAATTTTATATCAACATGCTTCATTCGTACCTTCTTCTTCAGAGTTATACGTCCAGTGCTCATCGTCATCAAAATGGGTGTCACCTCCTTTTTCCTCCCCGGGGTAGAACGCATGCGCCAGGATCAACCCTGAAGAGACAATTTATTGTTACAATGTGACAATCAATTAGCAGTCTATAGCAGCCATTTTGTGTATTTTCATTCTTACTAGGTGAGCACATCTGGGCCATTTAGTGGATATTTCGGTACGGTAAGGTTCACGAAAGGAAAGTACTTCAGTGTAAGTGCAGTGACAAAGTTAACTAGTAGTGCTTGGATATTCACGAAAACGAGATTCAAACCGATAAAGTGGCCTTTATTTCTTCATTTGATTGATAACATAAAGATTGAATAGGACATATATTGCTTTGCTTGTCTATGTTTAAATAATATAACTTTGTGATCTTCAGTAGTACGATAAACTGGATAAACTTGTTGGAAAGACATGCACGAGCCAAAACAAAGATGGCGCCCTGCCAGCTGCTGACTCGTTAGTTTAGTGAGGTCAAGGTCGCCTTTTCTTCTGTCGCTTAGGTTCTAATAAAACAGTTGTTCCAATTCACTGTGGCACGTGTCGCAGTGGATAAAATATTTTGAATTTGATTTCATTTTATTTTTAACGATTATATGGGTGACGTCAGCACGTATGATGCCCTCAGACACATCTGGTGTCTACAAAGGGGATTATGAATTGAAAAAGAAATGAAAGGATTACATTTAGTGTATCGACTTCGGAGGGCGTTAGGTATTGTAAAACGCACGCGAGTGTTCTCACATATGGCGAAAATATATGAAGGTAATAGACATAGGATTTGGGAGATCCCAAGCTGCCGCCAAACCATCAGCCGTAATATGTAGGCAGTGCATCATCCCCCATCCTCACGGCTCCCCCCAGTCCGCTATATCGGACGCCTTCTTGGCTCAAATCCAACTCCCTGTCATGTTAATTCTCAATAAAAACTTAATAGTACTATTTCCTCTGCATGTCTGTTACAGTTTGTACATCCGAGGCCGACACTTTCTTTAGTGTATTTAAAGCAGACATCAAAAGTAAACGTTTAACAGATACTTTTCAACTCGGGATTAGTTTTCGAGTTCAGACCAAATATTTTCAGAAACAGACGCAACAAAAAATGAAAGTTAATGAAGTTTGAATAATACGGTATATATGTGTAGCGGTTGATTTCCGGTGATCCGTTACACGCTACCATGCACGATGTCTACTCTTACATTGTTTCTAGACTGTCAATGTCCGGAACATGTTCTGCACTTTTATTATGTATCACGTTACCATGGTAATGCATGGCGTCTTGACATGCACGCTCTACAGAGAGTGTGAGGTAAACGGAAGTTCATGACCGCAGACCATTTGTCCTGGTATAGATGTCGGGAAGTCGTGTCCATACAATATGTATCTTAATCACTATGATCAGCTCTACCAGACGAACAAACAAAATTGATACCATGCTACACGTTCAGTACCTCCAACTACTTTTATACAAAAACTATGTCATATTATTTACATTAGGAAGTGATTTGGTCATATTACAGATTCGCTAATCCTCTGTCTATACATAGCAGCTCAATAATGTATAAGTCAGTACAACATTTTATGTTGGCAGGTTTTCAATGGAGATCCTTAACGCGCAAGGCAATATAACGTGTTGAAGCTATTCTTTTATATGAGTAATAGTACGCCTAAACTGGAATCGAAAGACTTGAAGACGACAGAAATTCATAACAATTAAATATTGTGGTCACGACATAAGAATTGGTTCGCCGCAGAAATGAGCGTATGAGGCGACCAATGAGGACACAACATCTGCAAAATCCAATATTTTTTTCCTTATTTCCTGTATTTGCGGAACATTTTAGAAATTACTAGCGATTTGCTGCATCGATTGCAATACATTGGTTCTTAATCATTACCAACGTTTTTTCCTTTTCTTAAACCCTTACTTTTCGTGTGTCTTATTGTACAGCTACCCTTTATAGCAATGGTATAATGACTGACCTTGTATGGCCTTGTTATGTTAATATCACGTCAATATTAATTCTGATTTTGTATAAAGGTAACACGTTTTTACGTCAAAAATAAATTTCAGTTAATTTTACCTTGTCCATCAAAAGGGTAGCCATCTTGGTGAAATTTGTGTGCGAACTTGATCATGATGTCAGCCACGCCGTTCGGTACCTCCGTAAAAGTGAGGTTGGTGACGTCACTCCATACTTGGAACCCCTCGTATATCGCCCGTCTCGTTTGCTTCATTGGCATGTCAGGTGTATAATTAAGTATTCTGCAAACGAAATAAAGAAAATATTGTAAAAACATCTAATACTCAAATACCAAAGCAGCCAACAGAATCTATTAAAAATCAATTTAAAAGAAGATATTGACAATATAACACTTATACATGAGTAATTTGAAAACAACGACATCTCATGAAAAAAGGACGATCTCGCAGATCAAACGAGATTTTGTAGTAGCAAGGAGTCCAGTACATACGTATTGGACGTGTAACGAATCTAAACTTATCAGAATTGTTACCGCATCAGAAAATATTTGTAATATGATGCCGAATGGTCTTAACACTATAACGATAATGATAATGATAATTGTGACAACATGACGTCACACAAAATTTTCTGTGATGACGTCATATCCGCTAACTTCCAAAAACCTTTTAGGACACTTTATTATTTCAGAAGAACATGTCAATAGAGACAAAACAGCAGTTTTCAATCATAAACTGTGGAACATCTGTCCGACTTTATGTATTAATGACAACAGAAGCCTCCATTAATCCCAGCGCATCAATGTTATACATGTGCACGTGTAAGCTAAACTGGTCTCGGGGGTTCTCGGTTGACAGAACACATCAGACACCGCTCGTTATATATACTTGGCACACTTTCAAACGTTATGGAATATATGTCACGCGGTTCCGTGAAATATAACACGGCAGTCATTCCGTTTCCGCATTAAAATATCAAATTGAGAGTTCCACTCGACTGTGCCAGGCTTAACTATGTAAAGTGCTGATTTGACAGAAACTAATGTGAATTTCAATTAACATTTTTTAACTGACATCTGCTTATTACTAAGGAATGCTAAGCTTATGATGTCATTCAAACCAGAATACGTGCTTTGCATAGCTGTGTTGTACTACAAAGTGTAATAAATGACGATAATGGAAAAAACAAGTAAACAAAAAAAGGCAATTACTTGACTCGTAAAATAAATTTTTAAGAAAACAAAAAGATTTAGCAGTTTCTTCCTCCACATATGAACTCGAGATGAGATTTGACGTCGCGGAAAGAGACTTTTCTGACTATCGTGAACATCTTGGTGTCTCAATAAGTGGAGATTGTAAACGGTTAAACCCTTATCAAAAGTATACGGTATATGTCGTGTAGACTCAATTCAATTTATGAGCAATTAGAGAACTAAATTGTTTACTAGATTAAATATGACAGTGTGAATATACTCAAAATGAATCCTTCACTTTACAACAAGGAGAAATACAAACACACCGAATAAACTAATATATGAAACTTCAATTTTTATCAATACGTATTGAGATTATGGAACCCGAACGGATGTTCAAAAACTGACCCTGCATCACTAGATAAGTCCACGTGGAAGCAGTAATATAGTGACTTTTTACCCTCCAATGTAGCATATGTCAGTGGGAAAAA
This sequence comes from Mizuhopecten yessoensis, assembly GCF_002113885.1. Taxonomy (NCBI): domain Eukaryota; kingdom Metazoa; phylum Mollusca; class Bivalvia; order Pectinida; family Pectinidae; genus Mizuhopecten; species Mizuhopecten yessoensis. Next base: position 390,405 of record NW_018408747.1, on the reverse strand, counting down.
AACCTATTAGGGTCAAGAGCCACGAGAATATTTTCACCACAGAGACTTAGTATTACTTTACACATTAGACTTTTTAACATGTTTGCAAAAAATATCGCCCCGACGGTTCATTCAGAGGTAACTTTAAAGCATGCTCTGTTCTAACTTCAGTACCACCATGCTTTCGCGGTGAATCTCGTAAACTTAGTTTTTTCTTCTTCCAAGACTAAGTCATGGTTGTTGCAAATAGGTTTCCGACCTTTATGACTATTTTTAGGGCGTCATTCTTGCATTTGTGATATTCCTCTTGACAAAATGTACATCATATTTATTATTTTATTGTATTTCGATTCTCGCTTATCAAAGTTTAATATTTTATTGATGTATTTGATATATATATATGTGCTAACTAATTGTCTTATTTATGCATGCTTGTTATATTTCTGTTAAATGTTACAGCGTTTTTCTTATTTTCATGTTTTATAGTGTGTTTTATAGGTGTTATCATGTTAAACCATGTACAGACTTATAAATAAATTTGACTTGACAGTGACTTGACTTGACCTGATTGAAAAAAATAAGTAAATAGTCTATAATCTATACTTCATACGTCTCGATGTTTAACAAGGGACGCTACTCCCGCTACGTTTGACACATATGTCACGTGTGTGCTTGTTAATTAAAAGTGATTAACCGAATTTCATATGCCATCGGCCTCAGTCTCACAAAGACATGATTTGTTTTTGTCTGAAAAGTTAGAATAATTTTTCCGTCTAATGTACATGTTGTAACACTGTAAAAGCACTACAGTTTGACACAGACTCTAATATTGCTACAAATGTAACAAGCAAATCGTGTCATCAATACCAGAAAGGTTAATTAAATTTATAATTCTATAAATTGCTTATCTAACGAAGACCCTCCCTTACTGGAAAAACCAAGCCCCCTCCCTCATTCGAAAACCCCGTATTGCCCAAATCTGTCCACATTCAAGGGGACTTATTGTCAGAGAGTAAGCAAAGATCATTTCTTGTGCCTCATTACCCAACACGTGCGACAATTCCACCTGAAGATATAAATAGTTTCCAAATTAAGCCTCTATGTAGTCGGTACCAATGCCTGTGTTTTCATTTTTAATTAAACCCTTCAGAAGTACTTTTCACTTACATTATAGGAAGAAAGATGGCAAAAAAAACCTTCAGGAAATATGTGAAGCGTTTATTTGTAGTATATACAGAATCCTAACATATCGCAACACATACATACAGCACAAGTGAGTCACGAGCGGCAAAAAAGTAAGTATGACTAAACCCCGCCACGTCGATACTGTAACGTCCGCTATACATCCAGCTTCCTCAGCCGTCGCCAGGGTAATCACAGAGCTGTCCAATCACAATCAGAGACAACTACGTCAACACCACCCGGTCATGTGTCGGTCTTAAAAGGATGGGATATTCAAACACATGTCACCGCGGCATTCAACCAATACTCACGCTGTGATTTTCACACTATCGCGCCTTTCATGGTATTTATTGTTTATATTTTAATAGATTCATTTGAATAACAATATGCAAAAATATTCGGGAGTGTATGAACGTATGAAATCCTCGAAACAACGTAGAAAATTGGTAGTAACACCAACCTGACAAGTGGTTAACAGTTCATCTAGAGAAGGTAATAGGGTGCAAAATTGTTCAATGCTGAGTAAAATTGTCAAACCGCAAATATTCCCCAAAAGTCTGCGGTCTGTCTCTCGTTCGTGTCTTACATGTACAGCAAATACCACCTACTGGGACAGATACAGAACATGTATCACTTACAACGTAAAACACTTTGTTTACATATAATATGGTACCGAGTACCCGCCCTCTGGCGGGAGAAACCAAATAATGGATCTACTATACACAGCCTCTAGTGGAGAAACAATTTATTTCTCCTAATCTACATTTATTATATACAAATGTATATTTCAGTTCAGTGCGAGTTACAATTTGGTCATCATAAACCATTAAAAGAGACGTTCGCACTGCATTAAAGCTGTGATTAGGGAAGCTATTTGTTCAGGAGTGTGACGTCATATATGCAAAAGGTTACTAACTGATGCTTCTTTAAATCAACCAGTCATAAAAGGAAAATGATACCCACTGGTGTTTCATTGACTCAGGGATAATAGATAACTTCTACAGTCTCTGGCGATAAACACAACTTTGTCACTCTGAGAAGATTTCTGAGGTAGCATGCCACATTTGTAAACATTTTTCAATTTCCTCAAGATGAGTAAAAAGTGAAGAACAAGTACACGACCACTCGGCTCCTTACAAGCTGTTTCCCCAAGTGACCTCACACTAACAGGTTTTGTTTCCCCAAGTGACCTCACACTAACGGGTTTTGGCAGCTGATGTTACCGTGATTTTAATCCCGGCAATATACTTTTTATTACGGTGATAGCCGGAAACATGAAACTGAAACAGGCGGATAAAAAATGTTTCGAGAAGGTAAAACTTGGATAACGCAATTAATGAAAGTTTCAGGTAGTTCGTGTAATATCTGTTTAAAACTTCCCCTAACTGATGATTTCGGTAATGAAAAGAGTTTAAAGTGAAAACTGATTTTGGATAATATGCCACTGACGAAATATTCGATTTACAGGCTTCAACTCAAAACAATCTGCGAGTTTTACTATTTGAACTTATTCAGAGAGTCTACAGCTGTAATGCACAGCAGTAGTTTTGCGGACTTCAAATATACACTTATGAATGTGTTTGCGTTTCCGATACAGACACGTGTGACAGTAACACAACACATTTAATCAAGAAATTGTGAGAACAGAGACACAGTGAAATATTCAAAACACGACAGCATTTACAGCAAATTTAAATCACAAGAAGCATGTTTGTCAAACACTTCAGACAATCCGTATTGTGGCATTTTGATTATACCGATCACAGGGACTTGATAATTGGTTACAGCTATGTTGGGACCTAAACTCAGGTGTTCCGAGTATTTTTACACGTTTTATGGGTTTATATAGGGTACCAACCCTCAGGTCCTTGTGATACCGATCACTGGTACCGTTTATACGTAACGTTTGTAATCCTGATTATACTCTATCCCCTTCCTTGTGTATGGTATCATCAGGATCACCTAAGGCAAAAGTGGATGACCCCGTCTGCGTTGAGGCTATGGGTCGTTCTGTGTGAGGAAAGCCCATTAACTCTGTGTAAACGATTAGCTTTAAGTTATCCTTTCAACAGATTCACGCGTAACACAGTCGACCGATTACGATCTTACAGCCTCCATTTTCTGGCTCTGAATCTCTTATTCTCATATCAGAGATGGCGACTCTGGAAAAACCCTAACGATTATCAGAACAAACAAAAAAATCGGACCGTCTATTTGTGATAACGAATTTGGCAAAACCCGTCAGTGTCTATAGTACAACTTTTGATAAGTCGGATAATCTGACCTCGATGGTGTGATTTTAAATCTATAAATTGGTGAGCTCACGCTCGGCTGACGACACAAAAGAACACGTGTCCAAAGTATGGTTAGCTTGCAGCCTTATTCCCGTTACTTTAATCAACAGAGGTATCTAAATGCACACGTGTGTGTATTATAATTATCACCTGAAGGCAGCAAAGATGAACAATATTGAATAAAATATCATAATTTAAATAATTGATTAGGTTAATGGAGCTTGAAACAAAGGTTCCTTGGACAGACAACTGACGATACATCCAATCAAATCAGGGTGATGATTCTGAGGCTGATTCAAGGGGTGAGTCAGAGGCTGGGTACCCGGTCTGTGCAGTACAAGGGGTGGGGGGAGAAAGGGGAGAATTTGGTAGGGTGTGATGACTGATGAGGCATACAGGATGATTAGCAGACAAAGAAGTCGGTGTCAGTAACCCCGGTGTATCCATCACAGTCTGACACAGTTGATGTATCGGTACCGACACTGGAGGTCGTACACTGTTTATTTATACGATTGTGACATGGGCATAACATTGGAGATCCTTGGCACATATTAATTATCTCTTTATTACATAATTAATTGTTACATGGTGACTTCACATCAAAGGCATTAATATCGCTTGTTTCGTGTCGGAGTAACACTCCTAATCTACGTCGAAGTCTAAAAACCGAAGAAATAACGCTAATGTAATGGATAAAATTATACCTAAAAGTTAAATATCTCCAATTCAAAATAATGAAGTTAATATGTGGATATTTATTTTTTACCCAACTCTTCGAAATCCAAGGGATTCGCTTTCGACACACGTATCTTCTCTGAATAAGATATCTATATCAAGGGCAGAACCGTTGAATTTCAAAGATGATATATCAAAGTATCCCACTCGGTAATCAGACGATGATCAGAGGATTACGGCGCTAGCGCTGAGGCTTGGCGATCTCGCTGTCCGTTTGTAAAATCGACGATCAATAAGGACAACAATGTGTTTCTTAAAAAGGGTAATGCAATCCTTCAATAAGAATATTTCAGAATCGATGTGCATCCCATTTATAAAAACTCAAACAAATAGAAACATCTGTTGGCGTTGGCTTAAAAGAATTTTCAGAATTATAAAAAAAGCTGACTCACTTAATTGCGTCTTTATGCTTGACATACTAGTTTACTTGCAAACAGGCAATATCATATAGTTTGCGCTGCATTTCTTTTTCAGTCGCTGGTGTATAAGATATTTACAGTGTACATGTATTTTGATACATTCGATACTATTTTTAAAGGAGCTCTCCTTGGTCTGAAATGTAAATAATCAGTTTCAATGACCCATACTTCCGGGTCCGGGTCGATAGCCAGAACCGGTTCCGGTATTATGATATCATCATTTTATAACGCCAAAAATAACGTTTACATATAATTGGGCGCTCGTGATCCGAACCTTTTGTGATGTATCGTAAGCCTAGAGGCGGCCAATCTTCCTCTCTCGAGTACAGTTATAGGGACTTGACACAAAACATCTGTTCTAATGCCGAGCCAATATTTGATGGATACAGCATTTGTGTATTATGTTTATATATAACTTATAGCTTATTGCTCTCATCACAAAACAGGCAATTGGGATATATTGAGTTTTGAAATTGGATGGCGCCGTCTATGCCACAGGAAGCGTCTAAAGGTCAAATGCTTGATCTGGAACTACATTTTATTATATCTACCGGCGGAAGACCACATCTGTGGGTGTGATCTGTGATATGTCACAGACGTCGATGACAATGTGTGTGTTCCTCCGCCAATGTGTTTTTGGTCCTTGTAAGTGTTAGATCGGTGGGTTCTTATAGGACAGAACGCCGTACGTGCATGACGGCGACAGAAGAACGGTCGCTATTGTCTAACCGTCTAGATTAACATGTTTTATCGACCGGAAGTGTCTAGTGCTGACCTCTATCGGCCGGTTACGACGATGTCGTTCATCAGGCCGAGGGTGACAGTTCAATTAAACACACATTGTCTGTAATCTACCCTGTTAATTGCTTTGACTGTTCCAGATAAGTACAAATAATGACCACTGGTTAACTTGCCTTAGACGAGCTATGAATAGTATGTTTAATGTTAATTCGTTAGATAAAAGAAGCTTTTATTCTCAACGGAAAGAAAACTTTAATTGCATAAGGGGAAATGCTTGGTACTGACGTTTGTGTTTGTTTTCTTATCAAATCATAAATGAAAATGGCGCTCGGATTCCTTTGTTCCGTCAGTAACTGTATGTTCTATGGAGACCATCTGATACGGTGTGATTGGTATCAGGGTTGTGAAAGTTGTCCTGTTCCTTGTGATCCCTATCGGGGAAACACTGGTGCCTCAAAGTACCAGAAATATTCTTGGGGTATTGTGGTGGACTGACTGAGTGCTGGTCCATTTCTTGTCTCTACTCATTACAAACGGCTAAAATTAGACGGTGAAAAACAACAGCCTTCTTGACGATTCATAAAACTGTTCGCAAGTACACATTAGTAAACCCGATCTCAATGGGCCCTGCGCCCTCTTACACGTACTTGGCAGGTCATGGGAAAGTGCAGAGAGGCGAACAGAGCGGGAGGAGGATTGTATTATGATGCCTACCCGACGGCTAGCATGAATAAACTCAATCTGACACAGACATTTCATATCGAAATTAGAGTATGTTCAGAAAATGTCAAAATAGTCATCTTCAACATGTATACAGTTGAACCTGTAATTGTATAGACAACCCTCGTTTAACCTGATGTTTTCAAAAATAGTTTGTTGTATTTATCACGGGATCTCGCAGACATGGAATGTTATTGTAGTGTGTATCGTCAGAAAAAGGGTTTTGCACGTGGCTGTATTCTATACAGCATACACGTGTTTTTTTCTGAGACAATCCTGTCTATATGGAGCGCTATGTATTTTCATATGAGCTGTTTGATAAATGTAGACTGATATTGTAAATCTTTAAAGTCTGCTCACACATGTCGATATCTGCAGTAAAATATTAGAGACTATCCTAGAATGTTCTTGCGTTTACATTCGTCACTGAAACTTTACAAATGCAATGAAAATATGTTAACACACTCACCGGAAGTCGGGATGCACTGATAGGATTTGAACGGAAGTCAAGCTTCCATGCGAATAGGATCGGGGAGCGTTCGACTGAGATGTTTGTGCGGATGTAAAACAGACATGTATTGATTTTCGATTTATCTGTTTTGTTTTTCTATTTAACCACTCCTTACCACCACTGTCCGCTACATCCGCAAGGCTCGTGTAGGAGGTTGGCAGTGACGTAATAGGAGAGATTGATCGTCGGCACAGCCTCGGGATGATCCGAGGCGTACCCGTCATCCCCCATTGAGGGTACTAGTATATGTCACGAAGGCAGTGCCCTTTACCAAGCAGACCCAGACTAGTGTTGTCCGACTCCGCGTGCCTGAGAGAACGACAGCTCGACAGCACCACCTGACAGTGACGGATGGCGTTCTAGAATATAGCGTTATCAGCAATGGACTCGATTAATAGGATTTTTTTGTATAAATTAATTTTCTCGATGCACTTCAGACGAAGAATTATGTAACAGATTTGTCAATGGTGGCTCAAATCTGTCAAATGTTTGTACGTATTAGTACAAAATGTAGGAAATAGATAATGTTCAAGTCAACATCACTTCCATTGATGTACGAGTCCAAAACTGTATACAGTCTTCATCTCAGTTCTAAATAAGCGAGGAATGTTGATGTAAGTATAATCTAGACAGCATTTCGTGTTTCCATAAAACGGAATTCGTCAGTATGCATTGTAATACACGCGAACGAAGTCTTACGTGACCCCAATACGTACCATTATACACGTATTTAAGGCAACACGGTATTTAGTGGCACGGCTTAGACATTCTGACGTCTCAGTACATACAGATATATGTAAAATTATTAACAACCAGGAGTGTAAATCATTGATGGTCGAATACACGACGTAAGCTATACTCTCTAACAGGTTCTCTAAAAGCCCCGTAATTCCAATGTTTCCTTTCGTTCCCACTAACAAGGCAACGAAGAAACATTTTTAGGAAACTATGCACTACTGTTGGTCTTTGTTCTTCAACACTGGTTCGTTTGTACCAAAAGATGTTCAAACCAGTTCCCGCAGCATAAAACAGACCATTAACAACCATACCAGTTTGGGTTCGAGGCTAACGACGACGGGAAGAAAGGATTATAACTGCGTTTTTGATACAATCAATGTTTCAAGATCTACAAAGATATGGAAACTTTCCATGTAGTAACCACTTCCAGAATGCTACCAATAATTAGCACTTTGTTATTACAAACAAAGACTAAAAGGATTCTCCTAACTACAACTACTTTTATTTATCTTTATCACATAAGGAAACTGTTACGTAGTTTATAAAACCATGACATGCTTTAATTTATGAAACATGTGTACCGTCACTTTTTGTGACGTCACATTGAATACTTAGTTGACATCACAAACCTGATCTGAAAGGTAATTTTGGTAGCATTGATTTTCCTTGCCAAATCATTTTCACAAAATCTGTCAGTTAAAAACTTGAAAAAGATGAAATGAAAAAATACACCTGTTTTTTCAGAGTCATCATACTGAAATTTTAAGTATTCACAATATTTGAATAATAGAATATATTAGTTTCCACTTCATAAGAGTTTGTGAAATTCCCTTCGATTTCTCAATTGAGGATCCAAGTTCCGTTGAGTCAACTCAGTGCTTTATCCAAAACAAACACGTCACCTTTTAATAATAAGGACCATAAGTATATAAGCTACACGTTTCCAAAACACGGCTTAACCTGAAGAATACTGACGCAACTAAATGGATATGGATGAGGAGCGTGAGATTTGTTAGGGTTTTAAATTATTTTACGTTATATAATGTGTAATTTGAATCTGCGTCACATGATATGGACCACGTGACCTCACCGTGCCGATAAGTACTTCCTTAGATCATGATTGCTTTAAGATGTGAGATTAGATCTGCCGCGCATATCTCGTGTTACACAGACTAGGTATAAGGAGGGTTAATGCCATTAGGCTAGGAGGCGTTGAAAGAATCTACGTCACAATACCAATATTGTGTACAATGTAAATATACACTGATGTTTATTTACCTAACTTCTCGATGAATCGCAACTGCTGAACAGTTTGGTGTTATATATAGAACAGATTCGCGGGGAAAATTAGGTAAACTCGCGGCTGTATTTCAATATAAAAAGCCCGACTGTCAAATTGTTAGATTTCAAATACATCTGTGTCAATTCTACAGAAGGTGGCATTCCTACAATCAAGTTTTCCTTTACCTAACTATAAATGTGACCTTATATATCAACAATCTTGCATTTTGCGTCCATTAATATCAAACAAGCGTACAGCGATGCACCGCAGCCGAGTACGTCCTATAAGCATGTACTACCACGAGGCAGTACCCTCCTTCCCTAATAACCCTTCAACTGCACAAGTCATTACCTCACCGACCCGACACCAGTGACGCTGAACACCGCGTTATAGCCTTAAAATCTAATAACTGCCACTCCCGATGTAAAGGTACCCCACTCTTGTAAAATTTGAACCACATGGTTCCTGTTAAAGGCGGTTTGCTTGCGTTTTCCAGAAGGCCCTTGTCTCTTCCCGACACTCCAGCGGTACTTTAACATGCCTTCGGGCTACATAAAACTATCGCGTAAAAAAATCCAAAATGCTAATACTATTTCAGTATGTTTTCGTTAGTTCTGGCTGTGTTTTTGTTGCCCACAGTATGAGTCTGTTATGGATCCCTAGTGTTATAGTTTGTGTTTCTAATTTAGCACTATACACAACATGTAATATATACCCTTGGGGCCGGTAACCCCCCCCCCCCCCCCCCCCCCTCGCTCTCTCTCTCTCTCTCTCACTGTGTCACAAACCCCCTACGACTCCATATCCTTATGTAATATTATAGAAATACGTTCATTCGTCGATTTGCGTTAATGATCCCCGGGGACATTTTGTACATCTGGCAAATCTGTTTCAAGGCAAAATCGTACCATTTTGATAAAAAGGCAAAGGCTCCGTGAACCTCTCTAAATAGCACACGACATGTCGTACGTTACAAGGGAGATAGTTACCCAATGATACATTTGGAGAACTAACGTCAATATTGGAAAACGTTATGTCGCCATTTAAAAAAAAAACCTACCAACGCTGTACAATATACGTAGATTACGTGGCTTCGTCTGTTTGTCTACCTAACGACTCAACACATGGTAGCGTCAGTACACGTACTTATTTTGGATAGTAATATGGCATGTATACACAAAACACATGAAAAAACTCTGCCAAAATAAAATACCGAGACATCTTTCCTACATCGTTTGCCAATCGTTGCTGCTCTGCAACCACACACCGTACATCATTGAACCAGAGACCAGTATACCAGTTTACAATAACACTGTCATTCCATAAAGAACATGTATTTATCGTACTATTAACAAAATGGCATCACACCTAGGATATAATTCGATACGTCTCTCGAGAATCGTACATTATTTATATATGACGCACATGTGGATCCGTGCGTTGCAATAAATATTGTTGTGGACCACAATATCGTGGAGTATGATGTCTGGACATAGATCACAGACATTACCACGTGGTCATAATAAAACCATTAAGAGGAACCACCATGGCTTCAAGCACGTGCGTATATTCCATAAAACAAAAACTCCAAGGACGCGTGACAACGTCCCAGTGATGCAACTCGCTGTAAAAAAACCTACATGGTCACAGTTTGACAATGTACTAAATCTCCCCGTGACAAGAGATATTAGGTTGTAACTTCCGAGCACGTGGTAATGGCCGCTATATTCCGGTCGTCCGCCCTCATTCATGCAGGTTGTGATGACAACAGACTACACCACAACCACACAGAACAAGGGCGGACGATCCCGGCAATCTGTCTTCTCGTCCAAGGTCCGGTCGTCCACAGATTTGAACAATTTTGACATTCTAATTGCGATACAGTACCTCCGGTGACCACAACCCCACAGTAACACTGCTCTAGAGGAACTAAAGGAGGGAGACATGGCGACTAGTCGACTGCAGCACGTATCCAGATGTATATATCAAAGTATGAAACCCAACACCCACAGTGGCACCGTAACACAGCCGGCACTGCGGGACTGCAATGCGAACAAAACTTCAAAACTTTCTCATACCAACACCGCCCGTGTCCCCGATACAGCCAGATTTGGACCAGCTGTTGGCCGAGCAGGATTTAGCTGGTACTACTTCCGTTACCGGGGTCGCTTTCAAACCACCTCGTTAATGGGCGGAATGTGTGTCAAGGAACGATGGGGAGGAAGACGACCCTTGTGTCACGGGAGTCCATCAAGGGTTTGGGCCGTGTTCTAATTGGTATGGCATCATTAACGCGCGCACCAGTTGGGAAACATTAAACAAGGCATAAGGGGGCACGCTAGCTTTGCATCTAATATAAAACTATAGTGTATGTTCCTGCTATAAAGGAGATAAGTCTTGTCGATATTAACATGGTCGCACTGATGCTACGTACGGTAGAATTATTGCAGAGTAAGGAAAACAAACTGAAATTACTTCATTTCGATTGTAAAGAATAGCCACGTGTCCCGTCCTTATGTGAAGGTCAAATTCGAGACCGGATGTTAAATTAGCATGCAACAACTTTATCGCAGGGTTCATTTTTATGTATTCTATAATTAACTATTTTTCTCTACCTTATAGGATTGTTACAGTTACAATAAGCATTATACGTTAATTGCACTTACAACACTTCAAATAAAACACTTTACCTAATATTTCCTACCAAAATCAACTTCCTCAAACATGCTATTTGGTCCCTACATATCATACAGAATTTTACTGGCTTAGCCCGAATAAAATTAGGGCGGCGTTATCTCAAACACTTATCATTACACAAAAAATAAAAGATCGAAAATAATTCTTGAGGGTTTTTTCGGTAGATAACGGCGGGAAATCAAACCAGACACAGTTTGGAGGGGGTTCATTAAGTGCTTCAGGCAAACGGTGATCCCAATGTTGATGGAAGTTTCGAAAACCTGTTCCAAAATTCTACATTTAGGGTGACCATTCATAAATGAGATGTCCTAGTTTATGAAACGCCTTTCAAATATCTCTTGATTTATGTCTAGTCTTCAAATGCTGAAATGTAGCCAAACATCATCTAATGTTTTGGCAACTACAAATTGAGGATGATCATGATGAGAGCATGTTACATACTTTAACAAACGTTTAAAACTTACCGTGGATTTGTTCTAAAACATCAGTACCCTGATTGACTTGCATTACTTTATTACATCCTTTACAAACGCTGGGCGTTGTCGGGAAAGAGGTAATGTACGCACGCCAATGATAAACGCCGTGGCCAGAATCATTATAACAAGCGCGGTACAGTTCGTTAAGAAGGAAGTATTGGATAGGCGGGAAACGATCAATTGTTTCATTTGGATATCAAAAGAGTAGTTTTCTTTCTTCAAAGTACATCGCAAAATACCGATAAACATCTGTTTGTAAACGGCGTCAATGTGTTCCACATACATCACCACCAACAAAGCAGACCTCACAGAACCCCAACAAATCCACTACCACTAATTGGATCTGTTCCCGGTGCTGGCGACCTGTCAAATAACCTTCGGGGGTACACGTCAGTGTGCCTGAGGACGGTTACACTACGTACACTTCCCCATCTCTTTGTTGTGTAACAAACATAGTGTTCCCATCTTTAAACCTTTCAGATCGTTCACAAAACACATTGCTTCCATACCAGTGTATATCATATAGCGTGATTTGGAAGACACATAGCATACGATTTTTTCAGTACTACATGTGTAATACCAACATTGACTGCAGGGCTCTTCACCGTGATGTTTTTGACTATTTTATAATATTCCACTGAATTTAGTTTGAGAGTAATAAAGCATCGACATTGTTATTCTTTTTGCAGTTATCTTCGATGCTAGTCAAAGAAGCAACTTCGAAACATCATGATCTAATTCGAAGCTTCTCTTGTCCTTAAGGATGACTGATGAAGAGGTTACTGAACATGTTCTAATTATTTAACAATAAATATATGATCAGAGTGTGACATTATCATGAAAGCACCTCGAACAACGTTCTAATTATATGCTTATTTTGACCTTCTACGAGACTATATTCCCTGCCAAATGTTCAGTATTTACGTAATGGTAACAACTCGTTTACCCGTTGCCAGTATAAAAGGTCCGCGTGGAGTCCTGTACTGTTTGCCTTTGGCATGATAATTCAGTGAGGTAGCACTCTAATACTATAGTCGAGATCAGATCCGCGCTATTGCAAAGAGGCAAAAACACCAATATTTCGTTCCAGCGCAAACGCATGCATAACACACATTAGGCGCCTCCTTAAATGACCTTAGCTGTCGATGGGTCGCTAAACCCAACAACCCTAACCAAACCAAACTCACATTAGCCTGTATATTAAATAATTAAAAGGCTCCTTCGATTTGGAAAAATCTACAAGAAAGTCCACTGTGTGTATTGAAAGTATGACATGTTGTTATCCTTGGAATATTGAACAAAGAGTTGGTTGTCTGTAATTATAAAAAATCCCCACTATTTACTTGTACTATCATATGCATTGTGTAAAGAGAGCACCCCTTACCTGTAGGTAAGATCTTTCTTTTTCCATGAGGAATGAGATAACACGTAGCGTTTCCGGCGCCGTCCGTAATCGTCCGTAGACTCATCCTCATCCGGGACACCACAACGCTTCCTGCTCATTAGGGCGATCGTCCGTTGGTCGACGATTCCTGTCGGACTGAGGTTGCCTTTCCGTTGTAGCCTCTTGATGGCATCTGTGAGATCTTCCTGTGACATCAGGTTTTGCGTCATTTCCGTATTCGCGCCCTTGAGATATCCATAGCGCTTGAGGTAACTCTGTCAAAAGATCGAATGTCAACCCGTTAAACATGTTAATTTTATTATACAGCTTACATACATATCAAATCCTCTTGATTCTTAACTTATAGGATTTTACCCGATAAAACAGCGTTTGTGTCAATATAGCACACTATGGTTCCAGAGAATTCGAAAGGTGGGTGGATGGTAGGGGTAGAGCGATGGTTCAACATTTTAGTTTTGGTGATTAGGGTTTTACGCCCTATGAACAGCTATGGTCATTTAAGGACGTGCCAGGTTTTGATGGTGGTGGAGGAAAGCCGGAGTACCCGGAGAAAAAAACTCCGACCTCCGGACAGTACCTGGCGACTGTCCCACGTATAAACCTCGAACCCACGACTCGGTATCTTATGTTCCTTTAACTGATTGGGTATCTTGTATTAATGGAACTATATTTAGATGTTTCCCATCTTATTATATGGTATGTCGTTTCACTTACTTCTCTCTTATTCGTTCTTGGTATCTCCTTAACGTTTTGGGTTTGAAAACATTACATAACCATTGCAAAGCTGCTGGTGGTGGTGGGGATGGAGGGAGGGGGTTCAGTAACACGTAATTTATGACATTGCCTTCGCGTTACTAAAATAGAACGTTTGTACAATTTTATCGCTACCCACTAAAAGCCAGAACGTATTGTTACGATATACTGTACATAGCTCACACGGGTTACTGGTACTGTGTCGGGCTTCGTTTGTTTGTATTACCATCCTAAGTGTCGTGTCTGGAATAACACTGCATGATAAGGTGTAAGAGATCGTTCCTCTACCAGTAAGTAACTACTACTATGCATCCGTCGTCTGACACGATAACATCAAGGACGGAATACAGATCCCCAAAATCTGTCAGAGATCTGGGAGGGCATGTGATGTAAGGGATAAAGGACTCCCCCGCAGGCACGAAATAGAAATAAAAATGGCCGCAGCCATCATACATTCCTTTCGGAACACCTCGGCCGATTCAGTTTTGACGAGATTATTCCGAATACCATTTTTATTTATTTATTCTTTTTTTGTTTACTCAGCATATGGAAATGTCTGTCTTGTTAAAGCGGCGTGGTACAGAGTGCTGTTGGACTACGAGATACTATTCTACATAAGAATAAGACATTGAAAATTAGAGATGCCAGAAGAAAAGGAAAATAATATCATAAATTAATTAAATAAATCACAACACTGATTTTAAAAAAGGTAGGTGCTTCAAATGCACATGATACATAATTTTTTTACTTTTAAAAATATTTTTATTTCAGGTGTAAAGACAAAAGATCTAACGATTTTTAAACAAACACAAAGATTTAATACGAAATACAGAAAACCTGAAAAAAATATAATAGTTTAATCGCGATATCAAATGTCTCACAGCCATGATAAACGATAGAAAATGATACAGCCGTCAATTTGATAGAAAACATACGATATCTCTAAAGTGACTTATCAGTAAACTCGTGGAACATTTCAACTGTCGGTCAGCAGGATACCGTGCCGACAACATAATCTGACACAAATATATTTATAGAATTGTTATGAATATTGTAAGTGGCGTTACAAACAGAGTTCTGGGGGTGGTTCTCCTTCATTTGCCATACTTTTTAACCATAATGGTTATTGAGTATCGTTTTATGTATATTTATCGATATTTGTATGTTTCTTTAAAGATAATATCTTTATTTATCACCAATTCTTGAAAATTACTTTTAATCCACGACATTAATTTCAATTTTATAATACAATGTATTATTGAAACTATCATAAATATCTATAATGAAAATTTCAATTTGTCTTTTATATCAACTTCATTAGTACGAAACGTGTCTAAAGCGATGAAAGTAACGAGTGGAATATTTTCCGTGTTTATCATTCCATCTTTTACCCCTACCCATATTTTGTTAAATGTCACAATCACAGGGACCTGTAAATTCGGTACAATTTAGCTTTGTTTTGACCTTAAACTAACTTGTTCGTGGTAAGGTCCCTGTAATCGAAACGACAAACTATACACAGAAATGACACCAGAAAAAACATACAGTGTCGGTGTACTCGCCGACGATCCACCATCAATTATTGTCTATATTCGCCCCGTGACATTTCTAAATCGCTGACATTTGTACATTATATATGTTCCGTAAATAAACTATCATAGCTTGATACAGACTCGTTATTATATTAGGAGCAACTTGACCGAGACAGGGGTCAACACTCAGCCGTGTATACCGAACACATTTCCCAATGGGCCGGTCAAACGGTCATTTCACTTGGTCATTAGTCTGACCAGGCCGTTCCTAATTATACCCAGGTGGCCAGATGGACACAAGCGTAATTACTTATGTCCGAGAAGACAGTCCGAGGATTATTCACATCAGTCTTTGATCAGCTGACCAAGACGTAGGCCAGACCTATGATCGAAAGACAACAACCGGATGTGGGAAGATGACCAAAGGTTGGACACGATTTGACCATCGATCCCTCCATGATTTACTATTACAAACTAAAGATGGTCAAATCGGAGAGACTAGGTACCATCTTGTCAATGTACGAGTCCGCTTGACCCAAATCCTGTATACTAACAAGACGTTCAAGACGAGCATAGTGATCAAAAAGGAAGATGTCCCAGCTAATGTCATGTGATCAATATGTACATTGTGAGGGTTCTTACATTGTTGAATAACGAAGGGTATTGACCCCTGACCTTAGTACTCCCTAATGGTCATAGGGGGAGGGGGAGGGGATGATTGAAGGTCCTATGGTTACAATTATCGAAAGGTTGGTAAGCAAACATATTACATTTTATGACCTTCAGATTCAGACACATATAATATCACACATGCACGTGCATGTTATGTCACAGGCTAAGCAAGTTTGTCACTGTCACTAGGGGTCGGGGTCAGCAGCGGGAGGGGGTGTTCGCTTCGGGGAATAAGGTTTGTTATGTTGTTCATACCGGATAGGAAAGAGTCCGGAAACTAGTACTTGTTATTGTATCCACATCCATGGTCTAAATTGATGTCCGGTGAAGGCCGGTCGATTTGAAGTGTTGTGTTATGTTAGTCAACATCCAGTAACGGCATCATGTGAATAAGATGAAAGTTTATTGACTCATGTTAGGGGAAAACACAAACAAAAACATCACCGAAAGTACTGACCTTGCTCTTCAATGCTTAAAGGGAGCAAATTGGTATACTGTGATAAGGATAGGACTAGCGTTTTATCACGTTTGAGCGTAAGCAACGATAGAAATAAAGACCTGTTTTTCACTGTGTCTGTGTTACATTGGCGCAGTGTTCGTGTCATTAGCGCTGAATCAGTCACTAAATATATCTGTCACTGGCGCTGTATGTATATCATAAGCGCCGAATCTCTGTCACTGGCGCTGTATGTGTGCTACACTGGCGCTGTTTCTGTATGTTATATGTGCTGTATCCATGTGTCTTTTGCGCTATATCTGTGTGACGTTGGCGCTTGCATCGGTTCGACAATGGCAAATATGTATGTGTAACATTGGCGCTGTGTTTGTGTCATCTGTGTCATTAGCGCCATTTAATTGGCGTTGTATTGTTCGTTTTAAATTTTGATTGATTAAAAATACCATTGACACTGTACATGTACTTAAATTTTATTAAGAGTATATATAAATAAAATCCTACATTGTTCTCTTTGAGTCTAGGAAGCTAGTTAAGTTTGCTCTATGTTCAGTTGGTAGTGTCTAGGGAGGAAGCTAGCGTGACAATAGGTCATCCCTCAAACAATGTTCAGCGAAACAAGCCAATACAGTTTGGTACTGTATCCTGTGTTTGAGGTTACTTGGGGTAACGCTAGATAGACACAGGTACAAGGTCAGCCAGGACGTTTGAAGTAGCCTATTTATATAAAGAAGCTGCTTGTCGTGTCAGTGCGGTCACGTGCAGACGAGTAATTGGAGCACTAATCGTGATCACTGTATTTAGAAATAGACCAGACCCTAATTTACCGTCATAGACACAGTCTCACTTTACAATGCTTGTCGGCCAGTGCGCCTGTTTTCATTTCCTAATATATAACAAAGAAACATTGCAAATCCAGAAATAAGGAAAATCTGAACAGTTTCCGAGGCACAATTTCATTAAATGAATGTTCCTAGACTAGTTGTTAATAAGACCTTCTCTGGATGGTATCACCATATTGATGAAATGTCCTTATAAACTCTACCAAAAACAATAAATTCGAAAGCCGCTATAGAAAGAATAGACAAGGGTTAAATTGTGCAGGTCATCAAATGATAAATAAACAAAACTGCTCACGAAAACTTTTTAATGTAGAGTGACGTGCGAGAGCAATAGATGCAGGCGTAGTGTTACACGCGAGTACAATCGCCATAGAGAGTATAGGTATATCAGTATTCATGAAAGTTTCAAAGGGTGATCAATCGTGACGTCATACACATTATGTCCGTTTAGAGTGTGTTTGTAACGAATCAGTCCTCACTGAGTTCAAGTACATGTAGAATAAGTTGCACGTGCGATCAATGCTCAATAGATCGATGTCAGTGACCAACGACATTGCATCTGATAGCAGCAAGCATCAAGTGTGTCAGACGCGCCTATCTTTGTCTCCAAACATTGCTACATTGACCGGACGGTTGTGTCAATACGCGATGTCTGATTTCCTACCCCGGGGACTTGTCACGACCTAACTAATTGATGCGTCCGCGCAATTGCTTGGAGTACATCAAAGAAAATGAAGTGTTGACCTAATTATATTTGTGTATCTTGTGTGGGGTGAGTGACAGAGTACTCCATACATCACTGCCACGGTGACACATCGCCCGCACTATTTGCTTTCATTGCCTCTCGCTTCATTTATCTCGTACTTCTCTTTATCAGCAGCTGAATCTGATGACGTCACGATCCATTTGGAAGCTCTTTTCGAAAGCACTTCTGAATTACATCTCGAACATGTTGACTGTTACTCTTTCATTGGCAGTAACAGAAATGATTTATCAGATGTTTTAAATAAATGCATATTTCTTGTAGCACTGTGATAGGGAAATATCGCGATGTAACAGATGAGCTCCATAGGGCCGGTACAGAACATTCCGGGCGAATTTATCCGTGTTGTAGTGTTTTCTATCTGTAAACGTTGGTTTCTTGTTGATAATGCTGGTTCATTTGATTACACAACGAAAGATAACAAAGTGATGTACAGGATCAACACTGCAACACTTTCTTAATTCCTTGGCAATTCCGCTGAGCACGTAGAACTTAACAGTACAGACAGGGGATTATCTACATGTGTAACGGATGCCGTGGAAAATTCACTACGTGGGGCGTGGTGATGCCCTGATCTGCCCTGGCACTTTGACTCTTCTTGGCGTCTACAGTGGAGGCAGTTTGGTTTATTTTCTTATTAGGTTTTGCGTTCTATCAACAACCAAGGTTATCCAAGGACGTGCCCGCTTGTTTTTAATGTATGCCTGCATGTGTGTTTGTATGCTGAAGGCAGTGTGTTAGCGCATTTGCTTCCTTGCTATAGCGAGGATCTGATGTAGACTTTAAAGTGCTATCTCGCCGAAATACCATGCCAAAGGCAACCAGCACATTATTCTACGCTGTCGCATCATACTGACAACGGGTCAACCACTTAACCGACAACCCTAAATGCTTAGCGCTTAGCAGGGAATAATAACAACTACCATTTTTAAGAATTTTGGTAGGTTTCGGCCTGAGGAGTGGCGACAGAATCCATTGTCTCTTCCACGAACTTTCAACAGAAAGGCAAAAAGTGAGGTTTTGTCGAGCAAGGCACTCGGAAACAAAAAATTCGTTAGGAAGTAGAGAGAAACTACATATGTATAAAGATCCCAAATATTGCAGATTTATTTTGGTCGCTCTTGTAATTCCCAATTCTACAGGAGGTTCCCACGTTAGTTGTCTCTTTCAACATGCCGTGGGGTATTATTGGTGTATTATTATCCTAATCCCCGACCTACAGGAGTGAGGCAGGTTTGGCACGAGAAGAAAACTTCCTGTCCCGTCGGCTTTGTAAAAATGGCACTTTTTCTCTCATTCAAATGTTGTGTGGGTCTGGGTTCGAGCCAGAAATATTGTATAACAAAACAATGCACGTTGGCTTGGGACACGATCAATCAAAACTGTGATAAAAAAAATGAGACACTTTCTTAATGCATATTTAAATAAATTAAAGGTGACATAATCTCATATCGACTTATTTCTATGGTAATGACACGAAGATATTTGCAGAGCCTGCTGTAAAAAAAAAACGAGCGCATGATAACCAGTTCAGCAGCACGTGGCGTTTGCTAGGCTGATTATACGTACTGGTCTCTCTTACGGACGATATGACGATAAACGCTGATTTACAGAAGTCATTTAGCTGCAGAGAGGATCATAACCCTGATTTACTGTACCGCTCTCTGTATACATAGCTGTAGTGGAGCCAGAATATACATAAGCTAACATTCGTACGTATGTTTTTAGTGTAGGTGAAAGACATGCAAGTAAGACACGAGTAGGGTTGCTGTAGGGAATACACACACGTTTACATTTGTCTATCCCATACTTATACACTAGAACAAATGTGTGTATCCCCTGTATATGATTAACTTGTTGCTCTAGAAAATGTATACAATATTTACGTAATTATGACTCGATGAATGAGCCTACATGTGCAACATCCCTGTATATATAACAGTGAACATATATAATGATCGTACAAAACTATCTTTACTTTGTGGACGAAAATGACAAATTATTTATATTGATTCTAATGACTTAACCATGGCGAAAGAGCAAGTGTGTATTAAACACACGTACTCCATGATGGGGAAAAAACGGGGCAGGACCAAGACCTCGGATATTTTCATCCCTTAGTCCCATCGGGAATAAAGGTGGGGTGCACAGTGCACCTAGAGCGAAATCAACAGAAGATGGTTACTCGGTACAAATAAACGATCAAAAATTTCATGTATGTGAAAATTATGATGAATATGGCTCCAACTGACATACAAAACAAAATTTACAATGGAAGATATAAGCTATGAAAATAGGGATGGAGAGAGTGTTGTATGGAAACACTATACAGTAACTGACTCAGTACACACAGCTAGGACACATAGCATCCTTTTACCGGGGCAGAAACGTAGTATACAGTTCATGTATTGTATTAGTCATTTTAAAAGAAAATGTCACAGATTGTGTAGGATACACAGGCTGTGCTTTAAACAACATTAAGAACAGTAATGTATGTCACCGTGTTCAGTGTATTCAACTTTGATATAAAGACGTCAAGCTGTTCCAAGTTTAAGACGCCAAGACTTTTACACGTCTGGGCTCTGTGTCATGTTTAATACTCAAGCGAAAAGATATGCGTGTGTGTCATTCGAACCGAGAAGTGTCAAACTACAAACTTTATGGTAGAAAACATCATTTCTTGACGTATATATACAATCTGGCCAAACCTATTGACGAAGAAACTCATCCCAAAATTCTGAGCAATTGCAAAAACTCACTGAACACCAAGCGATAACTCATCCCCTTTATAACAACTGTTCCTTTCTTATCTTCCTCCAAAAAACAACACGGCTGTTACATCACGAATGCCGTCCTTACCAATCCCCGATAGATAAGAATATAATGCTACCTCTACAAACCCCATTCATATTTTTTTCAAAAAGAAGGTGCATCTAAAAACTAACGATCGCCAATAAAATCATGCCGCTCGATATTAGCCCAAACAAATAAGTGATCGGTCAACATTCGTAACGTCATAGTTTCTAAACAATTATATTTGTTTAACATTTAAAAAATGATTTGATTGGTTTTAAACTCTCCCCGCGAGGGTAAAAAGCCCAGCAGAGGGCGCTTTTACGACGGATTCACTGACAGACACATGAAGACTGTGATATTGTATTATTATTATCCTTTGACCCTACTCTGGCCAGATCGGTAACATTCATTTTTTTACGTATATCCTATGATATAATATATACATGATTGATTGTATCTATTTCTGTTTCGAAAATGAAATAAAGCCAAATATTATAAGAAACACCGTTTATCTTGTAAAAAGAGCTTACGGTGTGTTTCATCCGCCATCTTGGCATACATATTTCTTTGTTCGTATCCGAACGAAAAGCAAGAGTGGTTGAACCATTGAATACCTTTCAGGATCACATAACGTGGACAGTATTGATGAAGTTGAACAAATGATATGAAGTCTAATTGGGATGTTAGGATGTTCCGTTCACAACATCTGCGCCGGAAGACGAAGGGGCATGCTTTCTACAGTTGTCACTGCGCACAGCAAAACATGCAGTGTTTCGCACAAAGATATCGTGATTTATAACCGTGCTTAATTTGTCCTCAGCATCGATGTTTTCTCAAATTGCATTTTCTTCTTTTGCATGTAAAAACAAAACAGCTATATATGGATACGTCCCTGGTTGCTATGGCGATCGATGACATATTTTTGTTGAGGGTTATGAACAACAACAGAAACAATCATGAGACCCCGTCGCGTAATAACTAAAATATAATGGTGTAACACACATGTAATCCCGGACACCTCCGAGGCCATTACAATACCGCCACATCAGGACAATTACATCAACAATCGGTGTTTAGGCCAACTGTTGATAATGTTAGTTTCATGTTTCTATCATATGTGCTATCACAAATTCCTCTTATACCCTAATGGTAATTAAATAACGTTCGTGTTGGAGCGTTACTCTTGAATCACGTTACGATAACATATTTCATGTCAACTAGATAGGTATATATAGGGAAGCCTCGCATTTACAATATAGGCTGGTACACATAGGATAGTCTTCAATATATAGAATAGCCTGGTATACTATAGAACAGACTTGTATATATAGAGAAGTCCGGTATATATAGGATAGAGCGGTATATACTATAAAATAGCCTAGTGTAAATATAGGATAGCCTGGTAGAATAATCTGGTATATATAGGATAGCTTCCTGGTATAATATGAAATAGCCTAATGTGTAAAGGATAGCCAGGCATATATATATATATAATAGCCTATGGTGTATACAGGATAGCCTGGTATATAAAGTAACTTTATATACCAGACTATCCTATATATACCAGACTATCCTATATATACCAGGCTATATATATATAGGATAGCCTGGTATATATAAGATATCCCGGTATATAAATGATGATGAATACAATAGGAATATAAACGACAAAGCAGTCAATATAAAAAAATACATAGGCTAATATGATAGAGTGGAAGTTCATTTAGTGTTGGCGTTGTAAATTGTCAAATAGAACATCATATAATATTAAGAATAGCTGTAGATAGTGGGTTTTTTATCTATCCATTTATAGATTATCACATATAATATCATATTACATTCAAATATATTTTATTGACATTGAACAGTCAAAGGGATTGGGCACAAGTTATGATATTATGATATTTTAAATAGCTGTGAAAAGTGTTAATTTTCCTTCTTAACACTGTTAGAATGGTGAGTATGTTATTTAATCTACAATATGTCAAACACGCTGACTATAAATAAAGGTATGTCCCAAAGATTTCTAAACCACAGGTCGCCTTTACGTGTATTGTATTTACATTTAAATTAACTACGTGACAATAAAACTTGAGAAGATAATATCGCGTGTCGTAAATTTTAAACATTTCGCACCTACAGTCGATGTCCCGAACCACAGGTATGTCCCCGTACAGGAAGGGGCGAGGTGAATAATGTGGATAAAAGACAACGACGCAGTTATTAGCCATCCTCTATGTTCATGTAACATATATACGTACGGCTTCCACATTTACACAGTCCTATCGTAATATTATATATCCCCGTCAACACTTAATATATTAATCAAGGTGGATTATTCAAAAGTTTTACTATCATTGTTGAATTTTAAATAATGGGTATGAATGTTAAAGCGACATTTATTCTTAAGTTAAGAAATCTTGCATTAAGAAATGATATTTTTTTGCTTTTAGACAGTTCTATTTATATATAACCGCTGACTTTGATAAGTCTAGTCTAATTCCGTGTGACATAACAGGTTAAGTACGTCTAAAGTAGAACCCATCAAGATATGTCTGGTAATTAGATTACAAATCCCCTCGAAAGAAACACACAACATCGACGCCCATGCAAGTTTTTACTGAAATGTTAAATTAATTTACGATGTCTGGTCTCTCCCGGCCCCACGGACAAACACCTGGCCAGGTGTCAACCAGGTGTGCTGTAGCTGATACAGGTATCCAGGTTATGTATACTTCACAACATGACCCAGATACTTATCAGTGTGCAGTGTATCCGGAAATATCAATACAGCTGGACGGAGACGGTGATCACAAAGTCTCATTACAGCAGGTCATATCTGATATATCAGACTTTATCTCTATTTTACTTTTATAGCCCACATGTGTCTATTGATAAAGCATCTATGTAAACATCAATGTTTTATCATTAAAGCCGATCAGCTTAATTATATATATATATATACTTCACATATCTGTATTTATTAGATTTTCACAAATTAGACTTATATTTGTACTTTTTCGTCATCAAAAACTACATGTACATGTAGAATCAACTTCTACGCTATCTACATTTGTTTACTTCATATTTTTTTTTTTTTTATCTTAATCTGATTTTGAATTCATATAACTTTCATACTAACGACTTGGCTTAGAATCGACAGACTAACAACGACTGGGCTTTAAATCGGTTAACTGTATACAAACAACGCCTCAGCTTAAAATAGGTAAACTGAAACGGGTCCAAACGCTGTAAATCTCCATTTTGTTTCCAATTGGAGAATCGAAGCAAGGTATATTACATGACCTGTCTGTCCCTTCAAACTGTGGCCCTAACGGTCATAGCTTCAGACCTGATATAAAACAGGTAATGACCTAATTTTACTGTGCTGGCTTAAAATTAGTAACGCTGTGAGACTAATCCATATGAACACGCGTTCTGTGTCTGAATAATCACCGATTTAGTCAGACAAGGCTCTGTGTATTGGTATTGAAGGTCTTATCAGGTTATAGAAAAAAAAATGTTTATTTTTTATCACGCTTCTGGTTCGGTTCAATAGAATTATAAAATAATATGATGCATATCAAAACCATGAAAGACGGAAGTACATTTGTATTTAACGGCCAAATAAGTGACCATTGGGCCAACTTCGGGTGACACCACTACGATCAGTAAGTGTCCGAGGAACGAGACACCCGAGGAGTTCCGAGTGAATATGTGAATCTGATGTTCATATCAATTATGTAGTTGTGTATTTCTCGTGTTAATCGCTGATGACACCAGCGCGTGACGTGTCAGCTGTCACCACTTAATAGGGAGCATGTCTCGACATAATTAACACAGGTGTGAATCTGTTGTCGTGTGTCTAAGGTGACCAACAGGTATCATAGGTCATGTTCCTGGGTTGTTAATCAATATCTCTTGTCAAGTGTGGTAATTCGACCCACCGTTGTCATGACGACAGTGAGGCTGACACAGGTAATAACTACAGGTACACGCATCATCTTAAGGGTACTCGAGACAACTAGACATCACACCTGTCCACAACTTCCAGCACGTGCCTGCCTCTTCGCCACCCAACCGGAACTATAAAAAGTACGGCGGCGGCATCCGTCTATTATAATCTTATTTTACTAGGAATTCTAATAAATATTGTATGGGTATAGCAGTGTTTTATAGCAACAACGTCCTCTGGTCCCATATAACCAATGAATAATGTTAGGCAGTATTTATCTTCATCTATTTCAGTTTGTTATTTTTATTATTTTGTTTTATTGTAACTGCGTTTTTGACAGGGAGACTAAAAAGTGTGGGCGTGTTATTTTGTAAACGGATCAGTAGAGTACGTTTTTAAAATATTTTATTTATGAAACGATTTCTTTGACATTTTAATTATATGTTACCATACATTTGAAGAAAAGAACAGATTCGTGTTGCAAGGAATCAATTACATCAATAAAAAAATCTACATAAAGATTTTTTTTTTTAAATCTTTTAATAATGAAAAATTAAAAGGTTCGTAAAGATATACATATATATGTTTAGTGATTGCATAACAGTTGGAAAGAGGGACCGGAAATCCTAGATAATTTGACCCCGTCATTTCAAAAAGCTTTTGTATTAAAAGAAGTCATTGATTCAAAAACTGTCCATCTCACACCAGTTAGTTCAGAACAGTTTGTTCCATACATATTATCGTGAAATATCATGACTAGATCCGCTAAATTCCTTTTCCACTTGATGACACCAAATGATACATCACAAACTGATGTTACTTAAAAAAATATTTGCAAAATTGGTACACAGAATTAAGTCATTTGTCTGATAAACGACATTTTATCAATTCGTTCGTGCCACTGAACAGTTTATCCCTCTCTTCCCTATGCAGCACGACACGACTGACCAATCCCAGCTGTGTGTATTCATAACGACGACGGAAGACTAACGAGAGATGCTTGGCAGACATCACAGAACGGCTAATGCATGTTGACATGCTCGTGTAAGGTGTTTGCATGTGATAATATTGACATATTGCTAAGCCTGTTTAATTACAACGCGCACGATAACTGGTGTTATCCTACGATATACTTATTTACATGTTCACCAGGTTTGAAATGGAATGTGTGCAGACGAAATTGTTCTCATGCTTGAAATACACATTTGCGCCTCGTTGAATGATGTCATTTTTTTAAAGTGTTGTTGAAACTCTCACTGCAGGGTGTTACCCAGTAGCTTAGACGTGATAACACGAGATAACTGGTGAACATTGTGATGTTTAAAGCTAAACTGCACAGCAGACAAAATGAATTCCAAGAATTTAAAACATTTACACTTGAATTGTGGATCCGGCTCCGATTGCCCAGTATCACGAGTAAGATTCCGACACAGACTTGTATAAAAACGTTATCAGATTTTTAATCAACCTTGCGGATATCAGCTTTACGAAGTACCTCACAGATATTGTACGATTCCTGTAATAACAGTGGTATATGTTTATAGAATGATCAACATTCTGGCCTTGGTATAAGGTTTTTACGATCTTCTGATCCTTCCCGGGCCGGCTTCGCAGGACGTTCATAATCCGTATTTATTCGGTAACTGGTCATTTTACCTAATCACGGACAGCTTTTTATCTATTCTGAAGGCGTTAATGCAATAACAATACCGTCATCGATAGGTAATCATGAGAGTAACTTAATTCCGCGAAGACCTCCCCGACAAAATCCGATTTCTTTGGGGAGGGGGACTGGGAGGGTTAAGGAAGAGAAGGGGGGGNAAGCCAAATCTGACAGTAAGTTTAGTCCAACAGCTGACGTACAACAAACTAGTAACTTCTCACAAAGTCATGACGTGACCTTGATGAATGACATTGACACGCACTCGCGCCAACAAAGACTGCTTCCATTGATACCAAGACGAGATAACTTCAGCTGTTCCACGCGGAACATGAGGGATTCTCAGTTATTGTGTGGGGACGTAAAACCCATTCAACGGCTCGGACCAGTGACCTCATGCCCCAGGAAACCATGACCTCATTCTGTAACAAACCGTTTACAGGTTCAGCAAAGAAAATTGAGATCCGTGTGAGTACCAATGACGTTGAAGGCGCAACCAACGTCCGCTCATATTTAAACAAGAGATCGGCCAGGAGAGTATTCCTCTCTATTATATAGATTGCAAAATGGTGATTTACAGGGGCCTAAAAATTCAGCCCATATGCAATTTCATGCGTGAAGGAAACTTAATAGACATCAATACCCAAAAGTTGAAATGCCCCCAGACACACACGGTGCGTGTCTATAATACTATTACTAGAAGGGTTTTCGACCATCCACCATGCCACAGCGGGACGAGAACCTCCACTTAATTCGTCAATAAAGTTTACTTGCATGATAATTTTGTGACGGGCATGTTTACTTAGAAATCGAATAAGTAAATTTTCAAACATAAAGCGAGATCATAAATTACTAGTAATTTTATTTCAAGCCCGGTCCCACAACACCGTTGAGAATCTAAATTGCTCATTTTTTTCGAAAGCTTTCAAACCAACCGGCAAATAAAATAAGGACACGAAAGCTATATATCTATAACATTGAGCATCCCTGTGTTATTTTCCATGACAACACCAGGTTTTAGGGTACCAATAACCTATATAGCTGTATAATGTACTGAATTATTAAATCGGTCTGGAATCATGGTTGGCCGCTATCGTGCCATCGATAGCAAACCAAGAATGGCACGCGGGCAACAGCCTCGTCCACAGGACATGTTCTGGAGAAATGTATATATTTATTTCAGACATTCGGTCAATGTTCTGAGAGAGATATACGATATATATTGTATAATTGGTTTCTTATCGCTCGACTAAGTGGTGTATCGTGTTTTTAGCTTGTTTATACTTTTTGGGGTCTTATTCCTCTTGGGATAAGATATATAATATCATCGCTGGTTTCCTCTCGTTCCGGTTCCTCGGGGAACATGTCTGCTGTTACTCATTGAATTTCAATCAATGATACGGTCGTTATTAGCAACAGACAATCATTGTGCTTACTTTTCAAAATTTCAAAATCCTTTCCCTCTAGATATTCTATTCCTTCAAAATAAAGTTTTGTTTATGTTTTACTCAGAAGACATGCCCAAGGACTTCAGATAATCTCGAATTTTTAAAGTTCAAACGTCTCTGACAGACTGCAAGGTGCCATTCGACCAGTATCACTCGTTTGGTTCCTTGGGGTCCTATATTTCCATTTAAGTGTTTAAGGGGTCATGTGGGATGGGGCTAGGTTGGAGAGATTGTGTAGCATACTGCAGTGCTGCTGTTTCATAAAATACAAGATATTAGCAGTAACCTAACAGAGAACAATTTCAATAAAATCCAATGTTCGATTGCACCTTATTACATTAATCGTTATCTATAATCGGAAAATATAGTGTAACAATATGCAGTCTCGTTATGGTTGATGGCTCAGTGGATAATGCACTCGCCTTTCATCAGGTCGGCCGAAGTTCGGTTCCCCAGTCGGACATGAAAAGGTATGGGGTCACCTGCAACTTAACACATGGGTTTTCTCCGGGTAGTCCGGTTTCCTTCCACATTAAGACTCCCCGCGCACTATCATCCGAGCCAACAATAGTGATCAATATATGTAAAATTCATAAATAAACTTAATCTTTTATATAAGCCATTTCATCTTATGTGTTACTGTGAGATAGCAATTTAAAAGACTATAAGTATAGAATAGCATGCTATACGTCGTAAACAAAGAACCTTTACATGTAGGATGTATAGATCACGTTAGCTTGTGGGCTAATATAGAGGCGGGTAACGAAGTGGGCTAATATAAAGAGGAGTTTTGGGAAGGAATTTTTTGGCTTAGCGGTTCTGGAGTGTATTTGTGGAGGATGGGAGGGGGGCGTTAGACACGTGGAAGGAGCTGGGCTAAGAGATGGTAGAGATACAGAGAAAGGGTAGGGGGAGGGGGGATTGGAGCCAAAACCAAGAGCTATCGACTCTACCCAAGCCCATCTGTTTATGTTTGGGTTTAAACGGCTCCGGGGAGTTTTAATTCAATAAATCAGACAGGAAGTAGTATGTTTCTTATTAGGGTAATGAAAGGGAGTACAAATCTCACTATGTTTTACACGTCAGTTCTGAAGACCTGGACCACATTCCCTATGAAATTATATTATGATCGTTGGGAGATCTATGTGGACCAAATGTATTAGTAAAACAAAATCGAGTAGCAGAATATTTGAAGCATACAAGGATTTCTCCAAAAGTATGACTCACACAAAAACCACCATCATACACCTATGACACGTTCCGGCAATGTGTTAAATTACAGGATGACATATATTACCGCGATGTAGAAAATGATCGCTGTTACTTAGAATCTTGGAAAGTTTCCGCGTTTATTCGCTCATTTGGGGTTTTTGTATGACTTGAAAATTAAATACGAAACCAATTTAAAGTTTGATAAGTTGCTGGCAAAGACAGCAATTTGGCGCGTTTCCGTGTATTGTTTTCTAAGCGGCACAGTTTGAAGGCTCTACCGTAACTCGTGTGTTCCCTCCGTATCATTTGGCCTTGTAGTGTGTGGGGATACCCACAGACACTCAAGTAAACTAATTATGCTATCTGCAATTAAACTGCTTATCTTCCCTACAGACATCCGATCCTCGCAGACTGAACAGATATATAGGCATATACACACATGGTTTTATAGACCGACTGTTGTTTTATTCGCAGCCAGCTGTTTGACGTGTAAAAGTATACTCAATGTTTGATTATAATTTTGTGTTGACTTTATCACAATAAGGTTGTTACGTTATCCCTATCATTAAAACTACGAAACAAAACAATCCATGTTTCTTTAATTAAAAGGCAATGGCCGTCACACAATGAACAGAGGGATGCATTTTGTGTGGATAATTGGAGAGAAAAAATGTGTCGTAAATTTTGTAGTATATATATAGCATTTTACCTACTACAAAAGAACTCACATACCATTAAAATAAATACAATCAGTCGACAAATAACGTCTAATGCAATAAACTGACTTTTACTTTAGACGGGAAGACTGTACGAACAGCTCTGTAAAGGATTAACCAGAACAGAACTAACGCTAGAAGATGTCTTTCTACATTTCTTTTCTGCAATCCTGAATAACAAAAACCACTTCACATAAACTATAAAGCTTTTAAATAAGAAGTTTACCCAGAAGATATATGTATATCGTATTCTATCGTACCTATGTATCTAACCAGTATGTACTCGCCCATGACCTCCTCGGGCATGGGACATTAAAACTCTTAAAAAAATGAAAATGAACTTTAGATGTTCGGCTAGCAAAGTTTAATGACATTTTTAGGTTTCCGCTCCAGGGTATAGTATAATGTGCGATTTGTTAAAGTGTGTATTCCGTATTACAAGTGCACAAAATTTAATTAGGTACACGAACATGGGTCCTGGGAGGGTTTCTAAAACAGGTGCGATCTTTCCCGTGGACGGACCACCGGTGAAGGGCTCGGTTGTTTATACAAGTATGATCACATATACAGTGGGACAATAATAACGCTCTCTAGCGGAATTATGATATCATAATGAGATTTAGTGTGTGTCAGTGGGTTAGTATAGCGCCGTGTTATGTTGCCCTGAATGCCACTGATGCTGGGTAATCCTATTCTAACTTCATTTTGTATATAGAAGGTTTCCAGTTCATTCCTAAATCATTCAATATGGTAACCAGATCGTCATTTCAGATAAACAATACACCAGACAAAGAAAAAAGATAAAATAAGTCTTAAATGCCATGTTTTTTTTGTGTGAAACAAATATTTTTTCTATAACAGCTTTCATCCGTTTCAAACCAATATGTGCAGGTTTTCTATAAACCATCCCGTTATTATGTATTGTACATGTTTATTAGTGTGTTTTATTGGTATATCGACTTAAATAAACAGGAGCATCATTAAGGAAAATTATAATTTTGTACATTTTGTCATTTGGTAACAAATTTTCTCAGCAATGATTCAAAATAATTAGTCTCAGCTGACATCCTTCGATGGTGACAATTTTGAATCCCAGTTTGCCTATTTCGTTTTTGGTTTCAATGATAAGGAAAACATCAATGACTCAAAATTATCTCAAATTTTCCAAACGCTAATGAGCTAATTAATGAGTTATACACATTCGAATTAGGAGCATCATATCGGACGTTTGGAATAGGCAGATTGTGTAAATTTACCGGAACCTAATTAGCGTTTTGTGATTTTTAAATTATAAATTCAACAGCGTCATGCAAGGTTGAATACAGCTGGTAACGAGAGGGAAAACATAACAAACACATAGAACTATGTGCCGACTGCGAGTACCCGGAGGTATTATCGTGACGTCACAATGATGTTAATGATGTTTAACTGATTATATATAAACAGTAAGACAGAAATGATTAAGATATGTACAAATGAAACAAGGGGTGTCTCTCTACAATATCCTATTACGTGTATTTGTGGACGAGAATGACACCGAGATTGTGAATTCTTCTATGTTTGGCTAAGGTAATGAAGAACTTGACGATTAAAACTGATAGAAACTTGAAAGTAGACAGTCAGAGGGAGCTGTTCCGTGACCAGGGACTTATTTTATTTATAATTGGACAGTTTTACCCCTTGTTTTGGAGCATTTAAGTTTAGATAGCGTAATTATAGTGTTAGTGTAATTGTAATTAAGCAACTTACCACGGCTGTAGCTTCATTCTCGCGGTAGCTGTTTGCAGAACATTCCAAAATTGTAAGGAAAAGCACTATACACCACAAATATACACAGAATTGTCTATGTGATCTACATTGTAGGGGTGTCATATCACAACCTTCCTCTCGTGTCCGGGTGGGGGACCACCCCCTGGGTAATCCCTGAACTGTGGGTGCGGCCAGTGACCCCGGGGGGTCGAGCTGGGCATCTGGTTCACCCCGGGCCGCCATGGAAACTGATGCACCCCGAAGTGAGGATACTTCTACACTGGCCTACCTAGTCGCTATATCCCTGTTGGCTGGAAATAAAGGCACCACGCTCAATGATAACTTCATATGTAGAATCTCGGCAGAGACTTGTATAATCAAATTAAATGTGTCTTATCTTCTGTACTTCCGCGATTTAACTACATAAACTGTACTAATTGATGTAACTCTTTATACACTACATTCGAAAATGTACATCGAAGCCTGACGGTACAAATCAAATTATTTAAAAAAAAAATTATTTGAAACCCGATTTGTGATTTGAACTTATTTGTAAGCAGACCTAACAGAGTAATATCAAGTGTTGTAATGATTTCTCGCTATGGGTCACTCAGTAATATTGTATAGTTCTATTAGTCATAAAGGAGTGTGTTCAAGCTCCTATAGAAACCCATGTCAGTCAACCGTGACCTACAGCGATGCGTATTTGCATATCCTGAAATTGTTCGGTCCATCCTCCAAATCGGAGATTAACTAAATATGCTAAAATACAAACTTGACTTAATAAACGTCACTTACCGGACGTATTAACTACATCCAAGACTTATGTATATTATCTTTTAGTTTATATTCTTGATTTATGATAAAATAGACAGAATTTCACATTTGCAACTCGCACTTTTTTTTTCTCGCTCTAATAAATCACAGTCTAATCTAATTCCGTGGCTAAACCTTGTTGGTATATATTTCTTTCAAACATTATACATTCATTAAGTAATCTATATCTATAAAAGTATTTCGACGTATAGTTATTCCATGTTAACGACTATATATGATCAATATTAGACATAATGGTATTACAGATTAAATGTAATTATCATAATTTTACGAGGTTTATTGTCTGCAAGCTATGCTAATGTTGTTATGTTAATACTTGACATTAAGACTAGTGTATATAGATATACCTATCAATGTTTACCTATAGCAGGTGTAAACAAGTCCGTCCCGCATCCACGTATCACCTTTAACAGGTATACGTTTACCTGGCAGTTCCAATCACTTAAATATCGATCCCAATCAGCCGTCAATCGATCTGTCAAGAGATCGATACCAGCTGTTCTCGGCGACAGGATTCCGTCTGCGGTCTCCAATGACGTGATTGCTATAATCACACTATGTGACAGGTGTCAAGTCGGTTGCCCAGACGTCACACCGTCCAGTAAGACATTACATGTATATTCCTTCGCACTATCAATCCTACTTTGTTTTCCATCATCACAATTACGGTATAATTAACGAAACGGAAGTCCTTCCTCTGACAACGGTAGTGACATATGTATACTAACGCACGTTCACCGGATTATTCCATAAACACATACGTAAACACTAACAATCTACATGTACACAACACACGTACGTCCCCACTTCTCTATTTACACTGACACAGTCCTGTGACCTTAGTCGGCCATATGCAAAACCGTCACGGTTTGTGAATTTGATTCTGCTTCCATCTTGATCATTACCACCAATCGGTGCATACGTGACTCAGCCTCTCGGTTTGGAGTGATTGTGGTACAGTGGCTGACTACCCGCTCTCGTTCACACACCAGCCGCTCTCCAGTACTGGTGCGGCCCATATGGCTGCTATAACTAAACTCTTCCTATAAACAAACGCTTCCTTTTCTTCAGCGAGAAACCGTCATCATTTTTTCCATTGGTTTCATTAATATATTTTATTAATCCTTAATATATTTCTCGCGTCAATGTCTTGCATTTTCTTTTCCCCTTTCAAAACCTTATAGAAATTGGTTGTACAGGGTACCATGAACGAATATTGATTTGTTATTGGCGCTAAACAATATACGCCAGGGTGGGGGAGCACTCGCTGTGAAGCCACATCTGTTGGCTTTATTACAGATTAATTCACTCCAACAATCACCCCATCCCTCACCTCCCCATAATTCAGTCCAACAAAAAGTGTTTGTACAGACCGTTCCTCATCCAGCTCCATGACAACCCGTGATGTTTAATTTCCGATGAATCAATTAAAAAATATTGTTGTTTGCCGATTTGGTATTTTGTCTGGCATCAAAAATCGATCGAAGTATGGCCATTTACTGGTCTGCTCCGTGTGGGTTGGGGCGGTGTTAGCAGTTCTGTGTTGATGCAACGTTACCTGATACCTGTATGTAAATACAGGTAAACACAGTATACCTTTGTTAATCTAATAGGTTTCTATTTCCTACCTGTCCTCGTATATATATATGTAAATTACTCTTCGCAGTATACATCATAAAGGTGTATTAATGGTCGTAACACATTTGTTGTATACACGTGATAATGTGACCTATATATTTTACCTGTATCATCTGGTAAAGATTACACACCTGTACAGATATGTCATATGTAAGTATCACGATTTGATTTGATTGTAGGCAAGCGTCATAATATATTAATGTCAAAGATATAATCAGGAATGATCCCAGCAACACATTTCTTCAAACGTCATTTTTTTTTTTTACTAAAACAATACAATAGTCATATTTTAAACAACTATCACTTATATTTTCTCTGGTTTAAACAGAATTATTAGGATTTCTATAAAATAATTGCCAATTATTTCCAATGAGGTCCTTAAACACATAATTACGTCACATTATCGTGACAAATTCAATTTAAGCATCTTTATAAATCAAAAAATAGATAAACATATTTACAAGTCGGTTAACAGTTGTTCGTCGGGTAAGCCACGCCATTTGGAATACATTTAATAAATAATCATCCTGTCATTCATATCACCTAGGAAAACGTTTAAAATACATGTGTTCTTATAGCTCCATAGAAGGTTTTTCTTAAAGTGCGCTTATGTTAAGAGCATTAAACATACAATAAATAAATTGTTTATGTATTCAGATAGTGACTGCCCCTGCTCCAGTTTCAATCCGAAAAGTTGTCTTACATTTGCAGAAAATATGTCTTTCTTGTCATTAAACAGGCCGAAGTTACCCTCATAATATAATGACAATTTTCTTTAAAAAGTTTAAAACAAGGTACTATTCTGTCAATTCCGAACGAATTGGCCAAAAAGTACATTCGCATTTCAACCAAGAATTGTAAATTCTAAATGCAACCCAGACAACATCCATATAATATTTGTTGAATGAAACTTAGGTGTGGGGCAGTATTATTGCTGTAAATCTGATTATGTCATGACAGTTACTTTACCTGTACATTCTTTGTAATAAAACACTTCACACTATCACTGCAATAAATAGCGATCAAGCCAACTACTAAAAGGATTCGCTAAATAATCAAATCATGTATCGTTAAATGAAATTGATATTTCTTTAGATGAAATATATTCGTTTATTTGAAAGTGATTTATGTTTGGATTTCTTTAAATGAACGTCCTTAAATGACCTTTGCTGTTGATAGGACGTTAAACTTTATACAACAAACCAAATCCTTAAATATAAATGATCAATGCACACAGTAAATAGGCTAAGATAATAGATAAATCACGTATAAGTTATCTCATAAACCAGTAGATATAGCTCTGTAATTTTATGAGATATATCCTAAAATATATGAGATAGGTATAAAATTGCCTTGCGCCACACTATATCATAAAGTGTGGGACTGCGTTACTAAATCTTGTATATGAGAGCTTCATAGAAAATCTTTACAAAAATAATAAAGGCTATCGCTGTTTATCTGCGCTATATTGTCCGAGAAGAGACAGCACAGATCGTGCATGTATTACTGGTACATTGTCCCTTATAGTGAAATACAACTATCCAAAATGTATAGACTCCCCGGGAAGTTTGAAGTATGCGGAAGAATTAATTTACAACATGTCATCTTATCGAGGTAGACCTGAATCCGGTTTACTCAAACTGAAAAAAATACCTCTAAACTCAAACTGATAATATGATTTCAAACTGCCCCAGACGTATAAAGCCATATATGTGTTATATACGTCTCTGCCTTAACCAAACAAATTGGCATTGAGCAGATTTTACTCCACTGGACAAAGAAACAAACCCTTCCACGATAGCTGAAAACAGACCCACCCCCCAATGATTTACTTGTTTTGAGGAATAATAGACCATGGAGCTACTCGTTAATTTCTAATTGTACAGTATCATCACGACATTGTTACAGAACTATACGAGTTATGTCCCTTACATCCCACCCCATTCAGCAGTCATACGGTGTCTGGTTACAATGCTTGCAGTTTTATCTAACGATAAGTGAAATGCACGTTCTGCACGCTCACACATGCTAATATGTAGTAAGAACACGCCCTGTACAGTTTCCCGCGCTAATGAATGGACTGGTGTACTGGGCTTCCGAGCGAGAAAGAGCGAGTAAGTGGGCTTCCTTTCTTGTTCTTTGAACTCCCATTGTTATTATTTCATTCCTTTTTGAGATAACTGCGGTTGAACATTAAAAACTCGCTTATAACATCACAAAAGAAACTCGCTGCTAACACTACAAAAGGATTAAATGATAGGCGGGCTTTTCCTGCTGTTTTCAGTATAAATCGGTTTTCCGGTTTGGTCACATCTTTCCGGGACATATCTTCAAATCATGATCTTTTCAATATTTATGTGATATGGTCCGTATTTAATCTTTATAATTGAATCATTTTGTGTCAAATACATAAAACGTTTAACAAGGGTAGTTTGAAAGTTCATGTAGCTTGTAATAAATTTTGTTGGAACCAGAACAAGGGAAAATAAAATCGTTCAAGGTCTTCAAACGCTTACAACCAAATAAGTTCAACATTAGATATTTGTATTTAATTCTAACTGCATATTGACTGTTAGGTTGTATATTAGCACAATGATGAAAAGGCTTAATAGCAAAACTCTATACCATCCTCATTTACATTTAAAAGTGGTGTTTTGTGTGTTAAAAAGTGGTTGTGAAAAAAGGATAATTTAAAACAGGTATTGAAAATAAATAATTTTAGAAATTGTTCTTTAATATTGATTTTTCGAAGCATAAATAAACGGAGATTCGTTGATTCCGCTATAAACACAAAGA
This sequence comes from Mizuhopecten yessoensis, assembly GCF_002113885.1. Taxonomy (NCBI): domain Eukaryota; kingdom Metazoa; phylum Mollusca; class Bivalvia; order Pectinida; family Pectinidae; genus Mizuhopecten; species Mizuhopecten yessoensis. Next base: position 353,403 of record NW_018408747.1, on the reverse strand, counting down.
AGGAGGAAGTACTTTCGAAATGTATTTTTATCTTGCTATAATTGGTGGTTTGTTCCTCCTTGCTGTAATGACCCCCATCCCACTATTTTACAGACGTACTTCATATAATTCGTCATTATTTGCCCTTGTTGGCCGACAGTAAGTATTTAACCTACTTTCATTACCTCACCGCATTTTCCTGTCAGTTTTAATCCTAACTATTTAATGTAAACAAATATACTGTCAATTGGTCCAATTTCCTCTCGGTGTCACGTGGTCTGGGGGACTGACTCATTCCTTCCCCCTACCCCTTCACAAACCACCGACTATCCCCTCCCGGTCCCCCGACTGTTTGACTAACCTCCCAGTGTAATTGATAAATCTTCCGGCCTATTGAACTTGTAACATCCTATTACGTTTTGTGGTTGAAGAAGGAATTTTATGTGAAACTTTTGTCATAAATTTATTTGATATCTGTTTCAGTGATGTAAACCTTCAAAGGAAATTCTATCAGAATAGAAAATTCAGCGAGAGTAGGTAATTCTAGAGTGGTTTATAGGTTTTCCAACACTTTTACTTGTGTAATTTAAAATCAGATTTGGCAAAAGATTGTCCATAATTTGCCAGACATAACAAAATACATTGCATCATGAATGAAAAGCTGTGGTTGCATTTTTGCGGATTCAGAAATGAAACGTGTGTAATCTTCAATTTATCAATCTTTATGTTACATACCACATTTGATAATCGTCTGCTGTATACAGAATCAGATGAATCACTCTGTACGGGGCCAAAATCACGCTAATGCTATAATATCTAATTCATCATCGAAATTAATAAGAAAGCAAGCGAGGTATGAGATCTTAAATGACCCCGCAATAAGGTTAAAAAGAGATGACACACTATTGTGTTTTAATCAATGAGGGTGACCTATATAGTCTGTTTTACTTACACATTTAATATTCAAATTAGATCTTACTAAGTTACAATGACTCGAGACTTTCCTAGCACTAATCCGAGACTGAAATTTGGCTTGTGAAATTCGGATAACTATATATCATAAAAGGTTTACTGGGCTCATCAATAGAAAACAATCTAAAAGGGAAGCGGGTCATTGTTATATCACTTCATTATAGTACGTTTCTTCTTGTCTGGCATTAGTTAAAGAGCAAAGCTAGTCGAGTTGTGATGTGAAACAGCAGCCTAGTCTACCGTAAACGAAGTTATTACATACCTGATGACACTGATTATACATACATTTAACTTCTCAGACAAAGGGTGACATCAAGATGATATATTATTACCGACGTCAATATTGTGAAATATTTGTTTAAATCCTTTTCAAGAGAATCATTCGATAAAAAAGCTCATTTTGCGATGCATGTAACATGTTTGAAAATAGCAATAAGAAGAAAGAACACACAATAAAATGCAGCCATGGACTGCAGCCAGAACCTTTACCCTACCATCATTATAAATAAACAGCACGAGCGTTATGATTCCAATTCATGAGTTGCAAAGTCTATGACGAAAAATATGAACGCTGAAAAGAAACATAACTTAATAGGGGAAGACGTTCTGAACAAGAAAACACTTACTTCATCTTCATCTATATAAGGGAGATTACTCTACGGGGAAAACGAGTTCAAGCTTCTTCACGACTGTACCTGATGCATTGGTACTCTTTACGTTAGTTCAAAATATATATATTCTACTCATAACACTTAATATGGACCTGAAAAAGTGATATCAATCTCCTCGACTTTCGTTTCGGTTAATATCGCTTTCCCGTGTCTATTTAACCACATATTCACCTCAACAAAAGTCTATAATTTGTAAATGCTAACGCCATTATATCGTTTTGTGCAGAATACATAATTGGTCATTATATGAACAGCTAGCAAGTTCCAGTTTACAATAAAATGCATGCTGTAATGTGTGGACAGTAAACTGAGACTCAGTCAAAGCCATAGACGTCAAGTGTTGTGCAAGCGGCGGTAAATAAACCACACCTTGTAATGGAATATTGCCCTAGATACGGAACAGACAATGGCTAAATTATAGACCTAGGGGGACCACGTGATTGCTCCAGATTGTGGCCGGACATGAGATCGATACGAAGCCTACCCGGGGGTGACATTAGAGACAGACAGGTCCGGAATAGCTTTGATTCCTAAGCCTGGGATCAAAATGTATGCATATCAAATTTGTTATAACGTCCAATGAATGACGCACTTCGATTAACCGCCATGCCTTACGACTGAGTTATACAGTGACTGTGATGTTAAATCAATAACTTTGTATAATATTATGTATCCATATATCACATCCACGAAACTGGCGAATGTAGCAAACAAAAATGATATGATATAGTGAAAATGCTGTTTTTTTTTTATTTCGCCTGATGTGATCATAACATTGTTGTTTCAATACAAATAATTGTATTGCATTTAGTTACGTACCTCTTTTATAAAAGAAACAAAACCCGGAAAGAAATGAAAAATGTTTTCACTTAAAATAGTTGAAATCAAATTTGTTTTCTACAACCTGTGTAATATAAACATAAATTTGTACCTGTTCAAAATATTTGATACTAGAAATTCCGTTCATTAACATAAACTTACTTTTCCTGTATCTTGAGGACGCATGCCTTTTGAAATCTGTCGCGCAATATGTCTTCCGTTTCCGGTGCCGCGTCGTCTGGCCCGGCCGACGGTGACGCCAAAATTCCACCATGTCGACTCAAAGCTGACACCAAACTGTTACGTGCCTCCTCAAAACAGTTCTGGAAAAAGAAAAAAGAGTAAACGATATAACTCGATTGGACTGGATGTTGATTTATCTTCACGGTAATTGACGAAACCAATACCGGTGGCCGGCGGCTACCCATCGCACCGCGGACATTTGAATAATGAAAATCGCTTCAAGAAAATTGGAAAATGTCATAATATGACGAGATATGATTACAGTGGAAAACACAGAAATCAATGGAGCCGGACAAGTGCCCCAGCATCAGTTATCTAAGGTTATCTTTCTAGTTTATTTTAGTGAAGTTTACATCAATCCCAGCCCGTCGATAGGACAGCGAGATCAATGCTATAGCTGGTGTCCAATTAACGGAAGCCAGTCGCCGCCGTAACGGCCCTAATTTGAAAGGAAAAAACAAACATTAAATGCTATTGCGGATGGGCAAATCTGATTAATAAATACTAGATATAAACAGTGTTTACATTTATGGTCTGTACAGTGTATGATGGGATTGCCTACGGACCATACAGCTTTTTATAGCCATGATATTATTGACGGGCATTTCGAAGCGAGGAATGCCGGGAGATGTCACGTGACAACAATTTGCATCACGCCATGTCTGCGTGACTAAATATTGACGTGAAACGAAATACTTCATAACAGAATTTTCTTGGAGCTTGTTGCTTCGATATCAATTTTATAACTGACAAAAAAGTTACACCGAGCAGATAATTATATATATAGCAACTTGATGTCAGACTGGAGATATCGTATATAATAGGCTTGGCATGATGATCAGATTTGTTTATAAAACGTCATACTTGACATGATCATATTGGTTTAAAAACGTAGCAATATAATTGATAATCATACAATAGTTGTTTTCTAAAACATTGATGTATGAAAAAACCCACATCAAATGATCTTCGTGTGAATACAGTCTTTGGGTGCGTGATAAATATGAACAATTTTCATCGTCTGAAATAAATATGATGATATTGCCGACTCAATTTAACTGCTTCAATTTCAAAAACGGCGTGGCAGCCACTCATTTTCGTTGTTGAGTACTCTCTCCTATGATGCATTTGACTTTTCGAAATATTTTGTTAAGAGATAAATTCAACTCATAGTAAAGTAGAATTTGTTTAAACTAGTTTTATTCAAACGCTTTTCCTAATTGAGAAAACAAATCAAGTGTTTTGGTAATTTGTGGTAAACCGAAACTATTTCGCCGTACTCGGAGACAAAATGATCCTTGAATGACACAAATCACGTGTTGCATTTATAAAGAACTCTACAACTTCTGTAGAAACTGATAATATCTGCGTATTTTACCAGAAAAGAGTTATTATTTCATCAGTTGAATATTACATCGAATGTGATGTAAAGATGACTTTTGAAATTAACGTCATTTCCGGTTTGACGTCATTTTCTTATTAGCTAGCTTCTCGTTGGCACCACGAGGCTATTTTTTATTGATTAAAATGGATTGATTGGCGCAAATTACAGCAAAAGGATTGGGTGTCATGTAGAACAACCGGAAGTCATACCGACACGAGGCTGCCCCATCAAAGTCTTGTCGGATTGCTTTAACATATTTTTCTTCAGAACGAGGCTTGATAAAAAATGGTTGTTGATACTTTCCTAGACTGGCCACCAGCCCCTAAGTTTTTATGAAGGATTTTTCAGCTGCGTTTTGCTACAAGCTTATCTCCCCCTAGTTTAGAACTTAGGATCAGACATCTAAGTGATTAAAATTGGTATTAGAGGGGGTGGGGGTGGGTTGCAAAGCTGTCAGATACAAAATATTAGATATAATTTGTCAAGAAGGGCATTCCAAAAAAACAGAGTTCGCGAATTTTGTACATTTTCCCGGGTTTTGTCTACAATTAGCACCACATTTAAACAAAAATCTTAAGCCGATATTTTCAAAAGTTCTGAACGGAAAGTCTTTTGGAAAACAAATTTCTGTTTTATTAATAAGTAAAAATACTATCAGTGTTTTTCATGTAAGGAGTAATTTACAATGTCTTTTTATCATTCCACCGCTCAAAATACCGGTATACTTTCAAAAATCTTGATTTTCATTTTGTTATCGATTATCGAACTATTAATCATCATTATCGATTTAATCATCCAAACAAAAGGTTTAATTTCAAAATAAAATATTGGACAAACTAATAATTACATAACAATGTATTAATCTACCAACTTCTCGCAATAATCGTGAGTCAGAATTATCAAATTTTATGCTGATGACGAATTGCATTTTTTTTCATTTCTTTTTTTAATCAGACTGCTTGAAACAAGTTCAGTTTTCATATTTGTGGTATCTTTTATTCTATTGAGTGATCATATATTTTTTCATGCGAAATTACTTCCGTTATCAAACAGACATTTGAACGGAGAAAGATAGGCCTGCATGTATTGTAAATAGGTACAAACCACTTGTCTTATATAATATATTGTATATTGTTTGTGCTTGCTTAGCCTTCAATTCGCTGTTGTAGTTACAAATGTGTTAATAAAGTTGAATTAAAATATAAAATGAAGTTTTCCTAACATCACACCCATCGACGGTACAGTGTGTGTGAATGGTGTTGACAAGGATCGGTCGATCGTAAATTAGCCTGCACCTGTTAAGTCTTGAGCACGCTGTAATTAATATCACGAGAGCTCATTCCGACAAGAACTATTTATATGTCGGTAATTATGTAACACGTGCACTACTTGTAGTTTTAATTAAAACCGACTGTGTCTCGTGTACATGTATGCTGTGAACACTATGACATGCTCTTTAAATCGTTTAAAACAAACAAAAATAATATACAGTATCACATTATCAATTAAAAGTTTAGTTTTCATTATTGAGATATTGGAATGAGATTGATTGATAAATTATCTATTTATGAAATTACAATTTGTTTAAAAAAACCAAGAATAATATTTCTTATGGTGTTTACAAAAACGTCGTAACTTTCCGAAGTTTATAAAATACAAAAGCTTTGGAATTATACTGAGTTAATGTTAAAATGATCCTCGTACATTAATCCCTGACTTTTACTTCGTCACCTCTAACGAATAAAATCCATCTGGAGTGGATGACGTGTCACCGCTCGAGGTCACCCGTATATTACGTCATGACAACACGTGCTGTTGAGACATCAATGAACGCTACTTGAACCTGATGAACTCCTATTGCACGTGCAGTAGAACGTTTGAGTGTCAAACTTAGCAAGTTAGGATAGGCCAGCGCTAGTTACGAAAGTTAGGGGTAATCAGAATGAGCGATTTTATACCCGACTAGACTACTTCACAAATGTTCACGTGTTGTTGAAAACCTGAGACGTTCAAAGGGGAATAACTGTGATAACTTTTCATTTAAAAATCAGCTCAGATTTTGCGATGCGGATATGAATCAAAATTTGTTAGGTCACCCTGTCAAACGTGAATTGGATCAGACACTAGAAAACAAATAAGAAATGTAATATCACTTGATATTTCGTCATAATCGATTTCACTGGGGGAATATGTAGTAACCATGAATCATATTGTTAAATAGAATATGTTTTGCCAGTTGAAAATTTGAGCTAAAAATAAAGTCTAATCATAGTCAGCGAAGTGCAAAATATAACTCACAGTGAAATACATGTGATATGATGATGTAATGTGAAGTATATGAGTGTAAAATTTGACCACTATAGGACTAGCAATATCAGACTCAAAATTGAATTACCACACCAATATATTATTGACAAGATCATTTTCATATTACAACGAAATTCTGTTTTTTCTCTCTCCATCTTATGAGTGTAATTCAATGGTTTGTTACATTTAGCTGTCGGCGTTAGTCCGTCAACAATCACTAGCGCTCAACCACTGCATGGGTTACGGGTTCGAGGCCTACGTGGGGCCGGGTGCTGGCCGCAGGTCGGTGGTTTTTCTCCGGAAACTATGGCTTTCCTCCATCACCAAAACCTGGCTCATCCTTATACATGTATGAGTATAGCTAATAGAACGGCGTATCACACAAACAAACAAACAAACAAACTGTCTTTCGTTGTCTAGATATTTATTTGTATTGTTTCACATTGGGAAGGAAAGTCCATATTGATTGATGCCCCGTTCCCCGTACTTGGCAATAAAATACGTGTAAATACACATATTCCTTAGGAACAGGGTATAGCATTTGCTATAAAAATAATACGAATAGTACAGAAATCGTTTAGGTAACGCAGTTAAGGGCACAGCAAGCATCCCTTTTACTGAGTTAATTTATTAGACTGAAAAACAATCCCGTCTGTAAAAATATAACATTGTTTTGCTATTTATCCACGAACCAAAATCAACTTGCTCTTATGATAATTTGACTAGTAACCAGTTTCACAAAATGTGATTAGAAGTCCGTGAAAGTATACAAAATGTTAATCAACGTTCAAATTGTAAAGGTTCGAGTTCGAACATCCATCCAGCCACTGACCACATTCGACGTTACTGAACTAGTGAGTGCGTCCCAGGGTCATGCCACATTGCTGGAAAAGCTAGCTTGCCAATAAGACAGTATTTCCCCCTCACATTCCTTGGCTGTAACGATATACATTGTATATGCTTTAACATGTAATATATTCTAAGAAGACGCGTACATTTAAATGACTTTTTTTCGTGTTTTTACATTTGACAATTGAAAGCAAATCTCTTTCCAAGCCCACGTTGAGGAAGAATGCATTTGATTTAAACATATGTTATTGCAAATAACATATGTTGCAAACGAATTGGACACAAGTTTTGCCAACTTATTAAAATACTCTTCGACAAAAATGTATTGATTACAATACATATCACGCAATTTTAGAGCTACTTAAATATACATATGACAAGAAAGAATTGTAGGTAAGAGAGGGGACAAAGAAGAGCTCGAGATATTTTTCGAAAAATATTTGACACAGCTAACTTAAGTTTTATTGCATAATAAAATTTGTTTTTTTATCTAGATTGTGAGCTATGCGAGTGTTCATTTTCCACGTAGACGGAGCTTGTGATATACTAAACCCTTTTCACACACCTTCAGCTTGTCTATTGTCCATTACATCCCGTACCTTCAGCTTGTCTATTGTCCATTACATCCCGTACCTTCAGCTTGTCTATTGTCCATTACATCCCGTACCTTCAGCTTGTCTATTGTCCATTACATCCCGTACCTTCAGCTTGTCTATTGTCCATTACATCCCGTACCTTCAGCTTGTCTATTGTCCATTACATCCCGTACCTTCAGCTTGTCTATTGTCCATTACATCCCGTACCTTGGTTAACTTTCTCCTTGACATTCATTGCTTGCTGTTTAAATCCGTTTCCACTTGCCCGTCTTCGTGGAAAATGCCCACCCACATGGCATAAACAGTATGGATAAATATATTGTTTTATATAGATTGTGAATGTTAGCTGTGTACGGTATTCCGATAACAGTTGTGTTTCGGTAGGAGAAATTAATAAATGTGTAGAATGAAAAGTGTATGTTTTGTAGTGAACACAACCAAATCACAAAAGTAAAAGGCAGTGAGTAACAAATATCAAATTATACACATAATACACATTCATTATCAATTTACTTATCATGATATATATCTCGTAGGACAAAGAGGGCAGAAGAAAGGGTGAGAAGAAGTGAAAGTGTAGGGGACGCAACTATTCAAACCTGCGAGTTCTGTCTATGTAGAGTTGAACTATTCTTGCAATATTTTAGTTATCATTATTTCTTAGATTAATATCTCCGTTCAGTATCGATATTTATTTGATCAGGGTACCATGACATTGACCTAAAAAATGAAAGACAGGATAGATTATATTTAGGACAGGTTACAAAGAAACGGGTTGAATCCTCACAGGGATGCCCACAACTACATGCAGGAGTATTAATTAAATTTGCTCTAAGTAAATCATAGTTTAGAGAATTCGCACGATTTCTTAAACGACAATGTAATATGTTAGATTTACTTGCTCCAAAAGTAAGGAAATGTTGTTTAAGCTTATTTTTGTTCTTATTGATACTTTTGTTTAGTTAAGGATTAACTTGAATATATTTTAATAACACAAAAAACCGGAGTGTACTCTCATCATAAACCGCGAAAGCCAATCAAAAGCGACGTTACAAACGGCGACGTCAATTTTTCACGTTATGGGCTGATAATAAATATTTTTAAGCCAATGAAAATGCTTGTTACAAGCAAGGTTTAATTAATCTTGTTTAAGTAAGGACTTTTGTTGAGGTGAATATGTGGTTAAATGGACCTGAAAAGGATATAATGACCCCCGACTTCGTTTCGGTTTGCTTTTCCTTTTATAACATAACATAACCACATATTCACCTCGACAAAAGTCCATACTTCATTAATAATGTCGTCAATGTCGCCATTCGATGTATTTATTTGATTTAGGTAACCGTTCATGTGTGAAATTTAATATCCCGAACCCTACATTCTAAACAGTCCTACGGCGACCCCGTAAAATACGTGAAAGTATGATGTTTCGCATAATGTGTTGAACATTTTAGACTGTCAATGATTTTTAAATATCTATGCAGTCGATTTCATTTTATGTCATAAAATTTGCCTATTCACAGTAAATCTATACTTAATACGCATTGAACAAGAACAGTTGCGTTTAACCTCTGACGTCAGCATTTGTTTCGACAAATGATTCACGTGATCGCTGAAGCTGTTATCCAAAAGGAAATGCCAAGGCATTCATACGTAACAGAAGAGGAATTTCACGATTTGTGCATCTTTTATACCAGTTTTTCCGCCTTGTCGTTCCAAATCCTAGTTTTATACTCTTAATTTATGCGTAGCCAATATATTAAGGTGTTTCTGTGAAATGTGCACAAATCTCAAAGATACCGAAGCTATGGCTTTAACTTAGCACTGGTTACAGTCTTGAGTAAAGGCCTATCAGAGATCAGACTACAGACAAACTAGCATATCAGTCCTCCAAACACATGGAATACCCATAACACCCACTCTGGCAGTGATAGTAATGTATACGATATCTTTGCTCTTCAGAAAAAGAAATAATGATTTTGTTGTCAAAGAGAAACACAATATCATTATTGCCAATTATTGTGAGGGAACGAAATATCATAGCGATAGAACACAATGGTTTTGCATGGGAGCGAAATGGTTAGCGTTTGAACTCAATGCTAATGTGTAGGAACGAAACTCCGTTGTGTTCTAATGCTGTAGTGACCGTTGGAACGCAAATTTTGCTGGCAAACGTAAGTCGTTTTGTGTGGAAAGGAACAATATTGCGTTCTGACGCTATATTGTTGCTTCGACACTAAATACTATTATATGGTATGGTAACGAAACATTATTCACCCTAAGTCTATACCTTGTAACAAAGGCAGCATTTTCCATGTTTCATTCCAAGAACCTTCCATGACTTTATAATTACTTTTCCGGATATTTCGTCTTGATTGTGCTAAATATGAGAATTGTCGAATTTTGATACTTGTTGTTATCGTTCACATGATGATAAAGATCATTTCAGAACACAAAAACTTCAGAAGCTGTCGCATCGGTTCTTTGTACCGCCTGGGAACCTAAAAATCAATGTTAAGGGTGACGGTGGTGTCAGTGCTAGTTTTACACTGAATAGAGGATGTGATGCTAGCAGTACATTGCTCTCTACGTAATATATGTTCTATACTACTGTTAAAGTCCTAATTCTGGCGAATTATGCAGATGATCTGAACTCGGTCCTATTTTGCCGTTGCCTTGACATTGGATACAGTACATCATTTGCATATCAGAGGGTTTGCTGACGTCACAGGCAGTCGTGCCTCCTTTTTACTGTTACGGATCCTTTATTATATATCAACCGCGTCATTTGTCAGCCGTCACTGAAACTACAGCAAATAGTGTAACCTACAAAATGGCGGATAATGTTACCACATACGGGCGCCTCTCTGACGCCATCCTAGATATTGGCGGGAAAATCTCATCTCATTCCGTCCATCATCCATCATGGTACTTGTGTCGTGATCAGTGTGATATGTTTGAGTGTTAGATTGGCTGGCTCGAGCGGGTTGATGTATTTACATGATATACGAGGTACATGTTGAACACGAGAAGACTCATTTCTCCTGATGCGCACAGCAAAAATTAATTAATCTCGCTGATGTATCGCTATCTATTGACTGAGGGGCCCGTGAAATTGGCTGTACTGGTCTGTATTGATCGTTGGATGTCATCTTCCGAACGTTCCTCACTATCGGACACACACCGTCTCTAGACTTTCCATTAGAGAAGTAATAATATTTCATATCATCGTTTGCCAAGAAAAACTCATCTGACGGATTGACGTCTTGCATTGAAAAATAACATTGATATCTTAACATTGAAACTCTGTTCACACATTTCCTGAATAAATATTTCTGAAAAATTATAACTTCCTTTCGACCGATGACTTTATGTTCTCGAATCTGGTTTGACATGTACTATCAGGAATTTCCCATTTCTTTTGATATTGTGATGTTTCATCCGACCTAATTCAGTTTAGTTTAAGGCGAAGGATACCACTGCGCCAGTTTTAAGAAGAGTTCCAATTAAGAGTGGTGTTTTTGACTTGGAGTATTCTCCCTTATATTCAAATGCTGTACATTTCCAACAACTTATTCATATTAGATTCATGACGATATGATGGTGCAAGTGTGCTATATATTTATAATTTGAGGTTTACAGCAACCATCTTGTAGTTAAGATATATATTTTCTTTTCAAATGGTCACATTTCGAACAGCTTAATTCTGTATTTTGAATCACAATATATCATTTTTATGTAATGCTTCTGCTGGAAATGACTTTTCAGATAAGCATGGTCACTATTATGCCAAATATTCTAGTACTGTACATTCATTTTGAATTGATGGTACACTTTACTATAAACATCATGGGGCAGTGTTAATATCAACATATTGAGGAATATAAGCAGCACCATATTTGTACTAAGCCTTATAAATGTGTGCTGTGATAAGTTAATTCCAACCGGAGGTCACGTCCATCCAATCAGTAACGAGCTCTCAGAGTGATTTTCAACATCCGTTCGCTACGTCTCTAATATGTATAGAGTACAACGGACTTCAATGAAAAGTGTAAATAGACATATGACCTATATAAACTGGCGGTGTATATGAACAGCGAGTCATTTTAAAGAAGGTCTATCAAGACTGGTTTGTAGAAATACCCAGACTGAGGTATTTAAAGACAGGTGGTCAATATAGAGAGGTAGTCATTATATATGAAAAGTCATTTTCAGAAAAAGTATTCAATGATAATCATATCTTGTAATGCATTTTACTGATGAATACCTTGAAAAGGGAAGTACAGTTCTCATATACGGATCTTTATAGGCGGTCCTAATGGCCAATGTTCTTACAAACAGGTGATCGTAATAGGCAGATTACCTTCATAGACAGGTAGCATAAACAACAGATTTAAAATGTCAATATGTAAACAATTGGTTTGGTTTGGTTTTGTAATTTAAGGACGGCATTCCCTGTGTGCAAGATGCATGCGTGTAGTGTATGCGTGTGTGTTTTGGGAGGCTGCGATATCCTCGTGTTTGTCTCCTTGTGATAGCGCGGAACTGACGCCGACTTTATAGCGCTACCTCACTGAAACATACTGCCAAAGACACCCAGCAGGACACCCCTCCCGGTCACATTATACTGACAACGGGCGAACCAGTCGTCCCACTCCTAAATTGCTGGGCGTTAAGCAGGAGTAGAAACTACCATTTTTACAGACTCCTATATGTCTCGGCCAGGGGACAAAACCCAAAGCCCTCCTCACAGGGGCGAATCAACTAAAGGCCAAAAGTGAGACATTGGCAATGGAGACATTCGGAAGAAGAAAGTTTATTAGAAAGAAGAGAAAAGATAAGATCCCAAATTAAGTCGCCTCTTACGATCATGCAATGAGGGCAGCAGGTACAATTCTTACGCCCTACCCACTGGGACATGTGCAAACAAACTGGCATAAAGACAAGAAATGATGACTAATAATTCGATAGAAATAGAAATGTCTTACAATTGTATTCCATTATTATCTAAGTAAAATGAATACAATAGAAGATAGCATCTTTACATAGCTAGAGACAGTCTACGAAGCAGAATTAAGATACCATGAATATGGTAATATGGACAGCCCGGAGCAGATCTGCGCCATCTTGTATTGTATTTTATAGTTATGACAGTTTAACGAATCGCCACAAAGGAAAAACAAAACTTTGTTTTTGATTAATTCATTTTCAAGAAAATCATGTTTTGGTGTGTTTCGACTTTAACTCATTGTTTTAAATCCAAATACGTGACTGACGAATTAAGTAGTTATGAAAATATTCAGGATTACAAATATTTACATTTTGTGTTAAAGCTGATAATGGTGTGATGTACTCAGTGCATGATAGGACGACATCACGTAAATCGTCATTGTTTCAGCATTATGCAATTGTCATGCACGTTCGATCGCGAAATTCATGTAAATCACGCTCCGGGCTAATTTTATCTCCGAGTTACACAATATATCAAATCTACAGAACATACTTTTCACATTTCACGGAATGACCATTACGATTTGAAAACTATAATCTTCAATGATTTAATATGGTTTGAGTGTAATTGCATTGTGGATGACTATATCCCTCTCGGCACGGCGATGTGGCTACGATATGATAATAATAAATAGAAGGATGTTGCTATGCAAATCCCTCAGGATCAACGGAAATCGATTCTCCATGGTAACCAATGACCTTGACTCGAAATATGCATATAGTAGAAATAGATTGATAGACTTTCAGTAAGGTCGACGTATACGAAGAAATCTAAAAATAGATATGACCGTATAACGAGGCCATTGAAACTAAGAACGTTTGTCAGAGAAAGGAACGTTATGATGGATGAACACTTTGTTGTTCTGATCTGCTTTAACTTGAAATAATACCCGATATCAAATCATTGATAATATGATTTATTTATAAATGTATATTTCATGTGATAGTATATTTTTATAGATTTAAATAGTATATTAATCTTGTAGTATTTGTATCTTTACGCAAGTATGTTTGGAGAATTTTCTATTTATATTGTATGTAATATTGTTTTATAATATCTGCAGCACGAAAGTTACAAAACAAAACTTAACGATACTCCATTTGCTCGCCTTTTATTTAGTTTAAACAATTTATATTCAAAATTTATAAGCATTTAACGTTTAAAATTTGTACAGAAGGATTAAGGAAATAAGTTTTAAGCTTATATTAATGTCTCTATATACCCGTGTGAAATTTGGAGCACATTCTTGGTCGGTCACACGTTCGAGTTTAGTAAGAAAAACACAAGACAACGAAATAATAGCAAAAAAATATAGGAAAATGTCAGGCATGAAGGTTCAAGTATCCTATCAAACCATCACTCACACTTTCAAATTGTGTTCACACTCTCGCCGTCCTCGGAAATTCATGGGTTACGCTTACTTCCGTTCTCTGCGCGCATAAAAAAAGCGTAAATCTTTAAATTTTGAGGATTTTCTCTCACATAAACATTTTAAGATTCACAAAAAACCCACACACAATTTTTGCTCACACACTCGTGCATACAATAATCCTTTCCCCTTGTTTCTTGCAGCACAAATACATCCAAAGTTTTAGCACTCTGAGGATGCTCTCTTACATGGCCACTCTACAATTCACAAAGAAACACATTTCCTCACTCACACACACTCGTACATATAATAATCCTTTTGCTTACAACACAAATACATCTAATACATTTACAAACAGATAAAAGATGAAATGAAAGTGATCAGCTTTGTCTGGGTAAGCTCTTTGATACCAAATCTCGTCGGACAAAAATTGTCGAATTCTGTATTTGAGCTTAGACATAATATTACATATTAATATACATGTTTTTGCATATTTCTTCCATTGACGTCACGCAACAATGTTTCGTAATGCCCATTTAAACGTTACGAGATCCTTATTCGCAATTACACGTGTAACTATTAAAATTAGATTTGTTATTGCACTGATATGTCGCTCTGGACAACCAATATAAACCCTACCAATCACAGGCTCCCTCATCGCCTCTCAGACATATCAAGTCAATTTGCCAATTTCCTGATTACTGTAATGAATTGAACAAGCTAGAGTTTAATTTGGCCGAGAAGCCCTTGATCGATCCCGGGACATTGGACACAGTGTTATCAGATCGGTTCCGCTCATTTTCCGCATCAAACACCTTCATTATGCATCCATCTTTTCAAATGCGTAAGCGGTCTAATTTACCGTGCATACAAACTCCCTCCGGACGCCGGAGAGTTCCGATACTACAATGGACGTACGACTGACATGATCATATTGACTAAACGCGGTAATATGTTACGATTGAAGGGAGTTGGAAACAGCCATTAATCCAATTTGTTGATATTTGGCCTTTTTGGATGAGCGCGAGTCTTTCAGACTGCAAATTGACATGATTGGAAGGCATTAGATTTGAAAGGGGATAGGATAGAACGTGACTCACACGCAACTAGAAAATGGCCGCTATTCATCACCAGAAAGCGCAACTAGGTCCCGTACTTCAATGATAATTGAATGTTTCGATTGGAACCTGTTACCACCCTCCTCATTAGTCCATATTCTATCTCCAAGACAAATTTTGCATGTCTTTCTTATTTCTAAAATTCTTCTTTTCTTGGATCGAAAAAAAGTATATCGTCTCGCGTATGTTTCTTTATGGGCAGAACAACAGGACAAAAGTGGGCAATAAAATATTCAGAGTGTACAAGTTTCTCGAAAACATGAAACAGTGATGTTCGTAATCTATCAGTAGTCATCATCCGTAACGACCTTTTTTGTAGAGGCGTTCCGGTGTTTGTCGAAACCGTCCATTCTAATCTGTCAAAAATGGAGATTTAAATCTTAAACTTGACAAATCCCATCATCTATTATTCGACTTGAGAAAAAAACGATCGAGTTACGTATCCCTGAGGATTTAGCGAGGAAGGAGCGTTGTCAAATCCAATTGAAATGTCTTGATTCCAGATTAGAATTAATTTGTCGGTAAGTGATTAACAGTCGATGGCATTAAGGCGGTCTGTTACTGTCAAATATGATTATAACGGATGGCACGCCAAGTAGGCACGGGGTGTGATGTCCTTATTATCCTCGGCAGTACACATTTCAGAGTTTTTATTTCTGATTGAGGTCTGCTTTATCTGACCCATCCTCGTACTGGAAAAAAGGCTGAATATACGTGTATCGAACGATCGAACATGTTCATGATACGAAAAAGCGGAAAACACATTGCACTTAATACGATACCATCATATTTTTGCGTGCCGAGACCACTTGTCTGGTGGAACGAGATATTTTGGCAGTTTGTTCCGTTGCCCTTTCCCCTAACGGGACCCATGGGACCCTTGTTATAAACGCACGTGCTAATTCGGACTAAACATGGACGCTTAAAGTCCCAAGTATCTCCCGAGGACAAACGGTCACTGTCAGGGCCGATTTCTGGAAAGGAAAAGTGTTTTGTTTTGCAGGTCTATAAACGGACCGTCGGGCCTTCGATAGGTTTTTACATGAAATGCCAGCTCAAATTTCGTGACAGTCTACGATTCGTATGGGATATTTTCACAAATTCATCGATATGTCAAACAGGTGCGTTAAGTTTTCCTCGTACTGGGAGTTTTTGCTTGTCCGGCAGTACGTCATGATATACAACGAAAATGCTAATAAAACATCATTCTAGAATGGCGTTTATCAATCAAGCTGAACAATTTTATTTGCCATGAGCCCATATGAGATTGTCGAAGACAATTATCACATTCATATCAGATGTACACCAAAACTATCTTAAAATTGTCACAGAAAATACCTATCTGTTCACAGAGACATGCTTGGTCATTTGTATCGGCTACCAGTTCTGAGTTTATAATGGTACTAATTCCTGTCGAGCTCAAGCGACAATAAGTGCAACCCTCATAATGCCAAAACATTGACAATAGACTGTTAGTCACATAAAGGGATTTCTGGCGAACTTCAAGGGCTCAATACGTCATCTCCTTACATTGTACTTGGTTACCGCCCTTGGTTGTACGATACCGATCAGTTACCTTTGATCTCGATTTCGTTAAATGTTGCAATGTTCAAAAGATAGAGTTTAACACGAGGTATGAAGAATGCTTTTAGGAAAATTTTGGAAATAATTTTGGAATATAATTTTTGAATATTAGTACATAAATACATACCATGTCCTGTTTTCATATCTTGTCTGTTTACCATATCTTGTCGTTTTCAAAATATAGATTTTTTCATGAATTTCTTTGATCCTTTTGACCAAATGGTATTTAAAATAGGACAAGAAGCGTTTTGAACAGTTTTTCCCAATTTCATGTAAAATACTAAATGTAGAGTAGGATTGAAAACTACATAAAAGCTTATTGAACTCAAGTAAAATAGATGAAAGTTCCTATTTACTGCCGCACTTTAATGTATCTTAATGCCTAATACATTTATATATAAACTATAAAAATATTTAACATGTATCGGTATCCTACAACAAAGAACAGATAACAAAGAACAATGTGAGTCGATGACGTATTGAGCCCTTGAAGTTCGCTAGAAATCCCTTTATTTAGAATTATTATATATAAATGTTATACAGTAAGTGTACAGCTGTAAGTATTTAACCGTGTTGTTGGACATAGTTTGTACCAGTGATATCAATATAGTCGGGAAATGCGTTGTTTGAGAAGCATTTTTGACCAACGTCTTATAATGTGTCACTGTCCTACTGACTGAATACACAGGAAAAGAAAAATTAAAATCTAAATGTCCATTCAGTTCGAAAGTCAGATAACATATGCATTATCAAAACACGTGTTAAGAAATAAGATGAACGTTTCTTTTTGTGTGAATTTTTAACCCTTTCACCCCGAAGACCCGTTTGAACTCTTCGTATTCAATGGTTGGAATAGTTCATTATCAAATTTCAGAGGTGAATGAGTTAAGGCGCTTAAAATATTTGTTCATGATACATACACATACCTAATGGTGTTAAATTCATATTAATACAGTGTAAGATTGATATGGGGATCTTTTCTTAAATAATATAACCTGAGCAAATGGTATATCGTTGGTTTCAAATTGACTTCCAAGAAGGAAGAAACAAACAAGGGAAAATACCCATATTTTTGCATACACTTTTGCCCAGTATGTTAAAAGTGAAAACAGGAACCGCCGAACAGAAAACGGAACGGTAAGAAACGAAAAAAGGAACAAAAATAAGACTTTTCCACGGACAAATTCAGTTGGAAGCAATAGAAATGTTCATATGGAGTAGTTAATAGGTCAAGGTGAGCGTCCTACGTCATATGAAACATCCCTGCCACTGCTCGGGTACATTATGTCTTAAGCGCGGAAGTTTGGATGTATCCCGCGGGAACTCCGGTCCTAAGGAAGTTTGGAGGTATCCCGCGGGATCTCAGTTCCTAAGGAAATTTGGAGGTGTCCTGCGGGAACTCAGTTCCTAAGGAAGGTTGGAGGTATCCCGCGGGAACTCCGGTCCTAAGGAAGTTTGGAGGAATCCCGCGGGAACTCAGTTCCTAAGGAAGTTTGGAGGTGTCCGGCGGGAACTCAGTTCCTAAGGAAGTTTGGAGGTATCCCGCGGGAACTCCGGTCCTAAGGAAGTATCAGTTATCCAATGAATAGGTTTTCACGCAACTGCGTGATAAAAAGGACCTGAAATGTTTTTGTTTGAAAAAAAAGAAGGAAACGACTGATATGCCTCCGATTTTCCCTGTAACGTTTTGATTTGGTAGTATATTTTGAGAAGGTAATATTAGGGAACATAGCTAGCCCTTGCGCGGAGTGGATTCCTTTATTTAGGAGCGGGTCCAGGACAGGGCGCTGGTAGGGGGTGGGGGGTGGNCTAGGTAACAGGTTTTGAATTGGTAGTTTGTTTCACCAAAATTATACGGTTAAAATATAAACTAATGTGACTCTTGGGAAAATAGTAGGATCGTGAAGCTTGACTAACGGAGATTAGTTGATAGATACATCAAAGGTAAGACAGAGACCAGATACATGTGCGAGTATAGTCCTAAAACGCTGAATATCTCCTTTAAACCGTAAAAAAATGGCTATCTAATCCGTATTATCTAGATACCTAATCCTCCTTGGTCAAGTAGTCGTTAGCCATAGGTGAGACGATGAAGCGATGCATAAACATGTAGTCGAAAAAAATGTACCTTTCTTTTGAATCTCCTTAAAAAACCCAATTTTGATAGGGCGGAAATAACTCGGCCCGATCAAAAGAATTTCTGAAAGAATTTTTTTCGGATTTGTGCAATTATAAATGGTTACGGTAAAACAATAATAATCAGTTATCTTTTGTATTGTATTTTGTTGCAAACTACGATAGAAATATTATCTAGGGAAACAGAAAACTAAACAAGTAAAAAAATGGCCAATTTCCGTCAATATATATTTTGTGGCAGAAAAATAGATATCTTATCAGCGGGAAAAGACACATTATCCCTTTTTTAAATGCCATTTCGTTTTCCGTTTAATGGCTATATACACAAACACTAAATCGTAAAATAATAATGTTCATATATATATAACAGACATTTGGTTACCGACCAATCTTTGGTCATGACATTAATGTAGGGTTCTATTACTTTATAACGGTGGGTGGGTTTCCGTGCTAAAGAGACTGCATGTACTGAATGTGCTGATTTTATGCATATTCTTATAAAAAAAATATTTCAAATTCTTGTGAGTCTCAGAAACGACACGAGCCGTCAAACTAGTTTAACAGTGACTTGGCAATACTGCATATATTTGATAAAGAGTGTAATATCCATTTACTTTCAACGGTTGAAAAAGTCCGTATTTATTTGTTTCTTTAATTAGATACAGTTATTATAAATAAAGGGAGAAATATGCGAAGGGTGTTTCCACAACGAAGTTTCCAACTGCAGGAGACTGGATAAACGGGACCTGGATAACCGAAGCTTAACTGGAAATTACGTACCCGGCAGCTCTATTGGCTGTTGTTATCAAAAAATATCTTTATTTTCAAACTCAAACAATAAACTGCTTAGGATTGAATGTAAAATATTCTACTATATTTTTTTTGAAATTTGGACCTTTTCCGTCTCGTCTTACATCCATCCAACAATAAATTGGCCGTATCTTCAAAACAAAGGTTTTATGATTTTTTTAAATTTTGTTATAAAAGTTGTTGGCAATAAAATATGTTTAGCGTGTGACTAAAAAGTAGAAACCTATTTCACGATGCTCTGTATCTTTGAAAATATGTTTGAACGGAAGTATACCATCACATTTTAATTGGTAAAAAGATCTTTATATTGATATTCAAAACAGTAACAACAAAATGTATATTATCTTTCTGTGTTTTTTATGGTTACCTTTTCCGTTAAACGACGGGCGAAATGGGAAACCATTCGGGATGTTCCGTCACAATATGAATGTTCTTACGGAAAGACCCGAACGGTTTCCCATTAAAACATATTCACAGGTAAACGTTGGTGCTGTTTGTTTTGAAACAACAGGTCTTGTTGGTTGGTCGGTTTACTCAGGGCTGTACAGCGGTACTCTGAAGATTTCATCTTGAAAACGCGTATTAATCTAGACGTTTTATTGCTTTTATGAAACAAACGGATGGGGCACAAGCTATTGCAACGTCACAAAAGATCTTTGTTTAAACAAAAACTCATATCGTGCCCAATCCTTTTGTTGCATTTCTGACAATATGTTTAAATCAACATTACAAAGGCCCTAAACGTTTGTTTTACAGAGAATGTTTGCCTAAAACACGCACGGGAACGATATCGCTACCGAACACACGTTTTATGAAAATTCCTCGTAAAGTACAGACAGTGATATTGAAATTTCAATGAAGTTTTCTAATGTTTTCTTTGCCTTTATCCATCGACATGTCATGCATATGCTTTGTCGGTGTACTTTTGTAAATTATTTTAGTGCGTAAATCGTTGAGAGTATGCTAGAAGCGTGCTCCTTAATTTCACCCGTCTTTTCATCCCTTTGAAGTATCACGAGATAAATCAAGGTTTAACTAACCTTTCAGCGAAATGGCGTCGAACCGGATGATGCGGTTGCTATCGAGAACTCAAATATCTGTTTCTAAATATAACTTAGCTTGTTCCGGATTCTGTTTCTAAGCAAAACTTGATGTAATCGAAATGTAACTCTGTCAATAAAGGATTTTGGCCAAGATTTTTTACTTTTTGTAAAAATTAGCAAAACCTGTAATATAATATTCAATAAATACTGAATCGTCCATCAACACTCATTCAGATGTGCCCCGTTATCTAGATGTAGGCAATCAAAGGTGACCGCTCCTTACTGGCGAGAAGTATAGTTTACACTAAATAGCTATAAGCTTACATTGGCATGATTTTAGTGCCACATTTAGCGCAAGAAACATGATTTTTCTTGTAGAATATTCCGTTCTAAGTTTCTGTTGTCTTTTGGGGGATTGCAATATATTTAGAATACAAAGCTAGTATTTTGAAATACAAGGTTCACTATGTTCGGAGACGGAAAACTGAAATGTAGCCCGCCAAGGCTCGACATTTTTCTTTTTCTTACCATTTCGCAAATAAACATCGTATCATAAGGAACAAGCAATGCATTTTCTATCGAACTCGGGTTTTTCAGTTTATGTTTTTATCATCAAACAGTATTTAGTACATTTTAGTGTATGATATAATCTCTATACATTATTTAGTACATTTTAGTTTATAATATAATCTCTATACATTATTTAGTACATTTTAGTGTATGATATAATCTCTATACATTATTTAATATATTTTAGTGTATGATATAATCTCTATACATTTTTTGGTACATTTTAGGGTATGATATAATCTCTATACATTATTTAGTACATTTTAGTGTATGATATAATCTCTATACATTATTTAATATATTTTAGTGTATGATATAATCTCTATACATTATTTAATATATTTTAGTGTATGATATAATCTCTATACATTATTTAGTATATTTTAGTTTATGATATAATCTTTATACATTATTTAGTACATTTTAGTGTATTATATAATCTCTATACATTATTTAGTACATTTTAGTTTATGATATGATCTCTATACATTATTTTCAATTTTATTACTTAATAGTTTTTAGTACATTTCCTAGGATAAATGTCTTTAGTTTACATCATATAGTACAGTAGTACATTGCGAAATATATACATTTGTATAAATATAAAGAATTTAAAAATATGTTCATTTAGATTGTAATTATTAGGACAACATTAAGGTCATAGTGAAAAATTGAACGTGAAGAATTCTACGAATATAAAGCGAAAAAAACAATGTCGTGAACATACTTTAAAAATAATTTTATTTCCGGTTTCTTTTTGTCGTACGGATAAATAAACACTAGCGACTAACCCTTAGGTACATTAAAACGAACACCTTGTAACGAAGGATTTCAGTTTCTAGATCGCCGACTTTTATGTTTGTGTGTAAAACCGTTTTCGTCAAGATGTAGGTGGTGATTTGTGTTGTGATAAGGGTTATGAAATCCTTGCGCAAGAATAATGACGCATCTTTTTCGCTCATTTTTGAAATTCTCATATAACGTTTTTAAAACAATGTAGAAATCTTAAGAAAATCTTACAGATTTCCTGTTTCTCATTGTAACCACTTCTATGTCAAATAGTAGAGTGTTTTGTAGATGTTTTGAGGTCGTTTCGGTAAAACACATTGGATTAGATTAACGTGCTAAAACAAACATTTGTGTAAGCTGTTGTTATTTAGCACCTTTGTCATAAAACGGCCAGGTTTTACCCCTGACAAAACGTAGAGCGGGATACAGTGTCTTGTGGGGGATGTTGAATATGGGGAGGGTGAAATAAATCACACAATTACCATATTTGACAGAACTGAGAAATTTCACAGATTCATGAAAGTGCTTTCGCCCCTTTAACACTGGTATCCGACGATTTGATCAAACTATGTTATGATGATAGCATTAATAGTTCATCGCCTTCCTAAATATTTTGTTAACTCACATTTTCTTTGCATCATTTTATTCGTCACTCTTATACAATATATTAATTATGGCACAATTGTATTATAAACAAATTTGATAACCTTTAAAAGATTTACATTAAAGTCGTATATATATATATCTATTACTGTAGCCACATTTCCAAAAAAAATATTAATTTTGATGACGTGAATTTCATTTTGTTGGTAAGATAATATAACATACGGGCTCTTTTTGTTCTTTGTCTGGTAGGAAAAATTTGTTCTGTTGAAATTTGGTCTGCTCTACCCGAATGAAGACATATTAACAGGAAAATAAAGTAGTATCGCCACATTAAGTATAAATAACAAATTGCTATCAATATTTCTTCTTAAAAATATTTCAGTAGATATACGTATTTTCTTTTCTTGATCTCCTGATTATCCAAATCCAGAAACGTTCTGGCCTTTTCATTTTCTAAACTGAATAAAGATGACACCGTGATATTTTGTTTAAGTTATTTATAGCAATATAATATGTCATGGCATACCGTTTTTAAACTTACTACATGACATATGTGCCAGTAAACTACATTGTAATAGGTGTTTAAACAGCTGAGCCGTTTTGTTGTCTTAGAAATTCAGTAACATATTTTGTGTAAATAAGGCGGACTGGATTAGCATAGCTTTTACATATATGTTTATTCGGGTAACACAATTTAGAAAGGTAAATACGTCATTAAAAAATGCTATTGAAATCATACTTTGATAGTTTCTTTCTTGATTTAACGATTGCATGGAACAAGCCAGTCTGAGTATTCTTTCATTAAAACAAATGAGAATCTATAAATACGATATGAATACGTTAGTAATTGTTCCCAGTCAACTCTTCATCATTTTACCTAACAAAATACAGCGTAACCTAAAAAAATCAAAAGGCCCGAATTAAAAATCCTAGGAACCTATTGTACAGCAATATTCAAAATAATATCTCAATAAATCTTTGAAATCTATGACATATTTCTGTTTATTGCTTTTCGGTTTTTTGCTCTTCTAAATAGTAAGCAACTATTGTTTGGATACAAAAACTGTAATAAGAATTAAATGATTTATAGATATTAACTAGGTCTGATACATGCCCTGTTGAAGCGGCAGTGAGAGACTAGGAACAGCGATGGTATATATCAGATAGGACAGCTACATCAGAAAATTCCCCGAGGAGGAATTAAATATCAGCAACTATCGACTTACAACCAAAAATTACTGTATAATACAAATGGTCCTATTTCTATTTCAATTAGTAGATCTTAATGTCAATCTAGATGGGAAGGTCAACTGCAAAGGGACTAAAGGTCAACTGCAAAGGGACTAAAGGTCAACTGCAAAGGGACTAAAGGTCAACTGCAAAGGGACTAAAGGTCAACTGCAAAGGGAGTAGTGACGGTGTATGTAGCTCACCAGACACGAGGTTATCATAAATAAGTCGTCAAACCCGTCAACAGTTAAGTTTATCTTATAGAATAATTTTTAATTTTATCAATTAAAATATATCTGGAATGACTGATTTACATACAGATTATTTCTCTGTCAAAAAGAACATGTTTTAAAACATTGTTTACATACCGCTTATCAGTTAAAGTAGATTTTAGCATTTGACCAAATAGTTCATTTACAAAAAAATCTATGTAGCACACACAGTATCGTCAGTGATAAAAAGAAAGGATTTAAATACATATGCGCATCTTCTTAAATATGGCCAAAAACTGTACTCCGAGTATAGTAAGCAGAAACATTTTGTCACTTAAAAACAAAAAGAGGTGACTTGATTCGCTGAAGTAGCTTTAAAAATAGTATTTGCATCCAACAAAACACACATGATAAATGAAAACACTCAAACGTACTTGTTACAGTCAGTATGGCATTGTGTTACGAAAATATTTTATTGTTTTTATTATTCAACTTAAAAATATATTTAAACTAATTAAATCAATGATGAAGTTTGATTGAAGACGTTTTCCCCGGAAGATAGTTATCTTGTCCCGACGACCGTTCCTAACACTAGGCGTATGCACAAAACAAAACGCATGCATGGGCGGAGCTTGTTAACAATGCATATTGTGGTTTTAAGAAATCATAAATATAACATATGTGTCGGAAATAGTTGAAGTATTGATATTGCACTTACAATAACTCGAGGACGGCGAGGTCAAGGATGAGTCTCCGTTAGGGCGGCTTTTCCTGATGTCCATCTTGAGCGGCATCTCGTCCCGTCCGGGTTTGTCGTCCGACTCCGATCCGTGGACTAAGCTCGCCGCTTCGGGTCCTGACGCTGCAGCGAGTCTTGCAAAGCCGCGAAGATGCACAAGGGTTGCTATGCAATAAGAGAACGCGCCCTAGAGGGGCTCGTGCATTGGTGAGCCGCAACCGCTCTCATTATCAATATAACAAATCAAGATATATCTCCTAAATTTCCGTCCAAGTATTTTTCACTTCCCAAAATGCTCGTTTATACTTATTCATCAACTTACAAATAATGTTGTTTCCTTCGATAAAGAGCTAATCTATTGCTGGCATCAGACAGATATCGACAGTAAAGTGCTTTTGTTTAATGATAGCAGTAATCCACGTAGGTTTGTTTTATTTATTTTTGTAGCTGCGGGGGGAATTCTGTGTTAAGATCTGCGACATCACAAAGAAATATTAAAAAGCGATTAAGATAATCATCTTATGATATAAATAAATGGAAAATATTTTCACTGAACCAGTAATGGATTTAGACTTACGGATACTTAAATGAACATTCTGTATCATATCATAAATATTCGAAATAGGATATATTTTTAAAATGTGTGTGTATATGTTTCTGTTTGTGACGTCACCAGCACGTTATAGTCATTGTATACATAGTAGCGGTGTCACAATACGCCAAGAGTGTATCACGATATATTGCAATACAGAATGAATATATTGCGATACGTTTCCCAATATATTGTCATAGGAAGGATTTGCTCGATTTTATAGTAAGATTTTGTCGGAATGTTATCAAACTTAATCCTATATAATATGGATCACATTGATTTAAGATTTTTTGTCGAATCAACCATCGATTACAAAATTTGAACTAATCAAAAACCTGCTTTATGCTTAATGGCATATCTGTTAGAATTTGTAGTAATTTGCAAAGTTAAAACACCAAGCAGATACATAAAACTATGCTTTTGAAAAATATTGCGATATCTCTGAATTGTGATACGATACGATATATCCGTTTTCCGATATGTTGTGACAGCCCTATGATACAGAGTTGTTTACTTATATCTCTAAGCTTTCCTGCTTTTGAATGACTTGTTCCATTTCGTTTGGCATTTAAGTTGTATGTTACGTAGATCGGCATTATATACGTTTATGACAAAGGTGATGATTTCTTGGTCCAATAAAGAGGATACATCATTACATCACCCAAAAACAAAAAACAAAATGTTTCGATATTTTTTGATTACTTTTCAAAAATGCAGCAGTAAGCTTTTTCACTCGCTTATACAACGAATATAAACAATTCAGTTATGAATAGAATATGATAGATAAATAAAACAAATTTAGAAAACACATTTATCGCGTGAAATTGTTTATGGGGGTGGCCGTTATAGTTACTATATTATATTATTATTGTGTTACACGTGACTTGTGTTACACGTTTCTTATGTAACACGTGTCTTATGCTACATGTGTCTCGTGTTACACGCGTCTTGTGTTACACGTGTCTTGTGTTACACGTGTCTTGTGTTACACGCGACTTGTGTTACACGTGTCTTGTGTTACATGTGTCTTATGTTACACGTGTCTTATGTTACACATGTGTCTCGTGTTACACGCGTCTTGAGTTGCACGTGTCTTGTGTTACACGTGTCTTGTGTTACACGTGTCTTGAGTTACATGTGTCTTGTGTTACACGCGTCTTGTGTTACACGTGTCTTTTGTTACACGTTGCTTATGTAACACGTGTCTTATGCTACATGTGTCTTGTGTTACACGCGTCTTGTGTTACACGTGTCCTGTGTTACATGTGTCTTATGTTACATGTGTCTTATGTTACACGTGTCTTGAGTTACATGTGTCTTGTGTTACACGTGTCTTGTGTTACACGTGTCTTATGCTACATGTGTCTTGTGTTACACGCGTCTTGTGTTACATGTGTCTTGTGTTACACGTGTCTTGTGTTACATGTGTCTTGTGTTACACGTGTATTGTGCAACACGTATTCCATGATATAAGTGTCTTTTGTTACAACACTTTTTAATTCTTACTCAGAAAAGTCGAAGTTACCGTCGTTTCACAGTGTTGTTTTTTTCATTTTATATTCAATTTTTTTCGAAAGTTTGTGTATCTCTCAGAATGATTTTATTGCTACCATTATGGATAACTGATTCTCTTAAATGTGATCTAGTTTTTTTCCGTTAAATTCTGAATCTTTCACGTTTATTAAGATAAAACAAAATTGCTATAATATTACATGTTCGAAGTTTACGTAAGGGTATAACGAGTTAAAATTCCTTCTGTTATTTCGCGTTGATTAGATCTAAAGATGACTCCTGAAAACTGCCGGTAAAACTCTCTTGGTGAGACTGGAATCACAACTTTTCTCCTTTATGGTTGCAGACACATGTATTATATTGTTTCATTTCTGAAGTTTGCTATAGTCAAAGTAATATCGAAATAGCACGGTTCTACCTCAAACTCAAACGTTGAAATAATATGGTATTTTGAATTATAATATTGAAAAATAAAATTTACACGGATTGAGACAAACATTATTAAAGTTTATACAATTTATTTGAGTCTCTCGTCTGATGGATAACCGAAATACGCGGTAGTGAAGCGGACGTAAAACCTATCAATCAATCAATCAATCAATCAATTTGAGTCTCACCCTTATTAAAAAACCAACGTACAATTACAACATCATTGTCTAACATTACCCAGAGGCCACGGTAATCAGAATTACGAGAGACAATATATATATAATAAGGCTATACAAGCTATATACAAGTTAAAATATTAGAAATACTAAAAATAATTGCCATATAAGGAACGCTTATGTCTATCTAAAATTTGTTCGCAGAATGTAGCACTGTAATAAATATATCACTATTGTGGAGTTTAACAGATAATTTGTCGACATCACATAGATCTACAAAAAATATCATGTATGTGGTGGGCTTTAAAAACAACTCAATGCTTGCTTACATCTTGATTAAAACATTATAGGTTACTGCCCTGAATTTATGTCATTATATAACACAACATTTGACGGTCAGGTATTTCGGTTATCAGTTCGTCAGGAGAGTTCCGGTATGACACATAAGGCAAAATGTATTGTGCATTATATTAAGCAGAGACGTATATATTACATATTAATATAAATGTCTCTGATTTAAGTGTCGGTATCAATTCGTTTAATTATATTTTCACGCCCATACAAAAAATCCTGGGGTTTTTTCTCGGATGATAAACTAATGTAAAGACAAAATAATATGAAATCGGACCGTAAATATATTTTAATTCAATTATTGAGTTACTCTTCCCTGTCTCCGAAACCAATGTTTATTTTTTTAATTATAACTTATTTTCCGGAGAAGACAAATTAAAGCTAGGGTTAATATTAAACCGGGTAGATCACCTCCGTGTGGCGGGCGCGGGGCCCTGTGTAGTATGGCTTCAAGGAGCTCATTTCAGGTAAGGTTACGTCCCTTTGATGTGCCGCTAGCCAGGTAAAGCGTCGGCTTCGTTGTGGCGCCATACATATGTACCTGTGCTTTGGCGGTATCGATAACGAAACTCTGGTCAGCTCAGGTAGGTCTTCTGATCAAAGGTCAGCATGAATGGTCAGTCTGAGAAGATCTTAAGATGTACAGTATGGTTTCTATACTCGTGATTATGTTTTATCTACCGGGCAATACCCCAAAGTTGGGTATAAAAGAGTCGAGTGATCTTAACCATTATTCCAGTTGTAAACTGATTTTCTACAAGACAACACAGCAAGATGAAGATGTCAACGAGCCGTAGAGATGCAGAAAAGCTGAGAAAACACCTCCGAACCTCCAAGATTCACTTCCGCCGTGCATGCCAACAGTTGGTCCAGCTAAACACCAGGCTCCGCTTCTTGACCAATCGGTACCAGCGAGCCAAAGAAGAAAACCGTCGCTCCTTCCGGTACAGCCTCCGACTCCGACTTGCGTTGTTCGAGGGAACGAGGAACATGTATTACGACTTCGCCATGGCCAAGCTCTCCGACATCAACGAGGTGACCGGTATTCTCAACGAAATGGCGCACGATAACTCTGACGATGAATACTCCAACTACTACACAGAAAGTGATGACGTTGACGACAGCGGTTTTATGGAGACTTGAAAACTGGACCTATCCAGCAGTCTCCAAAAAAGGGCCCTTTTTAGGGCCGCACACATTTCCCAAAAAGCACCATTAAACACTCGAAAAATACGCAAAATTGAAATGTATGTTTAGGGCCATATTTACCGTTTCGTATTTGATAGTCAAACAAACAAATATTTTGATAAAACCAACATTTCACTTATAGTTAAGCCAACTTTTCACTTATAGTAGACATATTTTTTCACTTAAAGTAGAACCAACTTTTCACTTATGGTCGAACCAACATTTCACTTATGGTAGAACCCACATTTCACTTATGGTAGAATAAACATTTTACTTACGAATGTATGGTTAGTCAAGAAAAACATCAGTACAATTATACCGTATGTTTTGTTTGTATAAACTAAGAGGTCAAGATGTCGACTTTACCGTTAGCGATAAAATGTTGTTACAGTAACGCCGTGTCAATTCACTAACAATTATATTCATTACCAAGTAAAGTTTTGTCATTTACTTAGGGAACCTTGTCTCGTAGGTCAGGATTGACCGGATGTTTTAATATACCCTTGTATAAATGCTGTGTTTTATGCATCTCTGTTGAAACATACGAAACTTTAATAAACTTTTTTTTTACTTATTATGAAAAGTTCTTTTTATATAATAAGATTTTGGTTGTGTAAAAATAACTTTTCATAATCCATACTTACTAACCTGAAGAAATTGTTTAGAAATATCTTTTCGACTAATTTTCTTTGCTATCCTCGTTCCAATACATAGATTCGGTTTTTCATTCAACCATTTTGCTACGACAATTTCCCCCTTTTATCTTTAGTATCTCTCATAGCACGCGCGCTCATCCTTTTCTACTGTATGGAATTGGTCATGTTTTGTGGATTGGTTATACAGACTTGATCAAATAAATCAGCCTTTGGTCTTATCATTAAGCGTGCGCGTTTCAGCATAATCGATTAGTACATGTTTTGACATGGAGGAAACAATGTTTGCCATTTTATGAGGATATTTCGCGCGGTCACTAAGATGCCCTTGCTGATATCCACTGATGCGATCCCAAAACGAAGTCTAAAACCTCGATGAGGTATCGTGTACGTTCCTAATTAGTTTGGTACGGTATTCAGTCTTACTGACACAGTACATATACATGTGTGTTATTTGCAATTTTATTTCAACCAAATTTAGAAATACATTTTAATAAAGTCAAAAATACGGCAATATTTTGTAACCTATCGAGAATCTCACACATGCAATATCAAATAAGGCTAATATTAACGTGTTGGTGGATGTTAAGTAATGGTTCCTTTGTTGGGTAATTTGGATTCTGTTACTGTACGCCGAAACATTTACAATTGTTTGTCATACCAGAATTCGCAAAGATAGAAATTAAACAACATTGCACTATATCAATTCGGTCTGTATTAACATACTTGGCGCTTTTTAATAGAGCTTTTTGATTTTGATATTGCTATCAACGATGTATGTACAATATATACACCCTAAATGTACACCCTACGTTTGGTATTACGGGAAGTTGATAACTCGTGCTATGTAACGATAATAAGAAATACTAGTTTTATCCTGCTGATAAGAACAGGAGAGAAAGTAAACGGTAGATCCTCATGAGTCAATATTGTCTCACAAGCCGATGTCTGCTGGACACCATTTTTTAACCACTGTGTTGTTTTATATGTTTTATGTATTGCAATGCGTGTCACTCAAGTGAAATAAAATAAAATTACAATGCATTTCACATTAATAAAGACAAAATAATATAATAATGAAATCAGAACAACGAATTATTACATACATGTAACAAATTTGTATATATAATTTGGACACAAGGTTCTCCTTAACGTTTATATAAGTTGTCGGGTATATAAATAAATTGATTTACTATACAAAGTAATTCTATTAAACTGTCATTACTGATATGGAATTATATAGAAATTATAAAACAGAACCCAAGACCGTACACTTAAAATCACATTCAATTAGAAAATCTTAAAGAAAATATACTGGAGAAACGCTGATGGTCATGGAATACACAAACCAAATTTAGGAAATTCGAATGGATTTTTCCAACAATTTGAAACCCTACTTAGTTAAATCTTAATGATGTATTTTATAAAAAAGAAAAGTCTTAAACTAGTTTAGTATAAGGAAAACTGCCAAACGAAAAGCAAGAGGTCTTTTGTAAGTTATAACATCTTATTAACGCCTTCTCCCAACAGTGAAGCAGGCATACTATCAAATCAATAATTACAATTTGAAAAAATAAATATTGATGGATTTGATGAATTTTGCATATGTTTAAGACGTTTCCATCAAATCCATGAAAATAGCCCCGTGGTCGCAGAGGTACATGTATATTTCCCCCAGAAAAGTTGTCTCACAAGCCGATGTCTGCTGGACACCATTTTTTAACCACTGTGTTCTTTTATATGTTTTATGTATTGCAATGTGTATCACTCAAGTGAAATAAAATAAAATTACAATGCATTTCATATTAATAAAGACAAAATAATATAATAATGAAATCAGAACAACGAATAATTACATACATGTAACAAATTTGTATATATAATTTGGACACAAGGTTCTCCTTAACGTTTATATAAGTTGTCGAGTATATAAATAAAGTGTCACGAATAAGTTTGTAGTTACCAATTAAACATAGTGATATATATATAGGATAAGTCTCAAATCAGCTGCTGTAATTTTTTTAACATTTACAGACATTTACCACAGAAGTAATTCTAAATTCTTCCAAATCATTATTTTCTTAACTGAAGTTAACTTCGCCTCAAAGCAGATGATACCTGATTCCATCTTCCAGTAACGAACGTATATAATGACTAAATGTCTGGTAGTGTATATTGGCTATATCCATCCAAAATCTATCTCTAATAGTATCCGTGAAATCATATCTTAGTTATAGGCCTGAAACGATATATAGTGCGACGATATATCGCGATATTTTGAATACGGTACGATACAAAATATTTTTGGGAGGTTACGATACACCTCCGGTATTTTCAGGATTTTGTCATTTCTGAATTTATTCTACTCATATCGGCTCCAACATGGCGAGTGACAGCTCCACCTCAGCATGCACGTCGAAAGACGTGAATTGTGTGAAACTTTAAAGTCATTCCTATTTAGGAACAAGTCTATTTTCAGTTGTAATATTACCATTAAAAACTTGCAACATATTTTTTCTCTCCTTGCAAATACTGTTACTATATGTATCGTGATACGTATCGTGACCACAGTATCGTGATACGTATCGTATCGTGACCACAGTATCGTGATACGTATCGTATCGTCATGTAAATACATCTTTGCAGCCCTAATCTTATGCTACATGTTAACACTGATTTGTGTAGAACTCACCCTATCTGTGACAAAGGTTTTTTAGTATTACTGTTTCTAGTTCTGGTAATCAGGGCCGGCTATATTCTGTTAATTTTTCAGACTCACATCACATCTCATCACTGCGACACTTTTAATGAATATAAATAAGTAGTCTATATATTTTTGAAAACCTTCCTCTCAAACCGCTGGAAATAATTTTCTAGAATAATTAACAAGTATGCTTACTTGTAATTCAGATTCAATAGAGCATGTTTTCAACAGCTAAATATTGGTTGCATGATAATTGTTTTATTCTGACCCCCCCCCT